>NC_060185.1:87405532-87445532 GCF_021184085.1 Oncorhynchus gorbuscha
CCCATAACTCTTTTCAGACATGTGCAAATGACCAAGTGGAATTATGACATTTCAGCCTGAATTTATTTTCAAAATTGTTGAAAAAGTAAAATGAAAGTCAAGATATATTGACATTTTCGGGGCCAGAATTTTAGTGTTTTACTATTTTACTTCGAATTGTTGAAATCATGTGTAATTCAGTGGCATCCATGTGAAAGTTGTGGTAATGTGTCTTGGTGCTGCTTGTATCCGCAGCGGAGTGGCTCTAGCCCGGGCACATTTCGAGAAACAACCACCCTCCAACCTTCGCAAGTCCAACTTCTTCCACTTCGTGCTGGCTCTGTACGACAGACAAGGGCAGCCGGTGGAGATAGAGAGAACCAGCTTCGTTGGATTTGTTGAAAAGGAAAAGGTGAGTTTTCACAAAATATTATGAAAGCCATAACCCTATCAGCAGCCTATATATATATTGATTTGACATCTGCAGCAGTTCCTTTACATGCACGAGGCTCATGAATATATTGCTTAATTTATTACTACAATTAAAAATACAAATGTTGTCTTACAATAATTTTAATAGATATATAATTTTAATATATATGGTTTTGAGTTGTTTTTATATTAGCTTGGACTACATGGAAGGAACCATCTGTTTTATTCGATACTTTTGTGTATTTATTATTCATATCTTTGACCCACAACCCGCCGCTTAAAGCCCCTGTCCGCGTCGATCATTTGCTCATATTCCAGCGTTCTAACGATAAATTGTATCATCATTAATTGCTATTGACAATATTACAGCACTAAACGTCTGTAATTGTCACCAGAAACTCTTTAGACATGCAATTTTCTTTCAGTAGGATATTGTTCCAGTATTAAAATCGAATATTTTTGGTTAAACACAAATGTAATTTATTAGTAGGGTATATACGCCAGCGTTCTGTTGCCTAACTAGTCCTATCACTTTTATATGGCTCTAAGGTACTGAATTCATTACCACGAGTTATATTTATCGTGAGACATATTTTGAAAATGATTTACATGTAGTTTTTTTTAAAGTTGTCATATCGCTTCTGATATTGATATCGAAATATATATTTGGTACATTTAAAGACAGCCTTTTGTAAATCTGTGTGTGTAGTGGGTTTTGTTCTTTGTGACCTGACTGAGTGTGTGTATTGGCAGGAAACGTCAGGGGAAAAGACCAACAATGGGATACAGTACAGGCTACTGCTCCTATACAGCAATGGTACGGTCAGCACACACACACACACAAACACACAGATTTATTACATACCAATCCCCCAGGGAATTCCAACGCAATAGAATTAATTTGAATTAAATATATGGGATAAAAAATTACACTAATTGCAAATGTGTTATTTACATACGAAAATAACATTGATTGTTATTATTATAAAAAAAATATTAACTTAATGTAAGCATTACTATTAGCCTATTAATATACACTACTGTTCAAAAGTTTGGGGTCACTTAGAAATGTCCTTGTTTTCCATGAAAACATACATGAAATGAGTTGCAAGATGAATAGGAAATATAGTCAAGACATTGACAAGGTTAGAAATAATCATTTTTAATTTAAATAATAATTGTGTCCTTCAAACTTTTCTTGGTCCTTCTGTAGCTCAGTTGGTAGAGCATGGCGCTTGTAACGCCAGGGTAGTGGGTTCGATCCCCGGGACCACCCATACGTAAAATGTATGCACACATGACTGTAAGTCGCTTTGGATAAAAGCGTCTGCTAAATGGCATATATTATTATATTATTATATTATTTCGATAAAAATAATCCTCAATTTGCAGCAATTACATCCTTGCAGACCTTTGGCATTCTAGTTGTCAATTTGTTGAGGTAATCTGAAGAGATTTCACCCCATGCTTCCTGAAGCACCTCCCACAAGTTGGATTGGTTTGATGGTCACTTCTTACGGTCAAGCTGCTCCCACAACAGCTCAATAGGGTTGAGATCTGGTGACTGTGCTGGCCATTCCATTACAGACAGAATACCAGCTGACTGCTTCTTCCCTAAATAGTTATTGCATAGTTTGGAGCTGTGCTTTAGGTCACTGTCCTGTCGTAGGAAGATATTGGCTCCAATTAAGCGCCGTCCACAGGGTATGGCACGGCGTTGCAAAATGAAGTGATAGCCTTCCTTCTTCAAGATCCCTTTTACCCTGAACAAATCTCTCACTTTACCGCCACCAAAGCAGCCCAGACCATCACATTGCTTCCACCACCTCTGTATGCCTATGTAGATATTCCATCAAAAATCAGCCGTGTCCAGCTACAATATTCATTTACAAAATTTACAATGTCTACACTGTATTTCTGATCAATTCGATGTTATTTTAATGGACAAAAACATGTTTTTCTTTCAAAACAAGGAGATTTCTAAGTCACCCCAAACTTTTGACGTTAGTGTATATCTTTTTTTTTTACATGAACTTTTTGTAGAGCCACAGACTTATGTGCTCGACAAAAAATGGGCAATCTTCTATACCTATTAACAATAACAAATTCAGAATATTGTATTTTAATTGAATCTGAAACCAAAATGACCATTAGGCCCATGAATACTAATAGCATACATACATACCGTACAGGCTAACTATCTTTGTATGTTTCTCTATGTATCTCTTTAACATCTCTCTTTACTGAATATCTCTCTCTCCTTACTGTATATCTCTCTCTCTTTACTGTATATCTCTCTTTACTGAATATCTCTCTCTACTGTATATCTCTCTCTTTACTGAATATCTCTCTCTCTTTACTGTATATCTCTCTCTCTTTACTGTATATCTCTCTCTCTTTACTGTATATCTCTCTCTTTTACTGTATATCTCTCTCTTTACTGTATATCTCTCTCTCTCGTTACTGTATATCTCTCTTTACTGAACATCTCTCTCTCTCTTTAGTGTATATCTCTCTCTCTTTACTGTATATCTCTCTTTACTGAATATCTCTCTCTCTCTGCTGTATATATCTCTCTTTACTGTATATCTCTCTCTTTACTGTATATATCTCTCTAAACTGTCATTCTCTCTCTCTTTACTGTATCCCTCTCTCTTTACTGTATCTCTCTCTAAACTGTCATTCTCTCTCTCTTTACTGTATCTCTCTCTCTTTACTGTATATCGCTCTTTACTGTATCTCTCTCTTTACTGTATATCTCTCTTTACTGTATATCTCTCTTTACTGTATATATATATATATATATGTCTTTACTGTATATATATATATCTTTACTGTATATCTCTCTCTACTGTATATATATCTCTTTACTGTATCTCTCTCTCTTCACTGTATCTCTCTCTCTTTACTGTATATCTCTCTTTACTGTATATCTCTCTTTACTGTATATATATATATGTCTTTACTGAATATATATCTCTTTACTGTATATCTCTCTCTACTGTATATATCTCTCTTTACTGTATATCTCTCGTTACTGTATATCTCTCGTTACTGTATATATCTCGCTTTACTGTATATATCTCTCTTTACTGTATATCTCTCGTTACTTTATATCTCTCTAAACTGTATATATCTCGCTTTACTGTATATATATCTCTTTACTGTATATCTCTCTCTACTGTATATATCTCTCTTTACTGTATATCTCTCTTTAATGTATATATATATTTTTACTGTATATATCTCTCTTTACTGTATATCTCTCTCTACTGTATATATCTCTCTTTACTTTATATCTCTCTTTACTGTATCTCTCTCTCTTTACTGTATATCTCTCTAAACTGTATATATCTCTCTTTACTTTATCTCTCTCTCTTTACTGTATCTCTCTCTAAACTGTCATTCTCTCTCTCTTTACTGTATCTCTCTCTCTTTACTGTATATCGCTCTTTACTGTATCTCTCTCTTTACTGTATATCTCTCTTTACTGTATATCTCTCTTTACTGTATATATATATATATATATGTCTTTACTGTATATATATATCTTTACTGTATATCTCTCTCTACTGTATATATCTCTCTTTACTGTATCTCTCTCTCTTCACTTTATCTCTCTCTCTCTTTACTGTATATTTCTCTTTACTGTATATCTCTCTTCACTGTATATATATATATATATATATATATATATATATATGTCTGTACTGAATATATATCTCTTTACTGTATATCTCTCTCTACTGTATATATCTCTCTTTACTGTATATCTCTCGTTACTTTATATCTCTCTAAACTGTATATATCTCTCTTTACTGTATATCTCTCTTTACTGTATATCTCTCTTTACTGTATATATATATATCTTTACTGTATATATTTCTCTTTACTGTATATCTCTCTCTACTGTATATATCTCTCGTTACTGTATATATCTCTCTTCAATGAATATCTATCTCTCTCTACTGTATATATCTCTCTTTACTGAATATCTCTCTCTACTGTATATATCTCTCTTTACTGTATATCTCTCTCTTTACTGTATCTCTCGCTCTCTCTTTACTCTATATATCTCTACTGTATATATCTCTCTTTACTGTATCTCTCTCTCTCTTTACTGTATATATCTCTCTAAACTGTCATTCTCTCTCTCTTTACTGTATCCCTCTCTCTTTACTGTATCTCTCTCTCTCTTTACTGTATATATCTCTCTAAACTGTCATTCTCTCTCTCTTTACTGTATCTCTCTCTCTTTACTGTATATACCTCTCTAAACTGTCATTCTCTCTCTCTTTACTGTATATATCTCTCTAAACTGTCATTCTCTCTCTCTTTACTGTATATATCTCTCTAAACTGTCATTCTCTCTCTCTTTACTGTATCTCTCTCTCTCTTTACTGTATATATCTCTCTAAACTGTCATTCTCTCTCTCTTTACTGTATCCCTCTCTCTTTGCTGTATCTCTCTCTCTTTACTATATATATCTCTCTACTGTATCTCTCTCTCTTTACTGTATATATCTCTCTACTGTATCCCTCTCTCTACTGTATCTCTCCCCTCTCTTTACTGTATCCCTCTCTCTCTACTGTATCTCTCTCTCTTTACTGTATCCCTCTCTCTCTACTGTATCTCTCTCTCTTTACTGTATCCCTCTCTCTTTACTGTATATATCTCTCTACTGTATCTCTCTCTCTCTTTACTGTATATATCTCTCTAAACTGTCATTCTCTCTCTCTTTACTGTATATATCTCTCTAAACTGTCATTCTCTCTCTCTTTACTGTATCCCTCTCTCTTTGCTGCTGTATCTCTCTCTTTACTGTATATATCTCTCTTGTACTGTATATATCTCTCTTTACTGTATCTCTCGCTCTCTCTTTACTCTATATATCTCTCTTTACTGTATATATCTCTCTAAACTGTCATGCTCTCTCTCTTTACTGTATCCCTCTCTCTTTACTGTATCCCTCTCTCTCTTTACTGTATCCCTCTCTCTCTTTACTGTATATATCTCTCTAAACTGTCATTCTCTCTCTCTTTACTGTATATATCTCTCTAAACTGTCATTCTCTCTCTCTCTTTACTGTATCCCTCTCTCTTTGCTGTATATATCTCTCTACTGTATCTCTCTCTCTCTCTACTGTATCTCTCTCTCTTTACTGTATCTCTCTCTCTTTACTGTATATATCTCTCTACTGTATCTCTCTCTCTTTACTGTATATATCTCTCTTTACTGTCATGCTCTCTCTCTTTACTGTATCCCTCTCTCTTTACTGTATCTCTCTCTCTTTTACTGTATATATCTCTCTAAACTGTCATTCTCTCTCTTTTACTGTATCCCTCTCTCTTTACTGTATCTCTCTCTCTCTGTTTACTGTATATATCTCTCTAAACTGTCATTCTCTCTACTGTATCTCTCTTTTACTGTATATATCTCTCTTTACTGTATATATCTGTCATTCTCTCTCTCTTTACTGTATCCCTCTCTCTTTACTGTATCTCTCTCTCTCTCTTTACTGTATATATCTCTCTAAACTGTCATTCTCTCTCTCTTTACTGTATCCCTCTCTCTTTACTGTATATATCTCTCTACTGTATCTCTCTCTCTCTTTACTGTATATATCTCTCTACTGTATATATCTCTCTTTACTGTATATATCTCTCTTTACTGTATATATCTCTCTAAACTGTCATTCTCTCTCTCTTTACTGTATCCCTCTCTCTTTACTGTATCTCTCTCTCTCTTTACTGTATATATCTCTCTAAACTGTCATTCTCTCTCTCTTTACTGTATCCCTCTCTCTTTACTGTATCTCTCTCTCTCTTTACTGTATATATCTCTCTAAACTGTCATTCTCTCTCTCTCTACTGTATCTCTCTCTTTACTGTATATATCTCTCTTTACTGTATATATCTCTCTAAACTGTCATTCTCTCTCTCCTTACTGTATCCCTCTCTCTTTACTGTATATATCTCTCTACTGTATCTCTCTCTCTCTTTACTGTATATATCTCTCTATTGTACCTCTCTCTCTTTACTGTAGTCACCCCAAACTTTTGACGTTAGTGTATATCTTTTTTTTTTACATGAACTTTTTGTAGAGCCACAGACTTATGTGCTCGACAAAAAAATGGGCAATCTTCTATACCTGAATATTGTATTTTAATTGAATCTGAAACTGACCATTAGGCCCATGAATACTAATATACATACATACTACAGGCTAACTATCTTTGTATCTCTCTTTACTGAATATCTCTCTCTCTTACTGTATATCTCTCTCTCTTTACTGTATATCTCTCTTTACTGAATATCTCTCTCTACTGTATATCTCTCTCTTTACTGAATATCTCTCTCTCTTTACTGTATATCTCTCTCTCTTTACTGTATATCTCTCTCTCTTTACTGTATATCTCTCTTTACTGAATATCTCTCTCTTTACTGTATATCTCTCTCTTTACTGTATATCTCTCTCTCTCGTTACTGTATATCTCTCTTTACTGAACATCTCTCTCTCTCTTAGTGTATATCTCTCTTTTTACTGTATATCTCTCTTTACTGAATATCTCTTCTCTCTCTGTATATATCTCTTTTACTGTATATCTCTCTCTTTACTGTATACTCTAAACTGTCATTCTCTCTCTTTTACTGTATCCCTCTCTCTTTACTGTATCTCTCTCTAAACTGTCATTCTCTCTCTCTTTACTGTATCTCTCTCTCTTTACTGTATATCTCTTTACTGTATCTCTCTCTTACTGTATATCTCTCTTTACTGTATATCTCTCTTTACTGTATATATATCTATAATGTCTTTACTGTCTTTCTCTATCTCTCTTACTGTATATATATCTCTTTACTGTATCTCTCTCTCTTCACTGTATCTCTCTCTCTTTACTGTATATCTCTCTTTACTCTCTTTTACTGTATATATATATATGTCTTTACTGAATATATATCTCTTTACTGTATATCTCTCTCTACTGTATATATCTGTATATCTCTCTTACTGTATATCTCTTGTTACTGTATATATCTCGCTTTACTGTATATATCTCTCTTTTACTGTATATCTCTCTCTTTATATCTCTCTAAACTGTATATATCTCGCTTTACTTATATCTCTTTACTGTATATCTCTCTCTACTGTATATATCTCTCTTTACTGTATATCTCTCTTTAATGTATATATATATTTTTACTGTATATATCTCTCTTTACTGTATATCTCTCTCTACTGTATATATCTCTCTTTACTTTATATCTCTCTTTACTGTATCTCTCTCTCTTTACTGTATATAAACTGTATATATCTCTTTACTTTATCTCTCTCTTTTACTGTATCTCTCTCTAAACTGTCATTCTCTCTCTTTTACTGTATCTCTCTCTTTTACTGTATATCTCTCTTTACTGTATCTCTCTTACTGTATATCTCTCTTTACTGTATATCTCTCTTTACTGTATATATATATATATATGTCTTTACTGTATATATATATCTTTACTGTATATCTCTCTCTCTACTGTATATATCTCTCTTTACTGTATCTCTCTCTCTTCACTTTATCTCTCTCTCTTTACTGTATATTTCTCTTTACTGTATATCTCTCTTCACTTATACTGTACTGATATATATCTCTTTACTCTCTCTTACTGTATATATCTCTCTTTACTGTATATCTCTCGTTACTTTATATCTCTCTAAACTGTATATATCTCTTTTACTGTATATCTCTCTTTACTGTATATCTCTTTTACTGTATATATATATATCTTTACTGTATATATTTCTCTTTACTGTATATCTCTCTCTACTGTATATATCTCTCGTTACTGTATATATCTCTCTTCAATGAATATCTATCTCTCTCTACTGTATATATCTCTCTTTACTGAATATCTCTCTCTACTGTATATATCTCTCTTTACTGTATATCTCTCTCTTTACTGTATCTCTCGCTCTCTCTTTACTCTATATATCTCTACTGTATATATCTCTCTTTACTGTATCTCTCTCTCTCTTTACTGTATATATCTCTCTAAACTGTCATTCTCTCTCTCTTTACTGTATCCCTCTCTCTTTACTGTATCTCTCTCTCTCTTTACTGTATATATCTCTCTAAACTGTCATTCTCTCTCTCTTTACTGTATCTCTCTCTCTTTACTGTATATACCTCTCTAAACTGTCATTCTCTCTCTCTTTACTGTATATATCTCTCTAAACTGTCATTCTCTCTCTCTTTACTGTATATATCTCTCTAAACTGTCATTCTCTCTCTCTTTACTGTATCTCTCTCTCTCTTTACTGTATATATCTCTCTAAACTGTCATTCTCTCTCTCTTTACTGTATCCCTCTCTCTTTGCTGTATCTCTCTCTCTTTACTATATATATCTCTCTACTGTATCTCTCTCTCTTTACTGTATATATCTCTCTACTGTATCCCTCTCTCTACTGTATCTCTCCCCTCTCTTTACTGTATCCCTCTCTCTCTACTGTATCTCTCTCTCTTTACTGTATCCCTCTCTCTCTACTGTATCTCTCTCTCTTTACTGTATCCCTCTCTCTTTACTGTATATATCTCTCTACTGTATCTCTCTCTCTCTTTACTGTATATATCTCTCTAAACTGTCATTCTCTCTCTCTTTACTGTATATATCTCTCTAAACTGTCATTCTCTCTCTCTTTACTGTATCCCTCTCTCTTTGCTGTATCTCTCTCTCTTTACTATATATATCTCTCTACTGTATCTCTCTCTCTTTACTGTATATATCTCTCTTTACTGTATCTCTCGCTCTCTCTTTACTCTATATATCTCTCTTTACTGTATATATCTCTCTAAACTGTCATGCTCTCTCTCTTTACTGTATCCCTCTCTCTTTACTGTATCCCTCTCTCTCTTTACTGTATCCCTCTCTCTCTTTACTGTATATATCTCTCTAAACTGTCATTCTCTCTCTCTTTACTGTATATATCTCTCTAAACTGTCATTCTCTCTCTCTCTTTACTGTATCCCTCTCTCTTTGCTGTATATATCTCTCTACTGTATCTCTCTCTCTCTCTACTGTATCTCTCTCTCTTTACTGTATCTCTCTCTCTTTACTGTATATATCTCTCTACTGTATCTCTCTCTCTTTACTGTATATATCTCTCTTTACTGTCATGCTCTCTCTCTTTACTGTATCCCTCTCTCTTTACTGTATCTCTCTCTCTCTTTACTGTATATATCTCTCTAAACTGTCATTCTCTCTCTCTTTACTGTATCCCTCTCTCTTTACTGTATCTCTCTCTCTCTGTTTACTGTATATATCTCTCTAAACTGTCATTCTCTCTCTCTCTACTGTATCTCTCTCTTTACTGTATATATCTCTCTTTACTGTATATATCTCTCTAAACTGTCATTCTCTCTCTCTTTACTGTATCCCTCTCTCTTTACTGTATCTCTCTCTCTCTCTTTACTGTATATATCTCTCTAAACTGTCATTCTCTCTCTCTTTACTGTATCCCTCTCTCTTTACTGTATATATCTCTCTACTGTATCTCTCTCTCTCTTTACTGTATATATCTCTCTACTGTATATATCTCTCTTTACTGTATATATCTCTCTTTACTGTATATATCTCTCTAAACTGTCATTCTCTCTCTCTTTACTGTATCCCTCTCTCTTTACTGTATCTCTCTCTCTCTTTACTGTATATATCTCTCTAAACTGTCATTCTCTCTCTCTTTACTGTATCCCTCTCTCTTTACTGTATCTCTCTCTCTCTTTACTGTATATATCTCTCTAAACTGTCATTCTCTCTCTCTCTACTGTATCTCTCTCTTTACTGTATATATCTCTCTTTACTGTATATATCTCTCTAAACTGTCATTCTCTCTCTCCTTACTGTATCCCTCTCTCTTTACTGTATATATCTCTCTACTGTATCTCTCTCTCTCTTTACTGTATATATCTCTCTACTGTACCTCTCTCTCTTTACTGTATCTCTCTCTCTTTACTGTATATATCTCTCTACTGTCCCTCTCTCTCTTTACTGTATATCTCTCTCTTTACTG
Source organism: Oncorhynchus gorbuscha (assembly GCF_021184085.1). Classification (NCBI taxonomy): domain Eukaryota; kingdom Metazoa; phylum Chordata; class Actinopteri; order Salmoniformes; family Salmonidae; genus Oncorhynchus; species Oncorhynchus gorbuscha. Next base: position 87,415,999 of record NC_060185.1, read on the forward strand.
TATATCTCTCTCTTTACTGTATATATCTCTGTAAACTGTCATTCTCTCTCTCTTTACTGTATCCCTCTCTCTTTGCTGTATATATCTCTCTACTGTATCTCTCTCTCTTTACTGTATCACTCTCTCTTTACTGTATATATCTCTCTACTGTATCTCTCTCTCTTTACTGTATATATCTCTCTTTACTGTATCTCTCGCTCTCTCTTTACTGTATATATCTCTCTTTACTGTATCTCTCTTTACTGTATATATCTCTCTTTACTGTATCTCTCACTCTCTCTTTACTCTATATATCTCTACTGTATATATCTCTCTTTACTGTATATATCTCTCTTTACTGTATCTCTCGCTCTCTCTTTACTCTATATATCTCTACTGTATATATCTCTCTTTACTGTATGTATCTCTCTTTACTGTATCTCTCGCTCTCTCTTTACTGTATATATCTCTCTTTACTGTATCTCTCTTTACTGTATATATCTCTCTTTACTGTATCTCTCACTCTCTCTTTACTCTATATATCTCTACTGTATATATCTCTCTTTACTGTATATATCTCTCTTTACTGTATCTCTCGCTCTCTCTTTACTCTATATATCTCTACTGTATATATCTCTCTTTACTGTATGTATCTCTCCACTGTATCTCTCTCTTTACTGTATACATCTCTCTTTACTGTATATATATATATCTCTTTACTGCATATATCTCTCTACTGTATCCCTCTCTCTTACTGTATATATGTCTCTTTACTGTATGTATCTATCTTTACTGTATCTCTCTCTCTTTACTGTGTATATCTCTCTTTACTGTATCTCTCTCTCTTTACTGTATATATCTCTCTTTACTGTATACATCTCTCTCTACTGTATATCTCTCTCTTTACTGTGTATATCTCTCTTTACTGTATACATCTCTCTCTACTGTATATATCTCTCTCTACTGTATCTCTCTCTTTACTGTATATACAGTGCCTTGTGAAAGTATTCGGCCCCCTTGAACTTTGCGACCTTTTGCCACATTTCACGCTTCAAACATAAAGATATAAAACTGTATTTTTTTGTGAAGAATCAACAACAAGTGGGACACAATCATGAAGTGGAACGACATTTATTGGATATTTCAAACTTTTTTAACAAATCAAAAACTGAAAAATTGGGCGTGCAAAATTATTCAGCCCCTTTACTTTCAGTGCAGCAAACTCTCTCCAGAAGTTCAGTGAGGATCTCTGAATGATCCAATGTTGACCTAAATGACTAATGATGATAAATACAATCCACCTGTGTGTAATCAAGTCTCCGTATAAATGCACCTGCACTGTGATAGTCTCAGAGGTCCGTTAAAAGCGCAGAGAGCATCATGAAGAACAAGGAACACACCGGGCAGGTCCGAGATACTGTTGTGAAGAAGTTTAAAGCCGGATTTGGATACAAAAAGATTTCCCAAGCTTTAAACATCCCAAGGAGCACTGTGCAAGCGATAATATTGAAATGGAAGGAGTATCAGACCACTGCAAATCTACCAAGACCTGGCCGTCCCTCTAAACTTTCAGCTCACACAAGGAGAGGACTGATCAGAGATGCAGCCAAGAGGCCCATGATCACTCTGGATGAACTGCAGAGATCTACAGCTGAGGTGGGAGACTCTGTCCATAAGACAACAATCAGTCATATATTTCACAAATCTGGCCTTTATGGAAGAGTGGCAAGAAGAAAGCCATTTCTTAAAGATATCCGTAACGGCTCTCTTCTATCTCCTCCTCTGACGAAGAGGTAGAACAAGGATCGGACCAAAATGCAACGTGATGATGATTCATGGTTTTTTAATGAAGGAACAACTATACATACAGAAACTACAAAAACAACTAAATGAAATAACGAAAACCGAAACAGCCCTATCTGGTGCAAACACAAAGACAGGAACAATCACCCACAAAACACTCACAGAATATGGCTGCCTAAATATGGTTCCCAATCAGAGACAACGATAATCACCTGACACTGATTGAGAACCGCCTCAGGCAGCCATAGACTACGTAGACACCCCACAAAACTCCTAAGACAAAAACACACCACAATAACCCATGTCACACCCTGGGCTGACCAAATAAATAAAGAAAACACAAAATACTAAGACCAAGGCGTGACAATATCCATAAAAGTGTTGTTTAAAGTTTGCCACAAGCCACCTGGGAGACACCAAACATGTGGAAGAAGGTGCTCTGGTCAGATGAAACCAAAATTGAACTTTTTGGCAACAATGCAAAACGTTATGTTTGGCGTAAAACAACACAGCTCATCACCCTGAACACACCATCCCCACTGTCAAACAGGGTGGTGGCAGCATCATGGTTTGGTCCTGCTTTTCTTCAGCAGGGACAGGGAAGATGGTTAAAATTGATGGGAAGATGGATGGAGCCAAATACAGGACCATTCTGGAAGAAAACCTGATGGAGTCTGCAAAAGACCTGAGACTGGGACGGAGATTTGTCTTCCAACAAGACAATGATCCAAAACATAAAGCAAAATCTACAATGGAATGGTTCAAAAATAAACATATCCAGGTGTTAGAATGGCCAAGTCAAAGTCCAGACCTGAATCCAATCGAGAATCTGTGGAAAGATCTGAAAACTGCTGTTCACAAATGTTCTCCATCCAGCCTCACTGAGCTCGAGCTGTTTTGCAAGGAGGAATGGGAAAAAATTTCAGTCTCTCGATGTGCAAAACTGATAGAGACATACCCCAAGCGACTTACAGCTGTAATCGCAGCAAAAGGTGGCACTACAAAGTATTAACTTAAGGGGGCTGAATAATTTTGCACGCCCAATTTTTCATTTTTTGATTTGTTAAAAAAGTTTGAAATATCCAATAAATGTCGTTCCACTTCATGATTGTGTCCCACTTGTTGTTGATTCTTCACAAAAAAATACAGTTTTATATCTTTATGTTTGAAGCCTGAAATGTAGAAAAGGTCGCAAAGTTCAAGGGGGCCGAATACTTTCGCAAGGCACTGTATCTCTCTACTGTATCTCTCTCTCTCTTTACTGCATATATCTCTCTACTGTATATCTTTCTCTGTACTGTATATATCTCTCTCTTTAGTGTATATCTCTCTCTTTACTGTATATATCTCTACTGTATATCTCTCTCTGTACTGTGTATATCTCTCTCTTTAGTGTATATCTCTCTCTTTACTGTATATATCTCTACTGTTTATCTCTCTCTGTACTGTATATATCTCTCTCTCTGTATGTAGGTATCAGGACAGAACAGGACTTTTACGTGCGCCTCATCGATTCCATGACCAAACAGGTACCATCTCTTTCATGAAAGGCAATGTGTGCGTGGGTACGTGTGTGTGTATGTATGTGTCTGTCTGTCTGTGTGTGACTCACAGGTCTGAGAGCATGTAGTGTGGTTGGCGAGAGGTGAAACTGGACTGAGGATGTTGGAAGAGGTGCTGGACGGGCCAGATGGTGCACTATACTACAGTCTGGCAGATCAACTGCTCACGCACACGCGCACACACACACACACACACACACACACACACACACACACACACACACACACACACACACACACACACACACACACACACACACACACACACACACACACACACACACACACACACACACACACACACACACACACACACACACACACACACACACATTATGTATCTCATGCTACCAGATGAAAACCACTTGGCAAACTCTATTTTACTAACAAACCATACCTCTCTCTGTCTCTCTCACTCTCTCTCTCGCTCTCTCTCTCACTCTCACTCTCACTCTCACTCTCACTCTCACTCTCTCAATTCAATTCAAAGGGCTTTATTGGCATAGGAAACATATGTTTACATTGCCAAAATAATTGAAATAGATAATAAACAAAAGTGAAATAAACAATAAAAAATGTACAGTAAACATTACACTCATAAAAGCTCCAAAGGAATAGAAACATTTCTAATGTCATATTATGTATATATACAGTGTTGTAACGATGTGCAAATAGTTAACGTACAAAACGGAAAATAAATAAACATAAATATTGGTTTTATTTAGAATGGTTTTTGTTCTTAACAAATCTTGCTGCTGTGATGGCATACTGTGGTATTTCAGACAATAGATATCGGAGTTCATTAAAATTGAATTCGGTTTTTTTTTTCTCTCTCTCTCTCTCTCTCTCTCTCTCTCTCTCTCTCTCTCTCTCTCTCTCTCTCTCTCTCTCTCTCTCTCTCCAGGCGATCACCTATGAGGGACAGGATAAGAACCCTGAAATGTGTCGGGTTTTAATGACTCATGAGATCATGTGCAGGTAAGATAGATAATGCGTGCTGAGAGAGAGAGGGAGACAGAAAGAAAAAGAGGGAATGGAAGAGAGAGAGGGAACGGAAGAGAGAGAGGGAACGGAAGAGAGAGAGGGAGACAGAAAGAAAAAGAGGGAACGGAAGAGAGAGAGGGAACGGAAGAGAGAGAGGGAACGGAAGAGAGAGAGGGAGACAGAAGAGAGAGAGGGAGACAGAAGAGAGAGAGGGAACGGAAGAGAGAGAGGGAACGGAAGAGAGAGAGGGAACGGAAGAGAGAGAGGGAGACAGAAGAGAGAGAGGGAGACAGAAAGAAAAAGAGGGAGCGGAAGAGAGAGAGGGAGACAGAAGAGAGAGAGGGAACGGAAGAGAGAGAGGGAACGGAAGAGAGAGAGGGAATGGAAGAGAGAGAGGGAACGGAAGAGAGAGAGGGAGACAGAAGAGAGAGAGGGAGACAGAAAGAAAAAGAGGGAACGGAAGAGAGAGAGGGAACGGAAGAGAGAGAGGGAGACGAAGAGAGAGAGGGAGACAGAAAGAAAGAGAGAGAGGGAGACAGAAGAGAGAGAGGAACAGAAAGAAAAGAGGGAACGGAAGAGAGAGAGGGAACGGAAGAGAGAGAGGGAACGGAAGAGAGAGAGGGAACGGAAGAGAGAGAGAGGAACGGGAAGAGAGAGAGGGAACGGAAGAGAGAGAGGAACGGAAGAGAGAAGAGAGAGAGAGACAGAAGAGAGAGAGGGAGACAGAAGAGAGAGAGGGAACGGAAGAGAGAGAGGGAACGGAAGAGAGAGAGGGAACGGAAGAGAGAGAGGGAACGGAAGAGAGAGAGGGAATGGAAGAGAGAGAGGGAACGGAAGAGAGAGAGGGAGACAGAAGAGAGAGAGGGAATGGAAGAGAGAGAGGGAACGGAAGAGAGAGAGGGAACAGAAAGAAAAAGAGGGAACGGAAGAGAGAGAGGGAATGGAAGAGAGAGAGGGAACGGAAGAGAGAGAGGGAGACAGAAGAGAGAGAGGGAGACAGAAGAGAGAGAGGGAACGGAAGAGAGAGAGGGAGACAGAAAGAAAAAGAAACGGAAGAGAGAGAGGGAACGGAAGAGAGAGAGGGAATGGAAGAGAGAGAGGGAACGGAAGAGAGAGAGGGAGACAGAAGAGAGAGAGGGAACGGAAGAGAGAGAGGGAACGGAAGAGAGAGAGGGAACGGAAGAGAGAGAGGGAACGGAAGAGAGAGAGGGAACGGAAGAGAGAGAGGGAACGGAAGAGAGAGAGAGGAGAGAGAGGAAGAAGAGAGAGAGGAACGGAAGAGAGAGAGGGAACGGAAGAGAGAGAGGAACGGAAGAGAGAGAGGGAACGAAGAGAAGAGAGAGAGAGAGAACGGAAGAGAGAGAGGGAACGGAAGAGAGAGAGGGAACGGAAGAGAGAGAGGGAACGGAAGAGAGAGAGGGAACGGAAGAGAGAGAGGGAACGGAAGAGAGAGAGGGAACGGAAGAGAGAGAGGGAACTGAAGAGAGAGAGGGAGACAGAAGAGAAGAGGGAACGGAAGAGAGAGAGGGAACGGAAGAGAGAGAGGGAGACAGAAGAGAGAGAGGGAACGGAAGAGAGAGAGGGAGACAGAAGAGAGAGAGGGAACGGAAGAGAGAGAGGGAACGGAAGAGAGAGAGGGAGACAGAAGAGAGAGAGGGAACGGAAGAGAGAGAGGGAACAGAAGAGAGAGAGGGAACGGAAGAGAGAGAGGGAACAGAAGAGAGGGAACGGAAGAGAGAGAGAGAGAGAGAGGGGAACGGAAGAGAGAGAGGGAGACAGAAGAGAGAGAGGGAGGAAGAGAGAGAGGAACGGAAGAGAGAGAGGAACGAAGAAAGAGGGAACGGAAGAGAGAGAGGGAACGGAAGAGAGAGAGGGAGACAGAAGAGAGAGAGGGAACGGAAGAGAGAGAGGGAGACAGAAGAGAGAGAGGGAACGGAAGAGAGAGAGGGATTATGCAAACATAAATGATCTGTGTGTGTGTCTCCCCCAGGTACAGTCAGTCTGCAAGAAAAAGCGTACCCAGAATGCAACACTCCCCAGGTCCAGTGGGACCACAACATGACCCAGTTCTGAGAGAGAGAGAGAGAAAGAGAGAAAGAGAGAGAGATAAATAGGGGGGGAGAGAGGGAAAAGGAAGAGAGGGGGAGAGGAGGTCAAGAGATTGAGATATAGGGAGGGAAAGGGGGAGAGAGAGAGGTAGAGAGAGAGGGGGCAGAGAGAGTGGGGGCAGAGAGAGGGGGGCAGAGAGAAAGGTAAGAAAGAAGGGAGGGGGAACAGGAGGGAGGTGGGGAGACAGGGAGAGGGGGGAAGAGAGAAAGGTAAGAAGGGAGGGAGGGGGAACAGGAGGGAGGTGGTAAGAGAGACAGGGAGAGGGGGGCAGAGAGAAAGGGGAAGAAGGGAGGGAGGGGGAACAGGAGGGAGGTGGTAAGAGAGACAGGGAGAGAGGGGGGAACAGAGAGAAAGGTAAGAAGGGAGGGAGGGGGAACAGGAGGGAGGTGGTAAGAGAGACAGGGAGAGGGGGGCAGAGAGAAAGGTAAGAAGGGAGGGAGGGGGAACAGGAGGGGGAGGTGGGGAGACAGGGAGAGGGGGCAGAGAGAAAGGTAAGAAAGGAGGTGGTAAGAGAGACAGGAGAGGGGGCAGAGAGAAAGGTAAGAAAGGAGGTGGTAAGAGAGACAGGGAGAGGGGGCAGAGGGAAAGGTAAGAAGGGAGGGAGGGGAAACAGGAGGGAGGTGGTAAGAGAGACAGGGAGAGGGGGCAGAGAGAAAGGTAAGAAAGGAGGTGGTAAGAGAGACAGGGAGAGGGGGGGAGAGAAAAGGTAAGAAAGGAGGTGGTAAGAGAGACAGGGAGAGGGGGGCAGAGAGAAAGGTAAGAAAGGAGGTGGTAAGAGAGACAGGGGGAGGGGGGCAGAGAGAAGGTAAGAAAGGAGGTGGTAAGAGAGACAGGGAGAGGGGGGCAGAGAGAAAGGTAAGAAAGGAGGTGGTAAGAGAGACAGGGAGAGGGGGCAGAGAGAAAGGTAAGAAAGGAGGTGGTAAGAGAGACAGGGAGAGGGGGCAGAGAGAAAGGTAAGAAAGGAGGTGGTAAGAGAGACAGGGAGAGGGGGGGAGAGAGAAAGGTAAGAAAGGAGGTGGTAAGAGAGACAGGGAGAGGGGGGCAGAGAGAAAGGTAAGAAAGGAGGTGGTAAGAGAGACAGGGAGAGGGGGGGGGCAGAGAGAAAGGTAAGAAAGGAGGGGGAGGTGGTAAGAGAGACAGGGAGAGGGGGCAGAGAGAAAGGTAAGAAAGGAGGTGGTAAGAGAGACAGGGAGAGGGGGGCAGAGAGAAAGGTAAGAAAGGAGGTGGTAAGAGAGACAGGGAGAGGGGGGCAGAGAGAAAGGTAAAATGGGAGGGAGGGGGAACAGGAGGGAGGTGGTAAGAGAGACAGGGAGAGGGGGGCAGAGAGAAAGGTAAGAAAGGAGGTGGTAAGAGAGACAGGGAGAGGGGGGCAGAGAGAAAGGTAAGAAAGGAGGTGGTAAGAGAGACAGGGAGAGGGGGGCAGAGAGAAAGGTAAAATGGGAGGGAGGGGGAACAGGAGGGAGGTGGTAAGAGAGACAGGGAGAGGGGGGCAGAGAGAAAGGTAAGAAAGGAGGGAGGTGGTAAGAGAGACAGGGAGAGGGGGCAGAGAGAAAGGTAAGAAAGGAGGTGGTAAGAGAGACAGGGAGAGGGGGCAGAGAGAAAGGTAAAATGGGAGGGAGGGGGAACAGGAGGGAGGTGGTAAGAGAGACAGGGAGAGGGGGGCAGAGAAAAAGGTAAGAAAGGAGGGAGGTGGTAAGAGAGACAGGGAGAGGGGGGCAGAGAGAAAGGTAAGAAAGGAGGGAGGTGGTAAGAGAGACAGGGAGAGGGGGCAGAGAGAAAGGTAAAATGGGAGGGAGGGGGAACAGGAGGGAGGTGGTAAGAGAGACAGGGAGAGGGGGGCAGAGAGAAAGGTAAGAAAGGAGGGAGGTGGTAAGAGAGACAGGGAGAGGGGGGCAGAGAGAAAGGTAAGAAAGGAGGGAGGTGGTAAGAGAGACAGGGAGAGGGGGCAGAGAGAAAGGTAAGAAAGGAGGTGGTAAGAGAGACAGGGAGAGGGGGCAGAGAGAAAAGGTAAGAAAGGAGGTGGTAAGAGAGACAGGGAGAGGGGGGCAGAGAGAAAGGTAAGAAAGGAGGGAGGTGGTAAGAGAGACAGGGAGAGGGGGCAGAGAGAAAGGTAAGAAAGGAGGGAGGTGGTAAGAGAGACAGGGAGAGGGGGCAGAGAGAAAGGTAAAATGGGAGGGAGGGGGAACAGGAGGGAGGTGGTAAGAGAGACAGGGAGAGGGGGGGCAGAGAGAAAGGTAAGAAAGGAGGGAGGTGGTAAGAGAGACAGGGAGAGGGGGGCAGAGAGAAAGGTAAGAAAGGAGGGAGGTGGTAAGAGAGACAGGGAGAGGGGGCAGAGAGAAAGGTAAGAAAGGAGGTGGTAAGAGAGACAGGGAGAGGGGGGCAGAGAGAAAGGTAAGAAAGGAGGTGGTAAGAGAGACAGGGAGAGGGGGGCAGAGAGAAAGGTAAAATGGGAGGGAGGGGGAACAGGAGGGAGGTGGTAAGAGAGACAGGGAGAGGGGGGCAGAGAGAAAGGTAAGAAGGGAGGGAGGGGGAACAGGAGGGAGGTGGTAAGAGAGACAGGGAGAGGGGGGGGCAGAGAGAAAGGTAAGAAAGGAGGTGGTAAGAGAGACAGGGAGAGGGGGGCAGAGAGAAAGGTAAAATGGGAGGGAGGGGGAACAGGAGGGAGGTGGTAAGAGAGACAGGGAGAGGGGGGCAGAGAGAAAGGTAAGAAAGGAGGTGGTAAGAGAGACAGGGAGAGGGGGGCAGAGAGAAAGGTAAGAAAGGAGGTGGTAAGAGAGACAGGGAGAGGGGGGCAGAGAGAAAGGTAAAATGGGAGGGAGGGGGAACAGGAGGGAGGTGGTAAGAGAGACAGGGAGAGGGGGGCAGAGAGAAAGGTAAGAAAGGAGGTGGTAAGAGAGACAGGGAGAGGGGGGCAGAGAGAAAGGTAAGAAAGGAGGTGGTAAGAGAGACAGGGAGAGGGGGGGCAGAGAGAAAGGTAAAATGGGAGGGAGGGGGAACAGGAGGGAGGTAGAAAGAGAGACAGGGAGGACTAAGATGTCTGGTTTTCTAATGATGTCAGAATAGAGACATGGTGCTAACTGAGAATAGAGCACCAGAGGCTTCAGAGAGTTGTGAACCTGAAGCTGTCTCTGTCCAAGCATCTTACATTACATTACATTACATTTAAGTCATTTAGCAGACGCTCTTATCCAGAGCGACTTACAAATTGGTGCATTCACCTTATGACATCCAGTGGAACAGTCACTTTACAATAGTGCATCTAAATCTTAAAGGGGGGGTGAGAAGGATTACTTATCCTATCCTAGGTATTCCTTAAAGAGGTGGGGTTTCAGGTGTCTCCGGAAGGTGGTGATTGACTCCGCTGTCCTGGCGTCGTGAGGGAGTTTGTTCCACCATTGGGGGGCCAGAGCAGCGAACAGTTTTGACTGGGCTGAGCGGGAACTGTACTTCCTCAGTGGTAGGGAGGCGAGCAGGCCAGAGGTGGATGAACGCAGTGCCCTTGTTTGGGTGTAGGGCCTGATCAGAGCCTGGAGGTACTGAGGTGCCGTTCCTCTCACAGCTCCGTAGGCAAGCACCATGGTCTTGTAGCGGATGCGAGCTTCAACTGGAAGCCAGTGGAGAGAGCGGAGGAGCGGGGTGACGTGAGAGAACTTGGGAAGGTTGAACACCAGACGGGCTGCGGCGTTCTGGATGAGTTGTAGGGGTTTAATGGCACAGGCAGGGAGCCCAGCCAACAGCGAGTTGCAGTAATCCAGACGGGAGATGACAAATGCCTGGATTAGGACCTGCGCCGCTTCCTGTGTGAGGCAGGGTCGTACTCTGCGGATGTTGTAGAGCATGAACCTACAGGAACGGGCCACCGCCTTGATGTTAGTTGAGAACGACAGGGTGTTGTCCAGGATCACGCCAAGGTTCTTAGCGCTCTGGGAGGAGGACACAATGGAGTTGTCAACCGTGATGGCGAGATCATGGAACGGGCAGTCCTTCCCCGGGAGGAAGAGCAGCTCCGTCTTGCCGAGGTTCAGCTTGAGGTGGTGATCCGTCATCCACACTGATATGTCTGCCAGACATGCAGAGATGCGATTCGCCACCTGGTCATTAGAAGGGGGAAAGGAGAAGAATAATTGTGTGTCGTCAGCATAGCAATGATAGGAGAGACCATGTGAGGTTATGACAGAACCAAGTGACTTGGTGTATAGCGAGAATAGGAGAGGGCCTAGAACAGAGCCCTGGGGGACACCAGTGGTGAGAGCGCGTGGTGAGGAGACAGATTCTCGCCACGCCACCTGGTAGGAGCGACCTGTCAGGTAGGACGCAATCCAAGCGTGGGCCGCGCCGGAGATGCCCAACTCGGAGAGGGTGGAGAGGAGGATCTGATGGTTCACAGTATCGAAGGCAGCCGATAGGTCTAGAAGGATGAGAGCAGAGGAGAGAGAGTTAGCTTTAGCAGTGCGGAGCGCCTCCGTGATACAGAGAAGAGCAGTCTCAGTTGAATGACTAATCTTGAAACCTGACTGATTTGGATCAAGAAGATCATTCAGAGAGAGATAGCGGGAGAGCTGGCCAAGGACGGCACGTTCAAGAGTTTTGGAGAGAAAAGAAAGAAGGGATACTGGTCTGTAGTTGTTGACATCGGAGGGATCGAGTGTAGGTTTTTTCAGAAGGGGTGCAATTCTCGCTCTCTTGAAGACGGAAGGGACGTAGCCAGCGGTCAGGGATGAGTTGATGAGCGAGGTGAGGTAAGGGAGAAGGTCTCCGGAAATGGTCTGGAGAAGAGAGGAGGGGATAGGGTCAAGCGGGCAGGTTGTTGGGCGGCCGGCCGTCACAAGACGCGAGATTTCATCTGGAGAGAGAGGGAGAAAGAGGTCAGAGCACAGGGTAGGGCAGTGTGAGCAGAACCAGCGGTGTCGTTTGACTTAGCAAACGAGGATCGGATGTCGTCGACCTTCTTTTCAAAATGGTTGACGAAGTCATCTGCAGAGAGGGAGGAGGGGGGGAGGGGGGAGGAGGATTCAGGAGGGAGGAGAAGGTGGCAAAGAGCTTCCTAGGGTTAGAGGCAGATGCTTGGAATTTAGAGTGGTAGAAGGTGGCTTTAGCAGCAGAGACAGAGGAGGAAAATGTAGAGAGGAGGGAGTGAAAGGATGCCAGGTCCGCAGGGAGGCGAGTTTTCCTCCATTTCTGCTCGGCTGCCCGGAGCCCTGCATCTCCTAATATCAATCAGTATATATATATATAATCAGTCACCTCACCTTACTTACTGATACCTTGTTGATTTCATTGATTGATTGATAATTTAGGCACAGTTTTGATTGAACACACACATCTTCTACCTCTCTCTCTCCCTATCTCTCACTCTCTGTCTCCCTATCTCTCACTCTCTCTCTCCCTATCTCTCACTCTCTCTCTCCCTATCTCTCACTCTCTGTCTCCCAATCGCTCTCTCCATTCTCTCTCCCTATCTCTCACTCTCTGTCTCCCAATCGCTCTCTCCATTCTCTCTCCCTATCTCTCACTCTCTCTCCCTATCTCTCACTCTCTCTCTCCCTATCTCACTCTCTGTCTCCCAATCGCTCTCTCCCCATCTCTCAATCAATCGCTCTCTCCGTTCTCTCTCCCTATCTCTCACTCTCTGTCTCCCTATCTCTCACTCTCTGTCTCCCTATCTCTCACTCTCTCTCTCCCTATCTCTCTCTCACTCTCTCCGTTCTCTATCCCTCTCAATCTCTCACCCCTCTTCATGTGTCTCACTCTCTGTCTCCCAATCGCTCTCTCCCCATCTCTCAATCAATCACTCTCTCCGTTCTCTCTCCATCTCAATCTCTCACCCCTCTTCATGTGTCTCACTCTCTGTCTCCCAATCGCTCTCTCCCCATCTCTCAATCAATCACTCTCTCCCCATCTCTCAATCAATCGCTCTCTACGTTCTTTCTCCCTCTCAATCTCTCACCCCTCTTCATGTGTCTCACTCTCTATCTCCCAATCGCTCTCTCCCCATCTCTCAATCAATCGCTCTCTCCCCATCTCTCAATCAATCGCTCTCTCCCCATCTCTCAATCAATCGCTCTCTCCCCATCTCTCAATCAATCGCTCTCTCCCTATCTCTCAATCAATCGCTCTCTCTGTTCTCTCAATCAATCGATCTCTCCCCATCTCTCAATCAATCGATCTCTCCCCATCTCTCAATCAATCACTCTCTCCCCATCTCTCAATCAATCGCTCTCTCTGTTCTCTCAATCAATCGATCTCTCCCCATGTCTCAATCAATCGCTCTCTCCCCATCTCTCAATCAATCACTCTCTCCCCATCTCTCAATCAATCACTCTCTCTGTTCTCTCTCCCTCTCAATCTCTCACCCCTCTTCCTGTGTCTCACTCTTTCAATTCAATTCAATTCAAGGGGCTTAATTTGCATGGGAAACGTGTTAACATGTAGGTAATATACAAAAGTGAAATAAACAATACAATTGAACAGTAAACATTACAGTAAACATTACACATACTGAAGTTCCAGAACAATAAAGACATTACAAATGTCATATTACGTATATATACGGTGTTGTAACAATGTACAAATGGTTAAGGGTACACAAGGGAAAATAAATAAGCATAAATATGAGTTGTATTACAATGGTGTTTGTTCTTCACTGGTTGCCCTTTTCTTGTGGTAACAGGTCACAAATCTTGCTGCTGTGATGGCAGACTGTGGAATTTCACCCAGTAGAAATGGGAGTTTATCAAAATTGGTTAGGTCCTTCTGTAGCTCAATTGGTAGAGCATGGCGCTTGTAACGCCAGGGTAGTGGGTTCGATTCCCGGGACCACCCATACGTAGAATGTATGCACACATGACTGTAAGTTGCTTTGGATAAAAGCGTCTGTTAAATGGCATATATATATATTTTTTTTTTTTCAAATTCTTTGCGGATCTGTGTAATCTGAGGTAAATATGTGTCTCTAATATGGTCATACATTGGACAGGAGGTTAGGAAGTGCAGCTCAGTTTCCACCTCATTTAGTGAGCAGTGTGCACATAGCCTGTCTTCTCTTGAGAGCCATGTCTGCCTACGGCGGCCTTTCTCAATAGCAAGGCTATGCTCACTGAGTCTGTACATAGTCAAAGCTTTCCTTAAGTTTGGGTCAGTCACAGTGGTCAGGTATTCTGCCACTGTGTAGTCTCTGTTTAGGGTCAAATAGAATTCTAGTTTGCTCTGTTTTTTGTTAACTCTTTCCAGTGTGCCAAGTAATTATCTTTTTGTTTTCTCATGATTTGATTGGGTCAAATTGTGTTGCTCTCCTGGGGCTCTGTGGGGTGTGTTTGTGTTTGTGAACAGAGCCCCAGGACCAGCTTGCTTAGGGGACTCTTCTCCAGGTTCATCTCTCTGTAGGTGATGGTTTCTGATTCGTTTCCTTTTAGGTGGTTGTAGAATTGAACAGCTCTTTTCTGTATTTTGATAATTAGTGGGTATCGGACTAATTCTGCTCTGCATTATTTGGTGTTCTACGTTGTACACGGATGATATTTTTGCAGAAATCTGCTTGCAGACTCACAAGTTGGTGTTTGTCCCATTTTGTGAATTCTTGGTTGGTGAACGGACCCCAGACCTCACAACCATAAATGGCAATGGTGTTCTATAACTGATTCAAGTATTTCTTTGACAGATCCTAATTGGTATGTCGAATTTTAGGTTCCTTTTGATGGCATAGAAGGCCCTTATTGCCTTGTCTTTCAGCTCGTTCACAGCTTTGTGGAAGTTACTTGTGGTGCTGATGTTTAGGCCGAGGTCTGTGTAGTTTTGTTGTGCTCTAGGGCAGCGGTGTCTAGGTGGAATTTGTATTTGTGGTCCTGGCGACTGGACTATGGGGGACTGTCACCTCCAGGTAGGTGTTTGTCTCCCTGTGTGCTGAGGGTGTCAGGTTCTTGTCCAGTTCTGGCATTTAGTGAATTAGGACTGCTCTATACCAAATTAGCATACCCCCCGAGTCCCTTCCCAGTTCTCTGTGACCTAGGGGGCGACCAGTGGGTCCATCTCCTCTATACCATTTTTCTTGTAGGATGACAATGTCTGTATTTCTGATTTCTTTGGTGAAGTCCAGGTTCCTGGTCTTTAGACCAAAGGCAGATGACCTTGGGACCTGGATTTTCCGGGATGAGATAGTGAAGGCTTTGTGTTCCATAAAGTGTCCAATGTTATTCGTCTCACTCTCTCTCCCCTCTCCCTCTCTTTCACTCTCTCGCCCCTCTTCTTATCTCTCTCCCTCTCTCTCACTCTCTCTCCCCTCTCCCTCTCTTTCACTCTCTCTCCCCTCTCCCTCTCTTTCACTCTCTCTCCCCTCTCCCTCTCTTTCACTCTCTCTCCCCTCTCCCTCTCTTTCACTCTCTCTCCCCTCTCCCTCTCTTTCACTCTCTCGCCCCTCTCCCTCTCTTTCACTCTCTCTCCCCTCTCCCTCTCGTTCACTCTCTCTCCCCTCTCCCTCTCTTTCACTCTCTCGCCCCTCTCCCTCTCTCTTTCACTCTCTCTCCCCTCTCCCTCTCTTTCACTCTCTCTCCCTCTCCCTCTCTTTCACTATCTCGCCTCTCTCCCTCTCTCTCTCTCTCTCTCCCCTCTCCTCTCTCTCTCTCTCTCTCTCTCTCTCTCCCTCTCCCTCTCTTTCCTCTCTTTCCTCTCTCTCTCTCTCCCTCTCCCTCTCTTTCACTCTCTCGCCCCTCTTCTTATCTCTCTCCCTCTCTCTCACTCTCTCTCCCCTCTCCATCTCTTTCACTCTCTCTCCCCTCTCCCTCTCTTTCACTCTCTCTCCCCTCTCCCTCTCTCTCACTCTCTCTCCCCTCTCCCTCTCTTTCACTCTCTCTCCCCTCTCCCTCTCTTTCACTCTCTCGCCCCTCTCCCTCTCTTTCACTCTCTCGCCCCTCTCCCTCTCTTTCACTCTCTCTCCCCTCTCCCTCTCTTTCACTCTCTCTCCCCTCTCCCTCTCTTTCACTCTCTCGCCCCTCTCCCTCTCTCTCACTCTCTCTCCCCCCTCTCCCTCTCTTTCACTCTCTCTCCCCTCTCCCTCTCTTTCACTCTCTCTCCCCTCTCCCTCTCTTTCACTCTCTCTCCCCTCTCCCTCTCTTTCACTCTCTCTCCCCTCTCTTTCCTCTCTTTCTCCCCCCTCTCCCTCTCTTTCACTCTCTCGCCCCTCTCCCTCTCTTTCACTCTCTCGCCCCTCTCCCTCTCTTTCACTCTCTCTCCCCCTCTCCCTCTCTTTCACTCTCTCTCCCCTCTCCCTCTCTTTCACTCTCTCTCCCCTCTCCCTCTCTTTCACTCTCTCGCCCCTCTCCCTCTCTTTCACTCTCTCTCCCCTCTCCCTCTCTTTCACTCTCTCGCCCCTCTCCCTCTCTTTCACTCACTCGCCCCTCTCCCTCTCTTTCACTCTCTCTCCCCTCTCCCTCTCTTTCACTCTCTCTCCCCTCTCCCCCCCTTCACTCTCTCTCCCCTCTCCCTCTCTTTCACTCTCTCGCCCCTCTTCTTATCTCTCTCCTCTCTCTCTCACTCTCGCTCTCTGTCTATCTATCTCGGTCTATGTTTATTTCTCTCCATCTCTCTTTCACCTCTCTCTTCCTATCTCTCTCTCTCTCCCTATCTCTCTCTCTCCCTCTTTCTCTCTCTCTCCCTCTTTCTCTCTCTCCCTCTCAGTCGGTGTTGTGATAAGAAAAGTTGTGGCAACAGAAACGAGACACCCTCTGACCCCGTCATCATTGACAGGTAAGCAGGCTCCCCCTCTCACCTGTCCCAGTTGTCATGGTGATGTACTTGTGTATAACACTGTGCAGCAGTGTACAGAGGAGGAAGGTATGCCAGGGTGTGAGAGTGTGTGGGTGTGTGATGAGCATTGAGCAGCTCAGGGTTGCTTCTGTCAAGTCTTGGTTGTTATGTTGAGTTGTCTCAGTGAAACAACCTGAACCTCATACAGTACCTGTATCAGCCCTCCTAACAATCCCATACAGTACCTGTATCAGCCCTCCTAACAATCCCATACAGTACCTGTATCAGCCCTCCTAACAATCCCATACAGTACCTGTATCAGCCCTCCTAACAATCCCATACAGTACCTGTATCAGCCCTCCTAACAATCCCATACAGTACCTGTATCAGCCCTCCTAACAATCCCATACAGTACCTGTATCAGTCTTCCTAACAATCCCATACAGTACCTGTATCAGTCTTCCTAACAATCCCATACAGTACCTGTATCAGCCCTCCTAACAATCCCATACAGTACCTGTATCAGTCTTCCTAACAATCCCATACAGTACCTGTATCAGCCCTCCTAACAATCCCATACAGTACCTGTATCAGCCCTCCTAACAATCCCATACAGTACCTGTATCAGCCCTCCTAACAATCCCATACAGTACCTGTATCAGTCTTCCTAACAATCCCATACAGTACCTGTATCAGCCCTCCTAACAATCCCATACAGTACCTGTATCAGCCCTCCTAACAATCCCATACAGTACCTGTATCAGTCTTCCTAACAATCCCATACAGTACCTGTATCAGCCCTCCTAACAATCCCATACAGTACCTGTATCAGCCCTCCTAACAATCCCATACAGTACCTGTATCAGTCTTCCTAACAATCCCATACAGTACCTGTATCAGCCCTCCTAACAATCCCATACAGTACCTGTATCAGCCCTCCTAACAATCCCATACAGTACCTGTAACAGTCTTCCTAACAATCCCATACAGTACCTGTATCAGCCCTCCTAACAATCCCATACAGTACCTGTATCAGCCCTCCTAATAATCCCATACAGTACCTGTAACAGTCTTCCTAACAATCCCATACAGTACCTGTATCAGCCCTCCTAACAATCCCATACAGTACCTGTATCAGCCCTCCTAACAATCCCATACAGTACCTGTATCAGCCCTCCTAACAATCCCATACAGTACCTGTATCAGCCCTCCTAACAATCCCATACAGTACCTGTATCAGCCCTCATAACAATCCCATACAGTACCTGTATCAGCCCTCCTAACAATCCCATACAGTACCTGTATCAGTCTTCCTAACAATCCCATACAGTACCTGTATCAGTCTTCCTAACAATCCCATACAGTACCTGTATCAGTCTTCCTAACAATCCCATACAGTACCTGTATCAGTCTTCCTAACAATCCCATACAGTACCTGTATCAGCCCTCCTAACAATCCCATACAGTACCTAGAGAGTAACTCCCTCATTAGTTGACTTTGCTTAATGTCCTCCTTCCTGTGGTTTTGCTGCAGTGACCTGTTTCTCAAAAATGACTCTGAATGAGACCACACTAATTAGACAATCACTCCCATTACTCTTCCAGAAGTGTGTGTATGTGTTGTGTGTGTGTGTGTTTGTGTTTGTGTGTGTGTTGTGTGTGTGTGTGTGTGTGTGTGTGTGTGTGTGTGTGTGTGTGTGTGTGTGTGTGTGTGTGTGTGTGTGTGCGTGCGTGCGTGCGTGCGTGCGTGCGTGCGTGCGTGCGTGCGTGCGTGCGTGCGTGCGTGCGTGCGCGGCTCATTATCCTGTAAATCTGGGAATTATTATTATTTTAAAGTTATTCATTGTTATTGTGAATGATTGTTATTTTATTGTGTTACTATTTCCTTTTTTTATTTAGCAATTTTTTCTTGCTTTTTGACTCTGCATCTTTGGGAAAGGGCTCGTAAGTAAGCATTTCATGGTAAAGTCTACACCTGTTGTATTCAGCATATGTGACAAATACAACTTGATTTAATTTGAAACAGCTGACAGCTGACCAACTCTTATTTAACAAACTAAATAACACCAGAGGATGAGAGTGTTATGCAGGTGAATGAGGACCCAAAAGCGACTTGGCGAAAACAGAGTCTTTAATCCAGTAATGATACTTTACAAAACAAAAGGCATAATACTACTCGTAAAGACGAGAACAGACTGGAGACTTGATCAAGAACTGCAGGTTGCCTCGGGAAGGCACTTGAACCTAGCAGACTCAGACACCTGCTCACCACGCAGCATCTGAGGGAAACACGACACGACAGGGCAATACATAGACACAGCACGGTGAATTATAAACAAGGATCCGACAGGGCAGGTACGGAAAACAAGGAGAGAAATAGGGACTCTAATCAGGGAAAAGGATCGGGAACAGGTGTGGGAAGACTAAATGATTGATTAGGGAAATAGGAACAGCTGGGAGCAGGAACGGAACGATAGAGAGAAGAGAGAGCGAGAGAGTGAGAGAGGGAGGGGGAGAGAGAGGGATAGAAAGAGGGAAAGAACCTAATAAGACCAGCAGAGGGAAACGAATAGAAGGGGAAGCACAGGGACAAGACATGATAATTAATGACAAAACATGACAGTACCCCCCCACTCACCGAGCGCCTCCTGGCGCACTCGAGGAGGAACCCTGGCGGCAACGGAGGAAATCATCAATAAGCGAACGGTCCAGCACGTCCCGAGACGGAACCCAACTCCTCTCCTCAGGACCGTAACCCTCCCAATCCACTAAGTATTGGTGACCCCGTCCCCGAGAACGCATGTCCATGATCTTACGTACCTTGTAAATAGGTGCGCTCTCGACAAGGACGGGAGGGGGAGGGAAGACGAACGGGGGTGCGAAGAAAGGGCTTGACACAGGAGACATGGAAGACAGGATGGACGCGACGAAGATGTCGCGGAAGAAGCAGTCGCACAGCGACAGGATTGACGACCTGGGAGACACGGAACGGACCAATGAACCGCGGAGTCAACTTACGAGAAGCTGTCGTAAGAGGAAGGTTGCGAGTGGAAAGCCACACTCTCTGGCCGCAACAATACCTTGGACTCTTAATCCTGCGTTTATTGGCGGCTCTCACAGTCTGTGCCCTGTAACGGCAAAGTGCAGACCTCACCCTCCTCCAGGTGCGCTCACAACGTTGGACAAACGCTTGAGCGGAGGGAACGCTGGACTCGGCAAGCTGGGATGAGAACAGAGGAGGCTGGTAACCCAGACTACTCTGAAACGGAGATAACCCGGTAGCAGACGAAGGAAGCGAGTTGTGAGCGTATTCTGCCCAGGGGAGCTGTTCTGCCCAAGACGCAGGGTTTCTGAAAGAAAGGCTGCGTAGTATGCGACCAATCGTCTGATTGGCCCTCTCTGCTTGACCGTTAGACTGGGGATGAAACCCGGAAGAGAGACTGACGGACGCACCAATCAAACGACAGAACTCCCTCCAAAACTGTGACGTGAATTGCGGACCTCTGTCTGAAACGGCGTCTAACGGGAGGCCATGAATTCTGAACACATTCTCGATGATGATTTGTGCCGTCTCCTTAGCGGAAGGAAGTTTAGCGAGGGGAATGAAATGTGCCGCCTTAGAGAACCTATCGACAACCGTAAGAATCACAGTCTTCCCCGCAGACAAAGGCAGACCGGTAATGAAGTCTAGGGCGATGTGAGACCATGGTCGAGAAGGAATGGGGAGCGGTCTGAGACGACCGGCAGGAGGAGAGTTACCCGACTTAGTCTGCGCGCAGTCCGATCAAGCAGCCACGAAACGGCGCGTGTCACGCTCCTGAGTCGGCCACCAAAAGCGCTGGCGAATAGACGCAAGAGTGCCTCGAACACCGGGATGACCAGCTAACTTGGCAGAGTGAGCCCACTGAAGAACAGCCAGACGAGTGGAAACAGGAACGAAAAGGAGGTTACTAGGACAAGCGCGCGCGACGCAGTGTGCGTGAGTGCTTGCTTAACCTGTCTTTCAATTCCCCAGACTGTTAACCCGACAACACGCCCATAAGGAAGAATCCCTCGGGATCAGTAGAAGCCACAGAAGAACTAAACAGACGGGATAAGGCATCAGGCTTGGTGTTTTTGCTACCCGGACGGTAAGAAATCACAAACTCGAAACGAGCAAAAACAACGCCCAACGAGCTTGACGGGCATTAAGTCGTTTGGCAGAACGGATGTACTCAAGGTTCTTATGGTCTGTCCAAACGACAAAAGGAACGGTCGCCCCCTCCAACCACTGTCGCCATTCGCCTAGGGCTAAGCGGATGGCGAGCAGTTCACGGTTACCCACATCATAGTTGCGCTCAGATGGCGACAGGCGATGAGAAAAATAAGCGCAAGGATGAACCTTATCGTCAGACTGGAAGCGCTGGGAAAGAATGGCTCCCACGCCTACCTCTGAAGCGTCAACCTCGACAATGAATTGTCTAGTGACGTCAGGAGTAACGAGGATAGGAGCGGACGTAAAACGTTCTTTTAGAAGATCAAAAGCTCCCTGGGCGGAACCGGACCACTTAAAACACGTCTTGACAGAAGTAAGAGCTGTGAGAGGGGCAGCAACTTGACCGAAATTACGAATGAAACGCCGATAGAAATTAGCGAAACCTAAAAAGCGCTGCAACTCGACACGTGACCTTGGAACGGGCCAATCACTGACAGCTTGGACCTTAGCGGAATCCATCTGAATGCCTTCAGCGGAAATAACGGAACCGAGAAAAGTAACGGAGGAGACATGAAAAGAGCACTTCTCAGCCTTTACGTAGAGACAATTCTCTAAAAGGCGCTGTAGAACACGTCGAACGTGCTGAACATGAATCTCGAGTGACGGTGAAAAAATCAGGATATCGTCAAGATAGACAAAAACAAAGATGTTCAGCATGTCTCTCAGAACATCATTAACTAATGCCTGAAAAACAGCTGGCGCATTGGCGAGACCAAACGGCAGAACCCGGTACTCAAAATGCCCTAACGGAGTGTTAAACGCCGTTTTCCACTCGTCCCCCTCTCTGATGCGCACGAGATGGTAAGCGTTACGAAGGTCCAACTTAGTAAAGCACCTGGTTCCCTGCAGAATCTCGAAGGCTGATGACATAAGGGGAAGCGGATAACGATTCTTAACCGTTATGTCATTCAGCCCTCGATAATCCACGCAGGGGCGCAGAGTACCGTCCTTCTTCTTAACAAAAAAGAACCCCGCCCCGGCCGGAGAGGAAGAAGGCACTATGGTACCGGCGTCAAGAGACACAGATAAATAATCCTCGAGAGCCTTACGTTCGGGAGCCGACAGAGAGTATAGTCTACCCCGAGGAGGAGTGGTCCCCGGAAGGAGATCAATACTACAATCATACGACCGGTGAGGAGGAAGGGAGTTGGCTCGGGACCGACTGAAGACCGTGCGCAGATCATGATATTCCTCCGGCACTCCTGTCAAATCGCCAGGGTCCTCCTGAGAAGTGGGGACAGAAGAAATGGGAGGGATGGCAGACATTAAACACTTCACATGACAAGATACGTTCCAGGATAGGATAGAATTACAAGACCAATTAATAGAAGGATTATGACATACTAGCCAGGGATGACCCAAAACAACAGGTGTAAAAGGTGAACGAAAAATCAAAAAAGAAATAGTCTCACTGTGGTTACCAGATACTGTGAGAGTTAAAGGTAGTGTCCCAAATCTGATACTGGGAAGATGACTACCATCTAAGGCAAACATGGGCGTAGGCTTGTCTAACTGTCTGAAAGGAATGTTATGTTTCCGAACCCATGCTTCGTCCATGAAACAACCCTCAGCCCCAGAGTCAATCAAGGCACTGCATGTAGCACCCGAACCGGTCCAGCGTAGATGGACCGACATAGTAGTACAGGATCTAGATGAAGAGACCTGAGTAGTAGCGCTCACCAGTAGCCCTCCGCTTACTGATGAGCTCTGGCCTTTTACTGGACATGAATTGACAAAATGTCCATCAAATCCGCAATAGAGGCACAGGCGGTTGGTGATCCTCCGTTCCCTCTCCTTGGTCGAGATGCGAATACCTCCCAGCTGCATGGGCTCAGTCTCTGAGCCAGAGGAGGGAGATGGTTGCGATGCGGAGCAGGGAAACACCGTTGACGCGAGCTCTCTTCCACGAGCTTGGTGACGAAGATCTACCCGTCGTTCTATGCGGATGGCGAGAGCAATCAAAGAGTCCACACTGGAGGGAACCTCCCGAGAGAGAATCTCATCCTTGACCACTGTGTGGAGTCCCTCCAGAAAACGAGCGAGCAGCGCCGGCTCGTTCCAGTCACTAGAGGCAGCAAGAGTATGAAACTCTATAGAGTAATCCGTTATGGATCGATCACCTTGGCATAGGGAAGCCAGGGCCCTAGAAGCCTCCCCACCAAAAACTGAACGGTCAAAAACCCGAATCATCTCCTCTTTAAAGTTCTGGTAATTGTTAGAACAATCAGCCCTTGCCTCCCAGATAGCTGTGCCCCACTCTCGGGCCCGGCCAGTAAGGAGTGAAATGACGTAAGCAACCCGAGCTCTCTCGCTAGAGTATGTGTTGGGTTGGAGAGAGAACACAATATCACACTGGGTGAGAAAGGAGCGGCACTCCGTGGGCTGCCCGGAGTAGCAAGGTGGGTTATTAACCCTAGGTTCCGGAGGCTCGGCAGGCCAGGAAGTAACAGGTGGCACGAGACGAAGACTCTGGATCTGTCCAGAGAGGTCGGAAACCTGAGCGGCCAGGTTCTCCACGGCATGGCGAGCAGCAGACAATTCCTGCTCGTGTCTGCCGAGCATGGCTCCTTGGATCTTGACGGCAGTGTTACGAGCCTCTGTAGTCGCTGGGTCCATTCCTTGGTCGGATCCTTCTGTTATGCAGGTGAATGAGGACCCAAAAGCGACTTGGCGAAAACAGAGTCTTTAATCCAGTAATGATACTTTACAAAACAAAAGGCATAATACTACTCGTAAAGACGAGAACAGACTGGAGACTTGATCAAGAACTGCAGGTTGCCTCGGGAAGGCACTTGAACCTAGCAGACTCAGACACCTGCTCACCACGCAGCATCTGAGGGAAACACGACACGACAGGGCAATACATAGACACAGCACGGTGAATTATAAACAAGGATCCGACAGGGCAGGTACGGAAAACAAGGAGAGAAATAGGGACTCTAATCAGGGAAAAGGATCGGGAACAGGTGTGGGAAGACTAAATGATTGATTAGGGGAATAGGAACAGCTGGGAGCAGGAACGGAACGATAGAGAGAAGAGAGAGCGAGAGAGTGAGAGGGAGGGGGAGAGAGAGGGATAGAAAGAGGGAAAGAACCTAATAAGACCAGCAGAGGGAAACGAATAGAAGGGGAAGCACAGGGACAAGACATGATAATTAATGACAAAACATGACAGAGAGAAGAGAGGAGAGAGAGAAGAGAGGAGAGAGAGAGAAGAGAGGAGAGGAGAGAGAGGAGAGAGAGAAGAGAGAGAGGAGAGAGAGAGGAGAGAAGAGAGAGGAGAGAGGAGAGGAGTGAGAGAGGAGAGAGAGGAGAGAGATGAGAGAAGAGAGAAAGAGGAGAGAGAAAGAGGAGCGAGATGAGAGAGAAGAGAGAAGAGAGGAGAGAAAGAGGAGAGAGATGAGAGAGAGAAGAGAGGAGATAGAAGAGAGAGAGAAGAGGGAGAGATGAGAGAGAGAAGAGAGGAGAGAGATGAGAGGGAGAGGAGAGGAGAGAGAAAGAGGAGAGAGATGAGAGAGAGAAGAGAGAAAGAGGAGAGAGATGAGAGAGAGAAGAGGGAGAGAAGAGAGGAGAGAGATGAGGGAGAGAAGAGAGGAGAGAGATGAGAGAGGATAGAGAAAGAGGAGAGAGATGAGAGGAGAGAGATGAGAGGAGAGAGAAGAGAGGAGAGAGAAGAGAGAAAGAGGAGAGAGATGAGAGGAGAGAGAAGAGAGAGAGAATAGAGAAAAAGGAGAGAGAAAGAGGAGCGAGAGGAGAGAGATGAGAGGGAGAGGAGAGGAGAGAGAAGAGAGGATAGAGATGTGAGAGAGAAGAGAGAAAGAGGAGAGAGATGAGAGAGAGAAGAGGGAGAGAAGAGAGGAGAGAGATGAGGGAGAGAAGAGAGGAGAGAGATGAGAGAGGATAGAGAAAGAGGAGAGAGATGAGAGGAGAGAGATGAGAGGAGAGAGAAGAGAGGAGAGAGAAGAGAGAAAGAGGAGAGAGATGAGAGGAGAGAGAAGAGAGAGAGAAGAGAGAAAAAGGAGAGAGAAAGAGGAGCGAGATGAGAGAGGAGAGAAGAGAGGAGAGAGAAGAGAGGATAGAGATGTGAGAGAGAAGAGAGGAGAGAGAAAGAGGAGAGAGATGAGAGAGAGAGACGAGAGAAAGAGGAGAGAGATGAGAGAGAAGAGAGGAGATAGAAGAGAGAGAGGAGGGAGAGATGAGAGAGAGAAGAGAGGAGAGAGATGAGAGGGAGAGGAGAGGAGAGAGAAAGAGGAGAGAGATGAGAGAGAGAAGAGAGAAAGAGGAGAGAGAAAGAGGAGAGAGATGAGAGAGGAGGGAGAGAAGAGAGGAGAGAGATGAGAGAGAGAATAGAGGATAGAGAAAGAGTAGAGAGATGAGAGAAGAGAGGAGAGAGAAGAGAGAGAGAAGAGAGAAAGAGGAGCGAGATGAGAGAGAAGAGAGGAGAGAGAAGAGAGGAGAGAGAAGAGAGGAGAGAGAAGAGAGGAGATAGAAGAGAGAGAGAAGAGGGAGAGATGAGAGAGAGAGGAGAGGAGAGGAGAGAGAAAGAGGAGAGAGAAAGAGGAGAGAGATGAGAGAGAGAAGAAAGGGGCTGTTGTTCAGCGTAAGACAGGTGGTTATAATAATGTTTCAAGGGGAAGTTGAAGTTGTATAATTGAGTCTCTTTCAATGACAAAAACTGACCAGGTGAATCCAAGTTAAAGCTGTAATCACTTATGGATGTCACTTGTTAAAATCCACTTCAATCAGTATAGATGAAGGGGAGGAGACGGGTTAAAGAAGGATGTTTAAACTAGATAGAATTGAGACATGGATTGCGTATGTGTGTCATTCAGAGTGTGAATGGGCAGTATGTGTGTCATTCAGAGTGTGAAGGGCAGTATGTGTGTCATTCAGAGTGTGAATGGGCAGTATGTGTGTCATTCAGAGTGTGAATGGGCAGTAGGTGTGTCATTCAGAGTGTGAATGGGCAGTAGGTGTGTCATTCAGAGTGTGAATGGGCAGTATGTGTGTCATTCAGAGTGTGAATGGGCAGTATGTGTGTCATTCAGAGTGTGAATGGGCAGTAGGTGTGTCATTCAGAGTGTGAATGGGCAGTATGTGTGTCATTCAGAGTGTGAATGGGCAGTATGTGTGTCATTCAGAGTGTGAATGGGCAGTAGGTGTGTCCTTCAGAGTGTGAATGGGCAGTAGGTGTGTCATTCAGAGTGTGAATGGGCAGTAGGTGTGTCATTCAGAGTGTGAATGGGCAGTATGTGTGTCATTCAGAGTGTGAATGGGCAGTATGTGTGTCATTCAGAGTGTGAATGGGCAGTATGTGTGTCATTCAGAGTGTGAATGGGCAGTATGTGTGTCATTCAGAGTGTGAATGGGCAGTATGTGTGTCATTCAGAGTGTGAATGGGCAGTATGTGTGTCATTCAGAGTGTGAATGGGCAGTATGTGTGTCATTCAGAGTGTGAATGGGCAAGACTAAACATGTACGTTCCTTAGAACGGGGTGATTTGTGTCAAGAACTACAACACTTCTGGGTTTTTCACACTAAACAGTTTCCCATGTGTATCAAGAATGGTCCACCACCCATTGTCCTATCCAGCCAACTTTAAATGTTCATTTAACTAGGCAAGTCAGTTAAGAACAAATTTATATTTACAATGATGTCCTACACCGGCCAAATCCGGGCGACAATGGGCTATTTCTGTGCCGCCCTATGGGACTCCCAATCACGGCCAGTTGTGATACAGCCTGGATTCAAACCAGGGTCTGTAGTGACGCCTCAAGCACTGAGATGTAGTGCCTTAGACCGCGGCGCTACTCGGGAGCCCAACTTGACACAACTGTGGAAAGCACTGGAGTCAACATGGGCCAACGCTTTTGACACCTTATAGAGTCCATGCACCAACAAATTGAGGCTATTCTCAAGGCGAAAGGGGTTGCAACTCAATATTAGGAAGGTGTTCAGTGTAATTTGTTTACTTGTTTATGGAAATACTGAATAGGCTACTACAACTGCTAAGAATGTAGCGCTGCAAAATGAGCAAGTAGATCCTCCTCATTTTTTTCTCTGTCTCTCCTTCTTTCTCACTCTATCCATCCCTCCTTTTTCTTTATCTCTCCGTCTTTCTCACTCTATCCATCTCTCCTGTTTCTATCTCTCCTTCTTTCTCACTCTATCCATCCCTCCTTTTTCTCTATCTCTCCTTCTTTCTCACTCTATCCATCTCTCCTTTTTCTCTGTCTCTCCTTCTTTCTCACTCTATCCATCCCTCCTTTTTCTCTATCTCTCCTTCTTTCTCACTCTATCCATCCCTCCTTTTTCTTTATCTCTCCTTCTTTCTCACTCTATCCATCCCTCCTTTTTCTTTATCTCTCCTTCTTTCTCACTCTATCCATCTCTCCTTTTTCTCTGTCTCTCCTTTCTCACTCTATCCATCCCTCCTTTTTCTCTATCTCTCCTTCTTTCTCACTCTATCCATCCCTCCTTTTTCTTTATCTCTCCTTCTTTCTCACTCTATCCATCCCTCCTTTTTCTTTATCTCTCCTTCTTTCTCACTCTATCCATCCCTCCTTTTTCTCTATCTCTCCTTCTTTCTCACTCTATCCATCTCTCCTGTTTCTATCTCTCCTTCTTTCTCACTCTATCCATCCCTCCTTTTTCTTTATCTCTCCTTCTTTCTCACTCTATCCATCCCTCCTTTTTCTTTATCTCTCCTTCTTTCTCACTCTATCCATCTCTCCTTTTTCTCTCTCTCCTTCTTTCTCACTCTATCCATCTCTCCTTCTTTCTCACTCTATCCATCCCTCCTTTCTCTCTCTCTCCTTCTCTCTCACTCTATCCATCTCTCCTTTTTCTCTCTCTCCTTCTTTCTCACTCTATCCATCCCTCCTTTTTTTCTATCTCTCCTTCTTTCTCACTCTATCCATCTCTCCTGTTTCTCTATCTCTCCTTCTTTCTCACTCTATCCATCCCTCCTTTTTCTATCTCTCCTTCTTTCTCACTCTATCCATCCCTCCTTTTTTTCTATCTCTCCTTCTTTCTCACTCTATCCATCTCTCCTGTTTCTCTATCTCTCCTTCTTTCTCACTCTATCCATCCCTCCTTTTTCTATCTCTCCTTCTTTCTCACTCTATCCATCTCTCCTTTTTCTATCTCTCCTTCTTTCTCACTCTATCCATCTCTCCTTTTTCTATCTCTCCTTCTTTCTCACTCTATCCATCTCTCCTTTTTCTATCTCTCCTTCTTTCTCACTCTATCCATCCCTCCTTTTTCTATCTCTCCTTCTTTCTCACTCTATCCATCCCTCCTTTTTCCATCTCTCCTTTTTCTCTCTCTCCTTCTTTCTCACTCTATCCATCTCTCCTTCTTTCTCACTCTATCCATCCCTCCTTTCTCTCTCTCTCCTTCTCTCTCACTCTATCCATCTCTCCTTCTCTCTCACTCTATCCATCTCTCCCTTTTCTATCTCTCCTTCTTTCTCACTCTATCCATCTCTCCTTCTTTCTCACTCTATCCATCTCTCCTTTTTCTATCTCTCCTTCTTTCTCACTCTATCCATCTCTCCTTTTTCTATCTCTCCTTCTTTCTCACTCTATCCATCCCTCCTTTTTCTTTATCTCTCCTTCTTTCTCACTCTATCCATCCCTCCTTTTTCTTTATCTCTCCTTCTTTCTCACTCTATCCATCTCTCCTTTTTCTCTCTCTCCTTCTTTCTCACTCTATCCATCTCTCCTTTCTCTCTCTCTCCTTCTCTCTCACTCTATCCATCTCTCCTTTTTCTCTCTCTCCTTCTTTCTCACTCTATCCATCCCTCCTTTCTCTCTCTCTCCTTCTCTCTCACTCTATCCATCCCTCCTTTTTCTCTATCTCTCCTTCTTTCTCACTCTATCCATCTCTCCTTTTTCTATCTCTCCTTCTCTCTCACTCTATCCATCCCTCCTTTTTCTCTATCTCTCCTTCTTTCTCACTCTATCCATCTCTCCTGTTTCTCTCTCTCCTTCTTTCTCATTCTATCCATCTCTCCTTTTTCTATCTCTCCTTCTCTCTCACTCTATCCATCTCTCCTGTTTCTCTCTCTCCTTCTTTCTCACTCTATCCATCCCTCCTTTTTCTCTCTCTCCTTCTTTCTCACTCTATCCATCCCTCCTTTTTCTTTATCTCTCCGTCTTTCTCACTCTATCCATCCCTCCTTTTTCTCTGTCTCCTTCTTTCTCACTCTATCCATCCCTCCTTTTTCTCTATCTCTCCTTCTTTCTCACTCTATCCATCCCTCCTTTTTCTCTATCTCTCCTTCTTTCTCACTCTATCCATCTCTCCTTTTTCTATCTCTCCTTCTTTCTCACTCTATCCATCCCTCCTTTTTCTCTATCTCTCCTTCTTTCTCACTCTATCCATCCCTCCTTTTTCTCTATCTCTCCTTCTTTCTCACTCTATCCATCCCTCCTTTTTCTCTATCTCTCCTTCTTTCTCACTCTATCCATCCCTCCTTTTTCTCTATCTCTCCTTCTTTCTCACTCTATCCATCCCTCCTTTTTCTCTATCTCTCCTTCTTTCTCACTCTATCCATCCCTCCTTTTTCTCTATCTCTCCTTCTTTCTCACTCTATCCATCCCTCCTTTTTCTCTATCTCTCCTTCTTTCTCACTCTATCCATCCCTCCTTTTTCTCTCTCTCCTTCTTTCTCACTCTATCCATCTCTCCTGTTTCTCTATCTCTCCTTCTTTCTCACTCTATCCATCCCTCCTTTTTCTCTCTCTCCTTCTTTCTCACTCTATCCATCTCTCCTTTTTCTCTCTCTCCTTCTTTCTCACTCTATCCATCCCTCCTTTTTTTCTATCTCTCCTTCTTTCTCACTCTATCCATCTCTCCTTTTTCTTTATCTCTCCTTCTTTCTCACTCTATCCATCCCTCCTTTTTCTCTCTCTCCTTCTTTCTCACTCTATCCATCTCTCCTTTTTCTTTATCTCTCCTTTTTCTTTATCTCTCCTTCTTTCTCACTCTATCCATCCCTCCTTTTTCTATCTCTCCTTCTCTCTCTCCTTCTCTATCCATCTCTCCCTTTTCTTCTCTCCTTCTCTCTCATCTATCCATCTCTCCCTTTTCTCTCTCTCC
>NC_060185.1:87448032-87535532 GCF_021184085.1 Oncorhynchus gorbuscha
TTCTCACTCTATCCATCCCTCCTTTTTCTCTCTCTCTCCTTCTTTCTCACTCTATCCATCTCTCCTTTTTCTATCTCTCATTCTTTCTCACTCTATCCATCTCTCCCTTTTCTCTCTCTCCTTCTCTCTCACTCTATCCATCTCTCCTTTTTCTTTATCTCTCCTTCTTTCTCACTCTATCCATCCCTCCTTTTTCTATCTCTCCTTCTCTCTCACTCTATCCATCTCTCCCTTTTCTCTCTCTCCTTCTTTCTCACTCTATCCATCTCTCCTTTTTCTCTGTCTCTCCTTCTTTCTCACTCTATCCATCCCTCCTTTTTCTTTATCTCTCCTTCTTTCTCACTCTATCCATCTCTCCTTTTTCTCTGTCTCTCCTTCTTTCTCACTCTATCCATCTCTCCTTTTTCTCTGTCTCTCCTTCTTTCTCACTCTATCCATCCCTCCTTTTTCTCTATCTCTCCTTCTTTCTCACTCTATCCATCTCTCCTTTTTCTCTGTCTCTCCTTCTTTCTCACTCTATCCATCTCTCCTTTTTCTCTGTCTCTCCTTCTTTCTCACTCTATCCATCTCTCCTTTTTCTCTGTCTCCTTCTTTCTCACTCTATCCATCCCTCCTTTTTCTCTATCTCTCCTTCTTTCTCACTCTATCCATCCCTCCTTTTTCTCTATCTCTCCTTCTTTCTCACTCTATCCATCCCTCCTTTTTCTCTCTCTCCTTCTTTCTCACTCTATCCATCCCTCCTTTTTCTCTATCTCTCCTTCTTTCTCACTCTATCCATCTCTCCTTTTTCTCTATCTCTCCTTCTTTCTCACTCTATCCATCTCTCCTTTTTCTCTATCTCTCCTTCTTTCTCACTCTATCCATCTCTCCTTTTTCTCACTCTATCCATCTCTCCTTCTTTCTCACTCTATCCATCTCTCCTTTTTCTCTATCTCTCCTTCTTTCTCACTCTATCCATCTCTCCTTCTTTCTCACTCTATCCATCTCTCCTTCTTTCTCACTCTATCCATCTCTCCTTCTTTCTCACTCTATCCATCTCTCCTTTTTCTCTATCTCTCCTTCTTTCTCACTCTATCCATCTCTCCTTTTTCTCTATCTCTCCTTCTTTCTCACTCTATCCATCTCTCCTTTTTCTCTATCTCTCCTTCTTTCTCACTCTATCCATCTCTCCTTTTTCTCTATCTCTCCTTCTTTCTCACTCTATCCATCTCTCCTTTTTCTCTGTCTCTCCTTCTTTCTCACTCTATCCATCTCTCCTTTTTCTCTGTCTCCCATCTCTCCTTTTTCTCTGTCTCCTTCTTTCTCACTCTATCCATCCCTCCTTTTTCTCTATCTCTCCTTCTTTCTCACTCTATCCATCCCTCCTTTTTCTCTATCTCTCCTTCTTTCTCACTCTATCCATCCCTCCTTTTTCTCTCTCTCCTTCTTTCTCACTCTATCCATCTCTCCTTTTTCTCTATCTCTCCTTCTTTCTCACTCTATCCATCTCTCCTTTTTCTCTCTCTCCTTCTTTCTCACTCTATCCATCCCTCCTTTTTCTCTATCTCTCCTTCTTTCTCACTCTATCCATCCCTCCTTTTTCTCTATCTCTCCTTCTTTCTCACTCTATCCATCCCTCCTTTTTCTCTCTCTCCTTCTTTCTCACTCTATCCATCTCTCCTTTTTCTCTATCTCTCCTTCTTTCTCACTCTATCCATCCCTCCTTTTTCTATCTCTCCTTCTCTCTCACTCTATCCATCTCTCCCTTTTTCTCTCTCTCTCTCTTCTCTCTCACTCTATCCATCTCTCCTTTTTCTCTCTCTCTTCTCTCTCACTCTATCCATCCATCCTTTTTCTTTATCTCTCCTTCTTTCTCACTCTATCCATCTCTCCTTTTTCTCTCTCTCCTTATTTCTCACTCTCTCCATCTCTCCTTTTTCTCTATCTCTCCTTCTTTCTCACTCTATCCATCCCTCCTTTTTCTCTATCTCTCCTTCTTTCTCACTCTATCCATCCCTCCTTTTTCTCTCTCTCCTTCTTTCTCACTCTATCCATCTCTCCTTTTTCTCTATCTCTCCATCTTTCTCACTCTATCCATCCCTCCTTTTTCTCTCTCCTTCTCTCTCACTCTATCCATCCATCCTTTTTCTTTATCTCTCCTTCTTTCTCACTCTATCCATCTCTCCTTTTCTCTCTCTCCTTATTTCTCACTCTATCCATCTCTCATTTGTCTCTCTCTCCTTCTTTCTCACTCTATCCATCTCTCCTTTTTCTATCTCTCCTTCTCTCTCACTCTATCCATCTCTCCTTTTTCTTTATCTCTCCTTCTTTCTCACTCTATCCATCCCTCCTTTTTCTATCTCTCCTTCTCTCTCACTCTATCCATCTCTCCCTTTTCTCTCTCTCCTTCTTTCTCACTCTATCCATCTCTTCTTTTTCTCTCTCTCCTTCTCTCTCACTCTATCCATCTCTCCCTTTTCTCTCTCTCCTTCTTTCTCACTCTATCCATCCCTCCTTTTTCTATCTCTCCTTCTCTCTCACTCTATCCATCTCTCCCTTTTCTCTCTCTCCTTCTTTCTCACTCTATCCATCTCTCCTTTTTCTCTATCTCTCCTTCTTTCTCACTCTATCCATCTCTCCTTTTTCTCTATCTCTCCTTCTTTCTCACTCTATCCATCTCTCCTTTTTCTCTGTCTCTCCTTCTTTCTCACTCTATCCATCTCTCCTTTTTCTCTGTCTCTCCTTCTTTCTCACTCTATCCATCCCTCCTTTTTCTCTATCTCTCCTTCTTTCTCACTCTATCCATCTCTCCTTTTTCTCTGTCTCTCCTTCTTTCTCACTCTATCCATCTCTCCTTTTTCTCTGTCTCTCCTTCTTTCTCACTCTATCCATCTCTCCTTTTTCTCTGTCTCCTTCTTTCTCACTCTATCCATCCCTCCTTTTTCTCTATCTCTCCTTCTTTCTCACTCTATCCATCCCTCCTTTTTCTCTATCTCTCCTTCTTTCTCACTCTATCCATCTCTCCTTTTTCTATCTCTCCTTCTTTCTCACTCTATCCATCCCTCCTTTTTCTCTATCTCTCCTTCTTTCTCACTCTATCCATCCCTCCTTTTTCTCTCTCTCCTTCTTTCTCACTCTATCCATCCCTCCTTTTTCTCTCTCTCCTTCTCTCTCACTCTATCCATCCCTCCTTTTTCTATCTCTCCTTCTTTCTCACTCTATCCATCCCTCCTTTTTTCTATCTCTCCTTCTTTCTCACTCTATCCATCTCTCCTTTTTCTATCTCTCCTTCTCTCTCACTCTATCCATCTCTCCTTTTTCTATCTCTCCTTCTTTCTCACTCTATCCATCCCTCCTTTTTCTCTCTCTCCTTCTTTCTCACTCTATCCATCCCTCCTTTTTCTCTGTCTCTCCTTCTTTCTCACTCTATCCATCCCTCCTTTTTCTCTATCTCTCCTTCTTTCTCACTCTATCCATCCCTCCTTTTTCTCTGTCTCTCCTTCTTTCTCACTCTATCCATCCCTCCTTTTTCTCTATCTCTCCTTCTTTCTCACTCTATCCATCCCTCCTTTTTCTCTCTCTCCTTCTTTCTCACTCTATCCATCCCTCCTTTTTCTCTGTCTCTCCTTCTTTCTCACTCTATCCATCCCTCCTTTTTCTCTATCTCTCCTTCTTTCTCACTCTATCCATCTCTCCTTTTTCTCTCTCTCCTTCTTTCTCACTCTATCCATCCCTCCTTTTTCTCTATCTCTCCTTCTTTCTCACTCTATCCATCTCTCCTTTTTCTATCTCTCCTTCTTTCTCACTCTATCCATCCCTCCTTTTTCTCTCTCTCCTTCTTTCTCACTCTATCCATCCCTCCCTTTTCTCTCTCTCCTTTTTCTCACTCTATCCATCTCTCCTTCTTTCTCACTCTATCCATCCCTCCTTTTTCTCTCTCTCCTTCTTTCTCACTCTATCCATCCCTCCTGTTTCTCTCTCTCCTTCTTTCTCACTCTATCCATCTCTCCTTTTTCTCTATCTCTCCTTCTTTCTCACTCTATCCATCCCTCCTTTTTCTATCTCTCCTTCTCTCTCACTCTATCCATCTCTCCCTTTTCTCTCTCTCCTTCTCTCTCACTCTATCCATCTCTCCTTTTTCTCTCTCTCCTTCTCTCTCACTCTATCCATCCATCCTTTTTCTTTATCTCTCCTTCTTTCTCACTCTATCCATCTCTCCTTTTTCTCTCTCTCCTTCTTTCTCACTCTATCCATCCCTCCTTTTTCTCTGTCTCTCCTTCTTTCTCACTCTATCCATCCCTCCTTTTTCTCTATCTCTCCTTCTTTCTCACTCTATCCATCCCTCCTTTTTCTCTCTCTCCTTCTTTCTCACTCTATCCATCCCTCCTTTTTCTTTATCTCTCCTTCTTTCTCACTCTATCCATCCCTCCTTTTTCTCTCTCTCCTTCTTTCTCACTCTATCCATCCCTCCTTTTTCTCTGTCTCTCCTTCTTTCTCACTCTATCCATCCCTCCTTTTTCTCTATCTCTCCTTCTTTCTCACTCTATCCATCTCTCCTTTTTCTCTCTCTCCTTCTTTCTCACTCTATCCATCCCCTCTTTTTCTCTATCTCTCCTTCTTTCTCTCTATCTCTATCCATCTTTCTCTATCCATTTTTTTCTCTCTCTCTCTCTTCTTTCTCACTCTATCCATCCCTCCTTTTTCTCTCTCTCCTTCTTTTCACTCTATCCATCCCTCCCTTTCTCATCTCCTTTTTCTCACTCTATCCATCTCCTCCTTTTCTCACTCTATCCATCCCTCCTTTTTCTCTCTCTCCTTCTTTCTCACTCTATCCATCTCTCCTTTTCTCTCTCTCCTCTCTTTCTCACTCTCTCCTATCCATCCCTCCTTTTTCTCTCTCTCCTTCTTTCTCACTCTATCCATCCCTCCTTTTTCTCTCTCTCCTTCTTTCTCACTCTATCCATCCCTCCTCTCTCTCTCCTTCTTTCTCACTCTATCCATCCCTCCTCTATCTCTCCTTCTTTCTCACTCTATCCATCTCTCCTTTTTCTATCTCTCCTTCTTTCTCACTCTATCCATCCCTCCTTTTTCTCTCTCTCCTTCTTTCTCACTCTATCCATCTCTCCTTTTTCTCTATCTCTCCTTCTTTCTCACTCTATCCATCCCTCCTTTTTCTATCTCTCCTTCTCTCTCACTCTATCCATCTCTCCCTTTTCTCTCTCTCCTTCTCTCTCACTCTATCCATCTCTCCTTTTTCTCTCTCTCCTTCTCTCTCACTCTATCCATCCATCCTTTTTCTTTATCTCTCCTTCTTTCTCACTCTATCCATCTCTCCTTTTTCTCTCTCTCCTTATTTCTCACTCTATCCATCTCTCCTTTTTCTCTATCTCTCCTTCTTTCTCACTCTATCCATCCCTCCTTTTTCTCTCTCTCCTTCTTTCTCACTCTATCCATCCCTCCTTTTTCTCTATCTCTCCTTCTTTCTCACTCTATCCATCCCTCCTTTTTCTATCTCTCCTTCTCTCTCACTCTATCCATCTCTCCCTTTTCTCTCTCTCCTTCTCTCTCACTCTATCCATCTCTCCTTTTTCTCTCTCTCCTTCTTCTCTCACTCTATCCATCCATCCTTTTTCTATCTCTCCTTCTTTCTCACTCTATCCATCTCTCCTTTTTCTCTCTCTCCTTATTTCTCACTCTCTCCATCTCTCCTTTTTCTCTATCTCTCCTTCTTTCTCACTCTATCCATCTCTCCCTTTTCTCTCTCTCCTTCTTTCTCACTCTATCCATCTCTCCTTTTTCTCTGTCTCTCCTTCTTTCTCACTCTATCCATCCCTCCTTTTTCTCTCTCTCTCCTTCTTTCTCACTCTATCCATCTCTCCTTTTTCTCTGTCTCTCCTTCTTTCTCACTCTATCCATCTGTCCTTTTTCTCTGTCTCTCCTTCTTTCTCACTCTATCCATCCCTCCTTTTTCTCTATCTCTCCTTCTTTCTCACTCTATCCATCTCTCCTTTTTCTCTGTCTCTCCTTCTTTCTCACTCTATCCATCTCTCCTTTTTCTCTGTCTCTCCTTCTTTCTCACTCTATCCATCTCTCCTTTTTCTCTGTCTCCTTCTTTCTCACTCTATCCATCCCTCCTTTTTCTCTATCTCTCCTTCTTTCTCACTCTATCCATCCCTCCTTTTCTCTATCTCTCCTTCTTTCTCACTCTATCCATCTCTCCTTTTTCTATCTCTCCTTCTTTCTCACTCTATCCATCCCTCCTTTTTCTCTATCTCTCCTTCTTTCTCACTCTATCCATCCCTCCTTTTTCTCTATCTCTCCTTCTTTCTCACTCTATCCATCCCTCCTTTTTCTCTCTCTCCTTCTTTCTCACTCTATCCATCTCTCCTTTCTCCTCCTTCTTTCTCACTCTATCCATCCCTCCTCTCTCTCTCTTCTCTCACTCTATCCATCTCTCCTTTTTCTCTCTCTCCTTCTTTCTCACTCTATCCATCTCTCCTTTTTCTCTCTCTCCTTCTTTCTCACTCTATCCATCTCTCTTTTTCTCTCTCTCTTCTTTCTCTCCTTCTCTATCCATCTCTCCTTTTTCTCTCTCTCTTCTTCTTTCTCACTCTATCCATCTCTCTTTTTCTTTATCTCTCCTTCTTTCTCACTCTATCCATCCCTCCTTTTTCTATCTCTCCTTCTCTCTCACTCTATCCATCCCTCCTTTTTCTCTCTCTCCTTCTTTCTCACTCTATCCATCCCTCCTTTTTCTCTCTCTCCTTCTTTCTCACTCTATCCATCCCTCCTTTTTCTTTATCTCTCCTTCTTTCTCACTCTATCCATCCCTCCTTTTTCTCTCTCTCCTTCTTTCTCACTCTATCCATCCCTCCTTTTTCTCTCTCTCCTTCTTTCTCACTCTATCCATCTCTCCTTTTTCTATCTCTCCTTCTTTCTCACTCTATCCATCTCTCCTTTTTCTATCTCTCCTTCTTTCTCACTCTATCCATCCCTCCTTTTTCTATCTCTCCTTCTTTCTCACTCTATCCATCTCTCCCTTTTCTCTCTCTCCTTCTTTCTCACTCTATCCATCTCTCCTTTTTCTCTGTCTCTCCTTCTTTCTCACTCTATCCATCCCTCCTTTTTCTCTCTCTCCTTCTTTCTCACTCTATCCATCCCTCCTTTTTCTCTCTCTCCTTCTTTCTCACTCTATCCATCCCTCCTTTTTCTTTATCTCTCCTTCTTTCTCACTCTATCCATCCCTCCTTTTTCTCTCTCTCCTTCTTTCTCACTCTATCCATCCCTCCTTTTTCTCTCTCTCCTTCTTTCTCACTCTATCCATCTCTCCTTTTTCTATCTCTCCTTCTTTCTCACTCTATCCATCTCTCCTTTTTCTATCTCTCCTTCTTTCTCACTCTATCCATCCCTCCTTTTTCTATCTCTCCTTCTTTCTCACTCTATCCATCTCTCCCTTTTCTCTCTCTCCTTCTTTCTCACTCTATCCATCTCTCCTTTTTCTCTGTCTCTCCTTCTTTCTCACTCTATCCATCCTATCCATCCCATCTCCCTTTTTCTCTCTCTCTCCTTCTTTCTCACTCTATCCATCTCTCCTTTTTCTCTGTCTCTCCTTCTTTCTCACTCTATCCATCTCTCCTTTTTCTCTGTCTCTCCTTCTTTCTCACTCTATCCATCTCTCCTTTTTCTCTGTCTCCTTCTTTCTCACTCTATCCATCCCTCCTTTTTCTCTATCTCTCCTTCTTTCTCACTCTATCCATCCCTCCTTTTTCTCTATCTCTCCTTCTTTCTCACTCTATCCATCCCTCCTTTTTCTCTGTCTCTCCTTCTTTCTCACTCTATCCATCTCTCCTTTTTCTCTGTCTCTCCTTCTTTCTCACTCTATCCATCTCTCCTTTTTCTCTGTCTCCTTCTTTCTCACTCTATCCATCCCTCCTTTTTCTCTATCTCTCCTTCTTTCTCACTCTATCCATCTCTCCTTTTTCTCTATCTCTCCTTCTTTCTCACTCTATCCATCTCTCCTTTTTCTCTCTCTCCTTCTTTCTCACTCTATCCATCTCTCCTTTTTCTCTGTCTCCTTCTTTCTCACTCTATCCATCCCTCCTTTTTTTCTATCTCTCCTTCTTTCTCACTCTATCCATCCCTCCTTTTTTTCTATCTCTCCTTCTTTCTCACTCTATCCATCTCTCCTTTTTCTCTCTCTCCTTCTTTCTCACTCTATCCATCTCTCCTTCTTTCTCACTCTATCCATCCCTCCTTTCTCTATCTCTCCTTCTTTCTCACTCTATCCATCCCTCCTTTTTCTCTCTCTCCTTCTTTCTCACTCTATCCATCCCTCCTTTTTCTTTATCTCTCCTTCTTTCTCACTCTATCCATCTCTCCTTCTTTCTCACTCTATCCATCCCTCCTTTCTCTATCTCTCCTTCTTTCTCACTCTATCCATCTCTCCCTTTTCTCTCTCTCCTTCTTTCTCACTCTATCCATCTCTCCTTTTTCTTTATCTCTCCTTCTTTCTCACTCTATCCATCTCTCCTTCTTTCTCACTCTATCCATCCCTCCTTTTTCTCTCTCTCCTTCTTTCTCACTCTATCCATCCCTCCTTTTTCTCTCTCTCCTTCTTTCTCACTCTATCCATCCCTCCTTTTTCTTTATCTCTCCTTCTTTCTCACTCTATCCATCCCTCCTTTTTCTCTCTCTCCTTCTTTCTCACTCTATCCATCCCTCCTTTTTCTTTATCTCTCCTTCTTTCTCACTCTATCCATCTCTCCTTTTTCTCTCTCTCCTTCTTTCTCACTCTATCCATCCCTCCTTTTTCTTTATCTCTCCTTCTTTCTCACTCTATCCATCCCTCCTTTTTCTCTCTCTCCTTCTTTCTCACTCTATCCATCCCTCCTTTTTCTTTATCTCTCCTTCTTTCTCACTCTATCCATCCCTCCTTTTTCTCTCTCTCCTTCTTTCTCACTCTATCCATCCCTCCTTTTTCTTTATCTCTCCTTCTTTCTCACTCTATCCATCTCTCCTTTTTCTCTCTCTCCTTCTTTCTCACTCTATCCATCCCTCCTTTTTCTCTCTCTCCTTCTTTCTCACTCTATCCATCTCTCCTTCTTTCTCACTCTATCCATCCCTCCTTTTTCTCTCTCTCCTTCTTTCTCACTCTATCCATCCCTCCTTTTTCTCTCTCTCCTTCTTTCTCACTCTATCCATCCCTCCTTTTTCTTTATCTCTCCTTCTTTCTCTACTCTATCCATCCCTCCTTTTTCTCTCTCTCCTTCTTTCTCACTCTATCCATCCCTCCTTTTTCTCTCTCTCCTTCTTTCTCACTCTATCCATCTCTCCTTCTTTCTCACTCTATCCATCCCTCCTTTTTCTCTCTCTCCTTCTTTCTCACTCTATCCATCCCTCCTTTTTCTTTATCTCTCCTTCTTTCTCACTCTATCCATCCCTCCTTTTTCTCTCTCTCCTTCTTTCTCACTCTATCCATCCCTCCCTTTTCTCTATCTCTCCTTCTTTCTCACTCTATCCATCCCTCCTTTTTCTTTATCTCTCCTTCTTTCTCACTCTATCCATCCCTCCTTTTTCTCTCTCTCCTTCTTTCTCACTCTATCCATCCCTCCTTTTTCTCTCTCTCCTTCTTTCTCACTCTATCCATCCCTCCTGTTTCTCTCTCTCCTTCTTTCTCACTCTATCCATCTCTCCTTTTTCTCTATCTCTCCTTCTTTCTCACTCTATCCATCCCTCCTTTTTCTATCTCTCCTTCTCTCTCACTCTATCCATCTCTCCCTTTTCTCTCTCTCCTTCTCTCTCACTCTATCCATCTCTCCTTTTTCTCTCTCTCCTTCTCTCTCACTCTATCCATCCATCCTTTTTCTTTATCTCTCCTTCTTTCTCACTCTATCCATCTCTCCTTTTTCTCTATCTTTCCTTCTTTCTCACTCTATCCATCCCTCCTTTTTCCATCTCTCCTTCTTTCTCACTCTATCCATCCCTCCTTTTTCTCTCTCTCTCCTTCTTTCTCACTCTATCCATCTCTCCTTTTTCTCTGTCTCTCCTTCTTTCTCACTCTATCCATCTCTCCTTTTTCTCTGTCTCTCCTTCTTTCTCACTCTATCCATCCCTCCTTTTTCTCTATCTCTCCTTCTTTCTCACTCTATCCATCTCTCCTTTTTCTCTGTCTCTCCTTCTTTCTCACTCTATCCATCTCTCCTTTTTCTCTGTCTCTCCTTCTTTCTCACTCTATCCATCTCTCCTTTTTCTCTGTCTCCTTCTTTCTCACTCTATCCATCCCTCCTTTTTCTCTATCTCTCCTTCTTTCTCACTCTATCCATCCCTCCTTTTTCTCTATCTCTCCTTCTTTCTCACTCTATCCATCTCTCCTTTTTCTATCTCTCCTTCTTTCTCACTCTATCCATCCCTCCTTTTTCTCTATCTCTCCTTCTTTCTCACTCTATCCATCCCTCCCTTTTCTCTCTCTCCTTCTTTCTCACTCTATCCATCTCTCCTTTTTCTCTGTCTCCTTCTTTCTCACTCTATCCATCCCTCCTTTTTTTCTATCTCTCCTTCTTTCTCACTCTATCCATCCCTCCTTTTTCTCTCCTTCTTTCTCTCTATCTCTCCTTTTTTCTTCTCTCTCTATCCATCTCCTTTTTCTCTATCTCTTTCTTTCTCACTCTATCCATCCCTCTTTTTCTTTCTCACTCTCTCCCTCCTTCTTTCTCACTCTATCCATCCCTCCTTTTTTCTCTCTCTCTCCTTCTTTCTCACTCTATCCATCTCTCCTTTTTCTCTGTCTCTCCTTCTTTCTCACTCTATCCATCTCTCCTTTTTCTCTCTCTCCTTCTTTCTCACTCTATCCATCCCTCCTTTTTCTCTATCTCTCCTTCTTTCTCACTCTATCCATCTCTCCTTTTTCTCTGTCTCTCCTTCTTTCTCACTCTATCCATCTCTCCTTTTTCTCTGTCTCTCCTTCTTTCTCACTCTATCCATCTCTCCTTTTTCTCTGTCTCCTTCTTTCTCACTCTATCCATCCCTCCTTTTTCTCTATCTCTCCTTCTTTCTCACTCTATCCATCCCTCCTTTTTCTCTATCTCTCCTTCTTTCTCACTCTATCCATCTCTCCTTTTTCTATCTCTCCTTCTTTCTCACTCTATCCATCCCTCCTTTTTCTCTATCTCTCCTTCTTTCTCACTCTATCCATCCCTCCCTTTTCTCTCTCTCCTTCTTTCTCACTCTATCCATCTCTCCTTTTTCTCTGTCTCCTTCTTTCTCACTCTATCCATCCCTCCTTTTTTTCTATCTCTCCTTCTTTCTCACTCTATCCATCCCTCCTTTTTTTCTATCTCTCCTTCTTTCTCACTCTATCCATCCCTCCTTTTTCTCTATCTCTCCTTCTTTCTCACTCTATCCATCTCTCCTGTTTCTATCTCTCCTTCTTTCTCACTCTATCCATCTCTCCTTTTTCTATCTCTCCTTCTCTCTCACTCTATCCATCTCTCCTTTTTCTATCTCTCCTTCTTTCTCACTCTATCCATCTCTCCTTTTTCTATCTCTCCTTCTCTCTCACTCTATCCATCTCTCCTTTTTCTATCTCTCCTTCTTTCTCACTCTATCCATCTCTCCTGTTTCTCTCTCTCCTTCTTTCTCACTCTATCCATCTCTCCTTTTTCTCTCTCTCCTTCTTTCTCACTCTATCCATCTCTCCTTCTTTCTCACTCTATCCATCCCTCCTTTCTCTCTCTCTCCTTCTCTCTCACTCTATCCATCTCTCCTTCTTTCTCACTCTATCCATCCCTCCTTTCTCTCTCTCTCCTTCTCTCTCACTCTATCCATCTCTCCTTTTTCTCTCTCTCCTTCTTTCTCACTCTATCCATCCCTCCTTTTTCTCTATCTCTCCTTCTTTCTCACTCTATCCATCTCTCCTTTTTCTATCTCTCCTTCTCTCTCACTCTATCCATCTCTCCTTTTTCTCTCTCTCCTTCTTTCTCACTCTATCCATCTCTCCTTCTTTCTCTCTATCCATCCCTCCTTTCTTTCTCTCCTTCTTTCTCATCTATCCATCCCTCCCTTTTCTCTCTCTCCTTCTTTCTCACTCTATCCATCTCTCCTTCTTTCTCACTCTATCCATCCCTCCTTTCTCTATCTCTCCTTCTTTCTCACTCTATCCATCCCTCCTTTTTCTCTCTCACCTTCTTTCTCACTCTATCCATCTCTCCCTTTTCTCTCTCTCCTTCTTTCTCACTCTATCCATCTCTCCTTTTTCTTTATCTCTCCTTCTTTCTCACTCTATCCATCTCTCCTTCTTTCTCACTCTATCCATCCCTCCTTTTTCTCTCTCACCTTCTTTCTCCTCTATCCATCTCTCCCTTTTCTCTCTCTCCTTCTTTCTCACTCTATCCATCTCTCCTTTTTCTTTATCTCTCCTTCTTTCTCACTCTATCCATCTCTCCTTCTTTCTCACTCTATCCATCCCTCCTTTCTCTATCTCTCCTTCTTTCTCACTCTATCCATCCCTCCTTTTTCTCTCTCACCTTCTTTCTCACTCTATCCATCTCTCCCTTTTCTCTCTCTCCTTCTTTCTCACTCTATCCATCTCTCCTTTTTCTTTATCTCTCCTTCTTTCTCACTCTATCCATCTCTCCTTCTTTCTCACTCTATCCATCCCTCCTTTCTCTCTCTCTCCTTCTTTCTCACTCTATCCATCTCTCCTTCTTTCTCACTCTATCCATCCCTCCTTTCTCTATCTCTCCTTCTTTCTCACTCTATCCATCTCTCCCTTTTCTCTCTCTCCTTCTTTCTCACTCTATCCATCTCTCCTTTTTCTTTATCTCTCCTTCTTTCTCACTCTATCCATCCCTCCTTTCTCTATCTCTCCTTCTTTCTCACTCTATCCATCCCTCCTTTCTCTATCTCTCCTTCTTTCTCACTCTATCCATCCCTCCTTTTTCTCTCTCTCCTTCTTTCTCACTCTATCCATCCCTCCTTTTTCTTTATCTCCTCCTTCTTTCTCACTCTATCCATCCCTCCTTTTTCTATCTCTCCTTCTTTCTCATCTCCATCCTCCTTTCTCTATCTCTCCTTCTTTCTCACTCTATCCATCCCTCCTTTTCTCTATCTCTCCTTCTTTCTCACTCTATCCATCTCTCCTTTTTCTTTTCTCTCTCTCCTTCTCTCTCACTCTATCCATCTCTCCTTTTTCTCTCTCTCCTTCTCTCTCACTCTATCCATCCCTCCTTTTCTTTATCTCTCCTTCTTTCTCACTCTATCCATCTCTCCTTTTTCTCTCTCTCCTTATTTCTCACTCTATCCATCCCTCCTTTTTCTCTATCTCTCCTTCTTTCTCACTCTATCCATCCCTCCTTTTTCTCTCTCTCCTTCTTTCTCACTCTATCCATCCATCTCTCCTTTTTCTCTCTCTCCTTCTTTCTCACTCTATCCATCTCTCCTTTTTCTCTATCTCTCCTTCTTTCTCACTCTATCCATCTCTCCTTTTCTCTCTCTCCTTCTCTCTCACTCTATCCATCCTCCTTTTTCTTTATCTCTCCTTCTTTCTCACTCTATCCATCCCTTTTCCTTTTTCTCTCTCTCTATCCATCCCTCCTTTTTCTTTATCTCTCCTTCTTTCTCTCTATCCATCTCTTTCTCATCTATCCATCCTCCTTTTTCTTCTCTCCTTCTCTCTCATCTATCCATCCCTCTTTTTCTTCTCCTTCTTTCTCACTCCATCCCTCCTTTTTCTTCTCTCTCCTTCTTTCTCACTCTATCCATCCCTCCTTTTTCTTTATCTCTCCTTCTTTCTCATCCATCCCTCCTTTTTCTTTATCTCTCCTTCTTCTCTCCTCTATCCATCCCTTTTTCTTTATCTCTCCTTCTTTCTCACTCTATCCATCCTCCTTTTTCTTCTCTCCTTCTTTCTCACTCTATCCATCCCTCCTTTTTCTCTATCTCTCCTTCTTTCTCACTCTATCCATCCCTCCTTTTTCTTTATCTCTCCTTCTTTCTCACTCTATCCATCCCTCCTTTTTCTTTATCTCTCCTTCTTTCTCACTCTATCCATCTCTCCTTTTTCTATCTCTCCTTCTCTCTCACTCTATCCATCTCTCCTTTTTCTATCTCTCCTTCTTTCTCACTCTATCCATCCCTCCTTTTTCTCTCCTTCTCTCTCTCACTCTATCTCTCCTTTTTCTTTCTCACTCTATCCATCCCTCCTTTTTCTCTCTCTCCTTCTTTCTCACTCTATCCATCCCTCCTTTTTCTCTATCTCTCATTCTTTCTCACTCTATCCATCCCTCCTTTTTCTCTATCTCTCCTTCTTTCTCACTCTATCCATCCCTCCTTTTTCTCTCTCTCTCCTTCTTTCTCACTCTATCCATCCCTCCTTTTTCTCTATCTCTCATTCTTTCTCACTCTATCCATCCCTCCTTTTTCTCTATCTCTCATTCTTTCTCACTCTATCCATCCCTCCTTTTTCTCTCTCTCTCCTTCTTTCTCACTCTATCCATCCCTCCTTTTTCTCTATCTCTCATTCTTTCTCACTCTATCCATCCCTCCTTTTTCTCTATCTCTCCTTCTCTCTCACTCTATCCATCTCTCCTGTTTCTCTCTCTCCTTCTTTCTCACTCTATCCATCTCTCCTTCTTTCTCACTCTATCCATCCCTCCTTTCTCTCTCTCTCCTTCTCTCTCACTCTATCCATCTCTCCTTTTTCTTTA
The DNA here is from genome assembly GCF_021184085.1 of Oncorhynchus gorbuscha. NCBI lineage: Eukaryota > Metazoa > Chordata > Actinopteri > Salmoniformes > Salmonidae > Oncorhynchus > Oncorhynchus gorbuscha. The sequence goes on from NC_060185.1 coordinate 87,462,714, forward strand.
TCTCTCCTTCTTTCTCACTCTATCCATCCCTCCTTTTTCTTTATCTCTCCTTCTTTCTCACTCTATCCATCTCTCCTTTTTCTCTCTCTCCTTCTTTCTCACTCTATCCATCCCTCCCTTTTCTCTCTCTCCTTTTTCTCACTCTATCCATCTCTCCTTCTTTCTCACTCTATCCATCCCTCCTGTTTCTCTCTCTCCTTCTTTCTCACTCTATCCATCTCTCCTTTTTCTCTATCTCTCCTTCTTTCTCACTCTATCCATCCCTCCTTTTTCTCTATCTCTCCTTCTTTCTCACTCTATCCATCCCTCCTTTTTCTCTATCTCTCCTTCTTTCTCACTCTATCCATCTCTCCTTTCTCTCTATCTCCTTCTGTCTCACTCTATCCATCTCTCCTTTTTCTTTATCTCTCCTTCTTTCTCACTCTATCCATCCCTCCTTTCTCTCTCTCTCCTTCTCTCTCACTCTATCCATCTCTCCTTTTTCTTTATCTCTCCTTCTTTCTCACTCTATCCATCCCTCCTTTTTCTTTATCTCTCCTTCTTTCTCACTCTATCCATCTCTCCTTTTTCTCTCTCTCCTTCTTTCTCACTCTATCCATCTCTCCTTTTTCTTTATCTCTCCTTCTTTCTCACTCTATCCATCCCTCCTTTTTCTTTATCTCTCCTTCTTTCTCACTCTATCCATCCCTCCTTTTTCTTTATCTCTCCTTCTTTCTCACTCTATCCATCCCTCCTTTTTCTCTCTCTCCTTCTTTCTCACTCTATCCATCCCTCCTTTTTCTTTATCTCTCCTTCTTTCTCACTCTATCCATCTCTCCTTTTTCTCTCTCTCCTTCTTTCTCACTCTATCCATCCCTCCTTTTTCTTTATCTCTCCTTCTTTCTCACTCTATCCATCTCTCCTTTTTCTCTCTCTCCTTATTTCTCACTCTATCCATCCCTCCCTTTTCTCTCTCTCCTTTTTCTCACTCTATCCATCTCTCCTTCTTTCTCACTCTATCCATCCCTCCTTTTTCTCTATCTCTCCTTCTTTCTCACTCTATCCATCCCTCCTTTTTCTCTATCTCTCCTTCTCTCTCACTCTATCCATCTCTCCTTTTTCTTTATCTCTCCTTCTTTCTCACTCTATCCATCCCTCCTTTCTCTCTCTCTCCTTCTCTCTCACTCTATCCATCTCTCCTTTTTCTCTATCTCTCCTTCTTTCTCACTCTATCCATCTCTCCCTTTTCTCTCTCTCCTTCTCTCTCACTCTATCCATCTCTCCTTTTTCTATCTCTCCTTCTTTCTCACTCTATCCATCTCTCCTTTTCTCTCTCTCCTTCTTTCTCACTCTATCCATCCCTCCTTTTTCTCTCTCTCCTTCTTTCTCACTCTATCCATCTCTCCTTTTCTCTCTCTCCTTCTTTCTCACTCTATCCATCCCTCCTTTTTCTCTCTCTCCTTCTTTCTCACTCTATCCATCTCTCCTTTTTCTTTCTCTCCTTCTCACATTTTTCACCTGACCTATTTTCTAATCCAGGAGGTGTGTGTTTTTCCATGTCCTAATTTGATGTTAGCCAACGCTACCCTCACACCTGAGCCTCAGCCTTGTAGGCCAACAGCCCAACACAGCCCAGCCAGCCTGGTCTCATGACTAGACGTAACATTAGTACGATATGTAATGTGTTGCATGGTTACATAACACAGAAGGACCAAAATGAAAAATTAAAGTAGTGTGATAGATTGGTAGGCATGTAATGTGAATGTCTTGCAACCCAAATGTTGAGTGTTCAAATCTCATCATGGACAATTTTAGCTAATTTAAAAATGTTAAACTACTTGCTACTTTTTAGCTACTTTGCAACTACTTAGCATTATAGCTAATAATACCCCTAATGCTAACCCTAACCTCAACCCTTTAACCTAAATCCTAACCTTAACCCTAACCTTAACCCCTAACCCTAATCCCTAGCGTTAGCCAAAACAAATTGGAATTAGTAACGTATAAATTTTGCGAATTTGTAACATATCATATGAAATGGATGATGGACATTTACAATGAATACATACCATATGAAACGTAACTATCATACTAATTGGAATGTCCCGGATTTACATTTACTATGTTACATCTACCCATGAGTCCAGGTTGGTGGAATTCAGCCCACCACAGCATATACAGTAATTTAATTAATCTACTGATCAGATCAGAGTTTCACTATAGAATTAAATGTGTGTGAAGGCTTAATATGCTGACACCTAGGCTCAATCAACATTCTGGGATGACAGGGGTAAGCCCCTATGCATGAGGCTAAAGAGACGAACACACATGCACACACACACACACACACACACACACACACACACACACACACACACACACACACACACACACACACACACACACACACACACACACACACACACACACACACACACACACACACACACACACACACACACACACACACAGTGATGAGCAGGCTGTGGGGTGCAGCTGTCTCAGAGCGCTGAGGTGAGACCTTCCACTTCACTGGAGCAGAACAGTGGCTCCAAACACACACACACACACACACACACACACACACACACACACACACACACACACACACACACACACACACACACACACACACACACACACACACACACACACACACACACACACGCACACACGCACAAACACAAACCTGAGCCAGGTATAGATCCTCTACTAACCCAGCCACAGTGATAGCAGTACAGCTGTTAATTTCATCAGTTATAATACTGGTCATTGCTTCATTAAAACACACACACACACTGGTATTTGTGCTCATTGACTGGTTTCAGTCTCAGTTGAGTTCAGCACATCTCTCTCCACCCAGAAAAGTCTTAAATCAACTCACCTCGCTTCTGAACAATCACTCGACTGTAGACAATACGCACACGCACGCACGCGCACACACACACACACACACACACACACACACACACACACACACACACACACACACACACACACACACACACACACACACACACACACACACACACACACACACACACACACACACACACACACACACACACACACTAAATCAAAAGGTATTATCTTTGCTCTGATTGGTAAGAAATTGTGTAAACTGCAGCTTTGGGCTGAGCTGTTTTATGATGTGTTTGTGTGTCTCAGTCTTCAGGCAGGGCTGTCAGTGCAGCTGAAAGGTGACACTCCTGTGCGCCTCTCTATGTCTTCCCCAGGTGAACGTGTGTGGCCCACTTTACCCCCTGACACTGGGGGAATAATAAGAAGGACGCACATTGTCCTTGTGTGTATGTTGATGGAGGTTTTCTGGCAAGTGTGTGAGTGTCTTCAATGAAGAAAGTCAGACAGGAAGTGCTCCTCCCGGGCAAAATGATGTCATCACTAGCACCTTCCTGTTCCAGAGGGCCCAATCTCTCCCTCCCTCTCTATCTCTTTCCCTCCCGCTCTCTCTCTCTTCCTTCCTCTCACCCTCCATCCCTGTCTCTCTTCATCCCTCCTCATTGTTATGCAGACAGACCTTCCCTAAGGTGGTGGTCGCTTCACAGCACTGACCTGCATACACACACAACCCCCCCCACACACACACACACACACACACACACACACACACACACACACACACACACACACACACACACACACACACACACACACACACACACACACACACACACACACACACACACACACACACACACACACACACACACACACACACACACAATTTTCTGCATGTGTTTAGTCTGCACCCAGCCCCAGGGGACTGAGGAGGAGAGTTGTGATTGACAGGTGAGAGTTGGGACGTCGAGGCTTTTTTAAAGCACCACAGTCCACCTCTCTCTCTCTCCTTCTCTCACTCTCTTTTTTGTAATACTGTATAACTCATGTTATTCAAGTAAAACTCTCCTCTTCTCTGAAATCTACTATTTCGTCATTGTTCTTACACTTCCATTTGACCTCTCACCCTTTATTTTGTTTGTGTTGTGTGTTGGGAATGAAGGGGTGTATCAGGCCAGAGCAGAGCTGGGGAATGAAGGGGTATATCAGGCCAGAGTAGAGCTGGGAATGAAGGGGTGTATATCAGGCCAGAGTAGAGCTGGGGAATGAAGGGGTGTATCAGGCCAGAGTAGAGCTGGGAATGAAGTGGTGTATCAGGCCAGAGTAGAGCTGGGGAATGAAGGGGTGTATCAGGCCAGAGTAGAGCTGGGAATGAAGGGGTGTATCAGGCCAGAGTAGAGCTGGGGAATGAAGGGGTGTATCAGGCCAGAGTAGAGCTGGGAATGAAGGGGTGTATCAGGCCAGAGTAGAGCTGGGGAATGAAGGGGTGTATCAGGCCAGAGTAGAGCTGGGGAATGAAGGGGTGTATCAGGCCAGAGTAGAGCTGGGGAATGAAGGGGTGTATCAGGCCAGAGTAGAGCTGGGAATGAAGGGGTGTATCAGGCCAGAGTAGAGCTGGGGAATGAAGGGGTGTATCAGGCCAGAGTAGAGCTGGGGAATGAAGGGGTGTATCAGGCCAGAGTAGAGCTGGGAATGAAGTGGTGTATCAGGCCAGAGTAGAGCTGGGGAATGAAGGGGTGTGTCAGGGTAAATTAGAGCTGGGAATGAAGGGGTGTATCAGGCTAAAGTAGAGCTGGGGAATGAAGGGGTGTATCAGGGTAAATTAGAGCTGGGAATGAAGGGGTGTATCAGGCCAGAGTAGAGCTGGGTAATGAAGGGGTGTATCAGGCTAAAGTAGAGCTGGGGAATGAAGGGGTGTATCAGGCCAGAGTAGAACTGGGGAATGAAGGGGTGTATCAGGCCAGAGTAGAGCTGGGAATGAAGGGGTGTATCAGGCCAGAGTAGAGCTGGGGAATGAAGGGGTGTATCAGGCCAGAGTAGAGCTGGGAATGAAGGGGTGTATCAGGCCAGAGTAGAGCTGGGGAATGAAGGGGTGTATCAGGCCAGAGTAGAGCTGGGAATGAAGGGGTGTATCAGGCCAGAGTAGAGCTGGGTAATGAAGGGGTGTATCAGGCCAGAGTAGAGCTGGGGAATGAAGGGGTGTATCAGGCCAGAGTAGAGCTGGGGAATGAAGGGGTGTATCAGGCCAGAGTAGAGCTGGCCTAAATTACTAATGTTCTAGTCCTTTGTCCAGGATCCAAGACCTATTTAAAACACTGGTGTGGAGACTGCAGAGCAGAGCAGGAGAAAAGTTGCAGAGGAAACAGGAGACAGAGAGAATGACAGATAATGGGGGAAGGGGGAGAGAGTTTCTATGCTGTGGTGAAATGAGAGTGTGATTGTCTAATGCCGGGCTGCTAACATGTCGAGAGACAGACAGCAGGACTGGAATGACGTTTTCCAGGATTCCCTCCCTCTCTCTCTCTCTCTCTCTCTCTCTCTCTCTCTCTCTCTCTCTCTCTCTCTCTCTCTCTCTCTCTCTCTCTCTCTCTCTCTTCTCCAAGATGTGCCCTGGAATATGCTCTCAATATGCTTTTCAAACGAGGCATGATGAGTGTGTGTGTGTGTGTGTGTGTGTGTGTGTGTGTGTGTGTGTGTGTGTGTGTGTGTGTGTGTGTGTGTGTGTGTGTGTGTGTGTGTGTGTGTGTGTGTGTGTGTGTGTGTGTGTTAAGTCATTCATCATACATTACAGAGCTCAGACAGCCTTAAATATAATCTGTTAAGTCATTCATCATACATTACAGTGACAGCCTTAAATATAATCTGTTAAGTCATTCATCATACATTTCAGAGCTCAGACAGCCTGTTAAGTCATTCATCATACATTACAGTGACAGCCTGTATAATCTGTTAAGTCATTCATCATACATTACAGTGACCCTAAATATAATCTGAGCAGAGTTAAGTCATTCATCATACATTTCAGAGCTTAAATATAATCTGAGAGAGTTAAGTCATTCATCATACATTACAGAGCCTTAAATATAATCTGAGCAGAGTTAAGTCATTCATCATACATTACAGAGCTCAGACAGCCTTAAATATAATCTGAGCAGAGTTAAATCATTCATCATACATTACAGAGCTCAGACAGCCTTAAATATAATCTGAGCAGAGTTAAGTCATTCATCATACATTACAGAGCTCAGACAGCCCTAAATATAATCTGAGCAGAGTTAAGTCATTCATCATACATTACAGAGCTCAGACAGCCTTAAATATAATCTGAGCAGAGTTAAGTCATTCATCATACATTAAATATAATCAGAGCTCAGACAGCCTTAAATATAATCTGAGCAGAGTTAAGTCATTCATCATACATTACAGAGCTCAGACAGCCCTAAATATAATCTGAGCAGAGTTAAGTCATTCATCATACATTACAGAGCTCAGACAGCCTTAAATATAATCTGAGCAGAGTTAAGTCATTCATCATACATTTCAGAGCTCAGACAGCCTTAAATATAATCTGAGCAGAGTTAAGTCATTCATCATACATTACAGAGCTCAGACAGCCTTAAATATAATCTGAGCAGAGTTAAGTCATTCATCATACATTACAGAGCTCAGACAGCCTTAAATATAATCTGAGCAGAGTTAAGTCATTCATCATACATTACAGAGCTCAGACAGCCTTAAATATAATCTGAGCAGAGTTAAGTCATTCATCATACATTACAGAGCTCAGACAGCCTTAAATATAATCTGAGCAGAGTTAAGTCATTCATCATACATTACAGAGCTCAGACAGCCTTAAATATAATCTGAGCAGAGTTAAGTCATTCATCATACATTACAGAGCTCAGACAGCCTTAAATATAATCTGAACAGAGTTAAGTCATTCATCATACATTACAGAGCTCAGACAGCAGAGTTAAATATAATCTGAGCAGAGTTAAGTCATTCATCATACATTACAGAGCTCAGACAGCCTTAAATATAATCTGAGCAGAGTTAAGTCATTCATCATACATTTAAATATAATCAGAGCATTCAGACAGCCTTAAATATAATCTGAGCAGAGTTAAGTCATTCATCATACATTTCAGAGCTAGACAGCCTTAGCAGAGTTAAGTCATTCATCATACATTACAGACAGACAGCCTTAAATATAATCTGAGCAGAGTTAAGTCATTCATCATACATTACAGTCATTCATCATATTGCTCAGACAGCCTTAGCTCAGACAGCCTTAAATATAATCTGAGCAGAGTTAAATCATTCATCATACATTACAGAGCCTTAAATATAATCTGAGAGAGTTAGCCTTAAATATAATATAATCTGAGCAGAGTTAAGTCATTCATCATACATTACAGAGCTCAGACAGCCTTAAATATAATCTGAGCAGAGTTAAATCATTCATCATACATTAAATATAATCAGAGCTCAGACAGCCTTAAATATAATCTGAGCAGAGTTAAGTCATTCATCATACATTACAGAGCTCAGACAGCCTTAAATATAATCTGAGCAGAGTTAAGTCATTCATCATACATTACAGAGCTCAGACAGCCTTAAATATAATCTGAGCAGAGTTAAGTCATTCATCATACATTACAGAGCTCAGACAGCCTTAAATATAATCTGAGCAGAGTTAAGTCATTCATCATACATTACAGAGCTCAGACAGCCTTAAATATAATCTGAGCAGAGTTAAGTCATTCATCATACATTACAGAGCTCAGACAGCCTTAAATATAATCTGAGCAGAGTTAAGTCATTCATCATACATTACAGAGCTCAGACAGCCTTAAATATAATCTGAGCAGAGTTAAGTCATTCATCATATCATTTACAGAGCTCAGACAGCCTTAAATATAATCTGAGCAGAGTTAAGTCATTCATCATACATTACAGAGCTCAGACAGCCTTAAATATAATCTGAGCAGAGTTAAGTCATTCATCATACATTACAGAGCTCAGACAGCCTTAAATATAATCTGAGCAGAGTTAAGTCATTCATCATACATTACAGAGCTCAGACAGCCTTAAATATAATCTGAGCAGAGTTAAGTCATTCATCATACATTACAGAGCTCAGACAGCCTTAAATATAATCTGAGCAGAGTTAAATCATTCATCATACATTACAGAGCTCAGACAGCCTTAAATATAATCTGAGCAGAGTTAAATCATTCATCATACATTACAGAGCTCAGACAGCCTTAAATATAATCTGAGCAGAGTTAAGTCATTCATCATACATTACAGAGCTCAGACAGCCCTAAATATAATCTGAACAGAGTTAAGTCATTCATCATACATTACAGAGCTCAGACAGCCTTAAATATAATCTGAGCAGAGTTAAGTCATTCATCATACATTACAGAGCTCAGACAGCCCTAAATATAATCTATCCACCTAGTTTACAACTCCACTGTCTTGTTTCTTGTATTGTATTTTTTGTGTTTGTTTGACTCTGCAGGAATGTTCAGTGTTGTTTTGTTTTCTACTGTTTATTTTTGTTTGTGTTTCTATATGTGTGTGTGTACGTGTGCGTGCTAATGTGTGTGTGTGTGTGTGTGTGTTGTTCTATTACTTAACAATGGTAACGGAGCCTCACTCATTACCTATACAAAGATACATATGAAGTGCTTTCGGAAAGTATTCAGACCCCTTGACTTTTTCCACATTTTGTTACGTTACAGCCTTATTCTAAAATGGATTACATTTACATTTTTTTCCTCATCAATATACACACAATAGCCCATAATGACAAAGCGAAAACAGGTTTTTAGTATTTAGTTTTAGTATTCAGACCCTTTGCTATGAGACTTAAAATAGAGCTCAGGTGCATCCTGTTTCCATTGAGATGTTGTCCACCTGTGGTCAATTCAATTGATTGGACATGATTTGGATAGGCACACATCTGTCTATATAAGGTCCCAAATCTGACAGTGCATGTCAGAGCAAAAACCAAGCCATGAGGTCGAAGGAATTGTCTGTAGAGCTCCGTGATAGGATTGTGTTGAGGCACAGATCTTGGGAAGGCTGCAGCATTGAAGGTCCGCAAGAACACAGTGGCCTCCATCATTCTTAAATGGAAGAAGTTTGGAACCACCAAGACTTATCCTAGAGCTGTCCGCCCGGCCAAACTGAGCAATCGGCGGTGAAGTGCCTTGGTCAGGGAGGTGACCAAGAACCCGATGGTCACTCTGACAGAGCTCCAAAGTTCCTCTGTGAACCTTCCAGAAGGACAACCATCTCTGCAGCACTCCACCAATCAGGCCTTTATGGCCGAGTGGCCAGATGGAATCCACTCCTCAGTAAAAGGCACATTACAACCCGCTTGGAGTTTGCCAAAAGACACCTAAAGACTCCCAGACTATGAGAAGCAAAATTGTCTGGTCTGATGAAACCAATATTGAACTTTTTGCCTGAATGTCAAGCATCACATCAGTAGGAAACTGGCACCATCTCTACGGTGAAGCGCGGTGGTGGCAGCATCATGCTGTGGGGATGTTTTTCAGCAGCAGGGACTGGGAGACTAGTCAGGATCGAGGGAAAGATGAACGGCGCTAAGTACAGAGAGATCCTTGATGAAAACCTGCTCCAGTGCGCTCAGGACCTCAGACTGGGGCTAAGGTTCACCTTCTTAGGGTCGTTGTCCTGTTAGCACACAGCCAAGACAACGCAGGTGTGGCTTCAGGACAAGTCTCTGAATGTCCTTGAGTGGCCCAGCCAGAGCCCGGGCTTGAACCCGATCTAACATCTCTGGAGAGACCTGAAAATAGCTGTGCAGCGACGCTCCCCATCTAACCTGACAGAGCTTGAGAGGATCTGCAGAGAAGAATGGGAGACTGTTGCCAAATCAGGTGTGCACAGCTTGTAGCATCATACCCAAGAAGACTCAATGCTGTAACTGCTGACAAAGGTGTTTCAACAAAGTACTGAGTAAAGGGTCTGAATACTTACTTTAATGTGATATTTCTATTCTTTGCAAACATTTCAAAAAACTTTTTTTTTGTCATTATGGAGTATTGTGTGTAGACTGATGAGGGGAAAAAAACTATCTCATCCATTTTAGAATAAGTCTAACATAACAAAATGTGGAAACTTTCAAGGGGTCTTACAAACACACAGTCAGTACAACACATGGTCATTTAGCAGACCATTATATTCTAATCAACTTACAGTTGTGAGGTATTATTCAGAATCATAAAACACGGGACGAGATGTTAAAAACTGTCCATTGTGCCAATAGATGGAATGCACTCACATGAGATTTGCAGTGAGGTTGACAGAGTGGCATGGGAGGTTTATTTCTTAGACTGGGGTAAGATGTCAATTTTGGGACACATCCTCAGTAGTGTGCCTTCGAATCAGTGGGTGTTTCGGCCTTTAATCACTAAACACCCTCATCAAAGGTGGCCAGCTAAAGGGTGATCAAGCCTTAGCTTGTGTCCCATGCCCAATTAAGATGTCCCACGGGACTATGCAAGGCAGGGGCGTCCTCTTCCCTGAGCCAGCCCAATAGCTGACCGCATACCTCATATGCCCTCCTCAAGTTGGAGGGATCTGAATTGGGTTCTCAGGTGGGGGTGGGGGGGGTCATGAAGTTATAGCCCAGCAAGAGTCCTTCCGTTTGATCCAGATCCACTGGCTGCCTCTTTCAGCTGCTTGAGAAACTGCTCTGACGGTCTGCCGCAGAGCCTGTCCATGGATTCCAAGTTCTTTCAGCAACCTGATGATGGAAGAAGCCACGAATCCTCTGCATCCCACTTCAACTGGCCAGACCTTTGCATTCCAGCCACGCTGAGTTGCGTCTGCTGCCAACTCTGTGTAACGCAGTTTCTTACGCTCGTAGGCCTCTTCAACAGAGTTTTCCCACATGACTGTGAGCTCTATGATGTACACAGCCTTTCGTGAAGGGGACCAGAGTACCATGTCTGGCCTAAGGTTGGTAGAAGCAATCTCAGGTGGAAAAAATGAGTTGCTGGCCAATATCGACAAGCATCTTCCAGTCCCAGGCCATGGCTAGGTGTCCAGTTTCTGGCTTTGTAGGAGGATACTTGGGCCTTTTCTGTCCCTCCCGGATGAATGTTGTTGTTTTGATGGGATTGCTTGTTTTTGGAGGTAATAAATTGGTTGCACTCCTCTTGGTCTCAAGTGCTGCAGCCAGGCTCTTGAGGACCTGATTGTGCCTCCAGGTGTAGCGGCCTTGTGAGAGGCCGGTCTTGCAACCTGTCATTATATGCCTGAGAGTCGCTGGAGCTGGGCAGAGGGGGCAGGTCGAGACCTCGCCATACCATTGATGTAGATTTTTTGGTGATGGAAGCACATCATAAACAGCTCTTATGATGAAGCTGATGTTGCTTGCCTTACTCCACTGGTAGCGCCCGGTGTAGTAAGACTACTGGCCTGAAAACCTGAGCTAAAACCCAACAACATGTCATTAGTGTCGAAGTAGTTGATTGGCTGACAGCGTTGACCAACATAGGTACCACTAATTAGCTCCCTTTAGACCTGTGTGTGTAGAGGATGTTGATATACGCGGTTGGATCCCCTGTGAGATAAGTATCAAGCTCATACTCTGAGTCGATATTCACTTAATAATAAGGAATTGCCCTTGACCACGCCCACAAGTTGGGGAAAACAAGCCTTCTTCCCCGTGGATCCCAATTGTAAAAGAGACAACTGCGTTGCCGATTGTTTTTGTTTTACAGAAATAACAAAACATGTCAAAAAGCGACTGTGTTGTTCAATTAAGCAATAAGTGCAGGGGTGGTATGGTATGTGGCCAATATACCACGGCTAAGGGCTGTTCTTAGGACACAGCTCTTAGCCATGGTATGTTGGCCATATATCACAACCCCCCCCCCAGGTGCCTTATTGCTGTTATTCACTGGTTAAAAAAATGTTTTGCCATACCCATGGTATATGGTCTGATATACCACGGCTTTCAGCCAATCAGCATTCAGGGCTCGAACCACCCAGGTTATAATGTACATTTAATCACAGGTAAGACATTTACCTCGTTTAGTAGAGTCCGTTTTAAACTCCACTCAGTACTTGTAGATGTATTGTCCTTTTATTTGGGTTGTTGGCGAACTTAATGTTCTGGTTGGTAGCTAGGTAGCACTCATGTGGCTAACGTTAGTACCATCATGAAAAGGGGCATGAGGGAAGCCCTAATATATTAGGTTTTTCTAGGTAGAGAGAACGCTCAGGAGCAATGTTGAAATGTAATATTTTGACGTGTCCTTTTCTTAAATGTAGTTTTGACTAAAGCAATAAAATTGTGTTTTTGCTGTGAGACAATTGGTATCCAAGGTAACCACAGGTTGTTTCCCCACAGGCGGGCGGAGCCTCAACGTTCTATATAACACAACTGGGACTATTATGAAACCAGGCCAACCTGAGATAGGTGTCCTGTTCTGCTCCTCTTTGTCACAAATCAGCTTATAAATGTTTTCTCCTCCCTCTCCTCTCTATTTCCACGTTCTCCTTCTCTCTCCTCCTCTTTCTCCTTCCCAAAGTTAACCCTCCCTCTCTCTTTACTTCTGTCCTAGACTGGTGGTCAGTAGACATCTTGCTAAAACAGAATGCTGTCTCTGTCTCATGCCGTTATTTTAGTGCAACATCACAGAGCAAAAGGCAAGAGATGGGTTCTCTCTAAGACATGGATTAGGGTAAGACATGAGAGAGTGATGGGTTCTCTAAGACATGTGTTAGGTTAAGACATAGGAGAGTGACGCGTTCTCGTAAGACACAGGTTAGGATAAGACATAGGAGAGTGATGGGTTCTCTTTAAGACAGGGATGGGTAAGACATAGGAGAGTGATGTGTTCTCTCTAAGACAGGGAAGGGTAAGACATGGGAGAGTGATGTGTTCTCTAAGACAGGGATGGGTAAGACATGGGAGAGTGATGTGTTCTCTAAGACAGGGATGGGTAAGACATAGGAGAGTGATGTGTTCTCTCTAAGACAGGGATGGGTAAGACATAGGAGAGTGATGTGTTCTCTCTAAGACAGGGATGGGTAAGACATGGGAGAGTGATGTGTTCTCTCTAAGACAGGGATGGGTAAGACATGGGAGAGTGATGTGTTCTCTCTAAGACAGGGATGGGTAAGACATGGGAGAGTGATGTGTTCTGGGTAAGACATAGGAGAGTGATGTGTTCTCTCTAAGACAGGGATGGGTAAGACATGGGAGAGTGATGTGTTCTCTCTAAGACAGGGATGGGTAAGACATAGGAGAGTGATGTGTTCTCTCTAAGACACAGGTTAGGGTAAGACATAGGAGAGTGATGTGTTCTCTCTAAGACACGGAGAAGGGTAAGACATGGGAGAGTGATGTGTTCTCTCTAAGACAGGGATGGGTAAGACATGGGAGAGTGATGTGTTCTCTCTAAGACAGGGATGGGTAAGACAGGGATGATGGTAAGACAGGGATGGGTAAGACATTGGAGAGTGATGTGTTCTCTCTAAGACACGGAGAAGGGTAAGACATGGGAGAGAGATGTGTTCTCTCTAAGACAGGGATGGGTAAGACATGGGAGAGAGATGTGTTCTCTCTTCCTCTGTTTTTAGACAGGTCTATGAAAGCTCCTCTTCCTTCCATCTCAGTCCTGACAGGGTTACTATAATATCAAACTGATGGTTTGTCACATTGTGACTTTTCACTGTCCAGTTGTTTGTCAGCTAATGGAGGGTAAGGACACACACACACAGACTTTATGTGTGTGCTAGTGTTTACTTTTGTGTGTGTGTGTTAAATAAATACAAATATTCTGTGTAAATTGGTGTTTCTGGAGTGTGTTTTATTGACAGAGTGTGTGACAGAGTGTGTGACAGAGTGTGTGTGTGAGATGTAGATTATTGTTTCATGTCTTGTTTTTTTTAAGGACCCTTGACAGGAAGGATGGGAAATGTAACCTCAAAATGGGTACAAACACACGCTGCCACGCAAACACATCCGCACACGTGGTCTCTTTCCCTCTGTCTGTCCAGCCATGACACAGGGTAATGTCACCTGTCTGTCCCTCTGTCCATCCAGCCATGACACAGGGTAATGTCACCTGTCTGTCCCTCTGTCCATCCAGCCATGACACAGGGTAATGTCACCTGTCTGTCCCTCTGTCCATCCAGCCATGACACAGGGTAATGACACCTGTCTGTCCCTCTGTCCATCCAGCCATGACACAGGGTAATGTCACCTGTCTGTCCCTCTGTCCATCCAGCCATGACACAGGATAATGTCACCTGTCTGTCCCTCTGTCCGTCCAGCCATGACACAGGGTAATGTCACCTGTCTGTTCCTCTGTCCGTCCAGCCATGACACAGGGTAATGTCACCTGTCTGTCCCTCTGTCCGTCCAGCCATGACACAGGGTAATGTCACCTGTCTGTCCCTCTGTCCGTCCAGCCATGACACAGGGTAATGTCACCTGTCTGTCCCTCTGTCCATCCAGCCATGACACAGGGTAATGTCACCTGTCTGTCCCTCTGTCCGTCCATCCATGTTGGAGGGTAATGTCACCTGTCTGTCCCTCTGTCCACCATCCATGTTGGAGGGTAATGTCACCTGTCTGTCCCTCTGTCCATCCAGCCATGACACAGGGTAATGTCACCTGTCTGTCCCTCTGTCCATCCAGCCATGACACAGGGTAATGTCACCTGTCTGTCCCTCTGTGTCCAGCCATCCATCCATGTTGGTCCATCCAGGGGGTAATGTCACCTGTCTGTCCCTCTGTCCGTCCATCCATGTTGGAGGGTAATGTCACCTGTCTGTCCCTCTGTCCAACCAGCCATGACACAGGGTAATGTCACCTGTCTGTCCCTCTGTCCATCCAGCCATGACACAGGGTAATGTCACCTGTCTGTCCCTCCTGTCCCCTCTGTCCGTCCATCCATGTTGAGGGAAATGTCACAGCCATGTTGTCCCTCTGTCCAACCAGCCATGACACAGGGTAATGTCACCTGTCTGTCCCTCTGTCCATCCAGCCATGAGGGGGTAATGTCATCTGTCTGTCCCTCTGTCCATCCAGCCATGACACAGGGTAATGTCACCTGTCTCTCCCTCTGTCCGTCTAGCCATGTTGGAGGGTAATGTCACCTGTCTGTCCCTCTGTCCGTCCAGCCATGACACAGGGTAATGTCACCTGTCTGTCCCTCTGTCCGTCCAGCCATGACACAGGGTAATGTCACCTGTCTGTCTCTCTGTCCATCCAGCCATGACACAGGGTAATGTCACCTGTCTGTCCCTCTGTCCGTCCAGCCATGACACAGGGTAATGTCACCTGTCTGTCCCTCTGTCCGTCCAGCCATGACACAGGGTAATGTCACCTGTCTGTCCCTCTGTCCGTCCAGCCATGACACAGGGTAATGTCACCTGTCTGTCCCTCTGTCCGTCCAGCCATGACACAGGGTAATGTCACCTGTCTGTCCCTCTGTCCGTCCATCCATGTTGGAGGGAAATGTCACCTGTCTGTCCCTCTGTCCGTCCATCCATGTTGGAGGGTAATGTCACCTGTCTGTCCCTCTGTCCAACCAGCCATGACACAGGGTAATGTCACCTGTCTGTCCCTCTGTCCATCCAGCCATGACACAGGGTAATGTCACCTGTCTGTCCCTCCTGTCCGTCCAGCCATGTTGGAGGGTAATGTCATCTGTCTGTCCCTCTGTCCATCCAGCCATGACACAGGGTAATGTCACCTGTCTCTCCCTCTGTCCATCTAGCCATGTTGGAGGGTAATGTCACCTGTCTGTCCCTCTGTCCGTCCAGCCATGACACAGGGTAATGTCACCTGTCTGTCCCTCTGTCCGTCCAGCCATGACACAGGGTAATGTCACCTGTCTGTCCCTCTGTCCGTCCAGCCATGACACAGGGTAATGTCACCTGTCTGTCCCTCTGTCCGTCCAGCCATGACACAGGGTAATGTCACCTGTCTGTCCCTCTGTCCGTCCAGCCATGACACAGGGCAATGTCACCTTTCTGTTGTTATCACGCCCTCCCCCTTTCCTGTCCCTTTCCTCCATTGTCTTCCAGCCTCACCCCCCCACACTTCACCCCCTCCCCCTGTCTTCTCCTCTTCTCCCCCTTCTCCTCCTCTGGCCAGCCACACCTTATCCCTCTTCTCCTCCTCTAATCAGCCACACCTTACCCTTTTCTCTATTCTATTCTCTCCATCTCTCCCCCCTCCCTGTCCTCTCCCTTTCACATTTCCCCCTCTTCTCTCCCTCTGCCACAGTCACCAGAAAACCACACAGGAATGGACTCCTGTTGTAGCTGATGTGTAATGTCTGGTTATGATCACCCAGTGTTTTATATGGGAGAGTAATTGACTAGAACTGCTCTGTTAATATTAACCAGGTGTCTTAGCTGAGTGTGTCAGATTAGGCCTAAGGCCTTTCTGACCTGTGTGTGTGTGTGTGTGTGTGTGTGTGTGTGTGTGTGTGTGTGTGTGTGTGTGTGTGTGTGTGTGTGTGTGTGTGTGTGTGTGTGTGTGTGTGTGTGTGTGTGTGTGTGTGTGTGTGTGTGTGTGTGTGTGTGTGTGTGTGTGTGTGTGTGTGTGTGTGTGTGTGTGTGTGTGTGTGTGTGTGTAAATACTATATTAACTACAACCTAAAACCTCTTACCTTGGAATATTGAAGTCCCATGTTAAAAGGAACCATCATATGTTCTCATGTTCTGAGCAAGGAACTCAAATGTTAGATTTTTAAATGGCACATATTGCACTTTTACTTCTCCAACACTTTGTTTTTGCATTATTTATATTTGTATTGATGTATTATATTAAGTTAATATAAGTGTTCATTCAGTATTGTTGTAATTGTCATTATTACCCCCCCCAAAAAAAATTTAGCGGCCGATTAATCGGTATTGGCTTCTTTTGGTCCTCCAATAATCATATCGGTATCGGCGTTGAAAAATCATAGTTGGTCGACATCTAGTGTGTGTGTGTGAGTGAGTGTTTTCCAGAGAGAGAGAGAGAGAGAAAGCCACTCTTGTTTAGAGGCTCTAGATCCAGAACCAGTCACTCCACTGGGGTCTGGTTTTATGAGGTATCACAGTAAGAATGGACCCACTAATCTGACACAGAAAGAGAAGGGGAGAAAAGCAGAGAGAGAGAGGATATAGAGAGGGAGAGGAGACATGAGGAAAAGAGATAGAGAGAGAGAGAGAGAGAGAGAGAGAGAGAGAGAGAGAGAGAGAGAGAGAGAGAGAGAGAGAGAGAGAGAGAGAGAGAGAGAGAGATAGAGAAGGAGAAGAGACATGAGGAAAATAGATAGAGAGGATATAGAGAAGAGAGAGAGACATGAGGAAAAGAGATAGAGAGGAGATAGAGAAGGAGAGGATATAGAGGAGAAGAGATAGAGAAAATAGATAGAGAGGATATAGAGAAGAGAAGGAGGGAGACATGAGGAAAAGAGATAGAGAGGATATAGAGAAGGAGAGGAGACATGAGGAAAAGAGATAGAGAAGGAGAGGAGACATGAGGAAAAGAGATAGAGATATAGAGAAGGAGGGAGACATGAGGAAAAGAGATAGAGAAGGAGAGGAGACATGAGGAAAAGAGATAGAGAGGATATAGAGAAGGAGAGGAGACATGAGGAAAAGAGATAGAGAGGATATAGAGAAGGAGAGGAGACATGAGGAAAAGAGATAGAGAGGATATAGAGAAGGAGAGGAGACATGAGGAAAAGAGATAGAGAGGATATAGAGAAGGAGAGGAGACATGAGGAAAAGAGATAGAGAGGATATAGAGAAGGAGAGGAGACATGAGGAAAAGAGATAGAGAAGGAGAGGAGACATGAGGAAAAGAGATAGAGAGGATATAGAGAAGGAGAGGAGACATGAGGATATAGAGAAGGAGAGGAGACATGAGGAAAAGAGATAGAGAAGGAGAGGAGACATGAGGAAAAGAGATAGAGAGAGAAATGAGAGAGGAGAGTTTTTGGTGATGGATATCATTGTTTATTTTTTCTTACAACTGAAACAGTATTCGTCAGATGTTGGTATTGTACAGTAATCATACGCTGATCATCAGCTCTAATGTGCTCTCTGGCTGTTTTACTGGAAGGTAGTTAGACAGCTCAAGGTAGTGTTGGACAGATTTCATTTTAGTGTGTGTGTGTGTGTGTGTGTGTGTGTGTGTGTGTGTGTGTGTGTGTGTGTGTGTGTGTGTGTGTGTGTGTGTGTGTGTGTGTGTGTGTGTGTGTGTGTGTGTGTGTGTGTGTGCGTGTGGGTGTGTGTGGGTGGTGGGGTGGGGGTGTGTGTGCGTGCGTGCGTGCAGGTGAGTGTGTGTGGGTGGGTGGGTGGGTGGGTGGGTGGGTGGGTGGGTGGGTGGGTGGGTGGGTGGGTGGGTGGGTGTGTGGGTGTGTGTGTCCGTGTGTGTGTGTGGGGTGGTGGGTGTGGGTGTCCGTGCGTGTGCGTGCGGGTGGGTGGGGGTGTGTGTGCGTGCGTGTGCGTGCGGGTGGGTGGGTGGGTGGTGGGCGTGTGGGTGGGTGGGTGGGTGGGTGGGTGGGTGGGTGGGTGGGTGGGTGGGTGGGTGGGTGGGTGGGTGGGTGGGTGGGTGGGTGGGTGGGTGGGTGGGTGTGTGTGTGGGGTGGGTAAGTCCGTGTGCATATCCGTCCATTCGTGCGTGTGAACGTTTGTGTGAGTGTGTGTATGGCTGTGTGTGTGAGTGTGTGTATGGCTGTGTGTGTGAGTGTGTGGATGGCTGTGTGTGTGTGTGTGTGGGGTGGGTAAGTCCGTGTGCATATCCGTCCATTCGTGCGTGTGAACGTTTGCGTGAGTGTGTGTATGGCTGTGTGTGTGAGTGAGTGCGTGCGTCCACCAATCCACCACAACTCCAGTCCACCAATCCAATGAATTTACTAAGTGTCCCATCATAACGTTAATCAAATTACTCCTGAACCAAAATTGACAGTTTTCATTAATTATAAAGGATTACTCTAATTGCCATTCAAATTTATTCATTTAGAACATACGGAATTCGCTAATGTCTCTGGGAATTTGCATATTAAATTGTGAAGGTATCCATTAGGTATGCTAATATATGCGTGGTTCCTTATTTTGTGATTGGTGGACCATATGTGTCTGGGCAGGTGAAGACAGTGTCTAGAAGGAAGTTATTAATGTGTTTGATTAAGAAGGAGACGTAGAGGCACAACACTACCGCTACTGACGCAACACTACTGGCACACCACTACTGACACAACACTACTGACACAACACTACTGACACAACACTACTGACACGACACTACTGACATGACACTACTGACACGACACTACTGACACGACACTACTGACACGACACTACTGACACGACACTACTGACACGACACTACTGACACGACACTACTGACACACCACCACTGACACGACACTACTGGCACACCACCACTGACAGAACACTACTGGCACACCACTACTGACAGAACGTCACTGACACAACACTACTGACACAACACCACTGACAGAACACTACTGGCACACCACTACTGACAGAAAGTTACTGACACAACACTACTGACACAACACTACTGACAGAAAGTTACTGACACAACACTACCGCTACTGGCACACCACTACTGACACGACACCACTGACACAACACCACTGACACGACACTACTGACACAACACTTCTGACACAACACTACTGACACAACACTACTGCCACTGACACAACACTACTGACACAACACTACTGACACAACACTACTGACACAACACTACTGACACGACACTACTGGCACACCACTACTGACACGACACTACTGACACGACACTACTGGCACAACACTACTGCTACTGACACAACACTACTGACACGACACTACTGGCACACCACCACTGACACAACACTACTGACACAACACCACTGACAGAACACTACTGGCACAACACTACTGACAGAAAGTTACTGACACAACACTACTGACAAAACACTACCGCTACTGGCACACAAAACACTACTGACACACTGACACAACACTTCTGACACAACACTACTGCTACTGACACAACACTACTGACACACCACTACTGCTACTGACACAACACTACTGACACGACACTACTGGCACACCACTACTGACAGAACGTCACTGACACAACACTACTGACACAACACCACTGACAGAACACTACTGGCACAACACTACTGACAGAAAGTTACTGACACAACACTACTGACACAACACTACTGACACAACACTACTGACACAACACTTCTGACACAACACTACTGCCACTGACACAACACTACTGACACACCACTACTGCTACTGACAAAACACTACTGACACAACACTACTGACACAACACTTCTGACACAACACTACTGCTATTGACACAACACTACTGACACACCACTACTGCTACTGACACAACACTACTGCCACTGACACAACACTACTGACACAACACTACTGACACAACACTACTGCTACTGACACAACACTACTGCCACTGACACAGCACTACTGCTACTGACACAACACTACTGCTACTGACACAACACTACTGACACAACACTACTGCTACTGACACAACACTACTGACACAACACTACTGACACAACACTACTGCTCCTCACACAATCAATCAATCATGTTTTTATAAAGCACTTTTTACATCAGCCGATGTCACAAAGTGCTGTACAGAAACCCAGCCTAAAACCCCAAACAATGTAGAAGCACGGTGGCTAGGAAAAACTCCCTAGAAAGGCAGGAACCTAGGAAGAAACCTAGAGAGGAACCAGGCCCTGAGGGGTGGCCAGTCCTCTTCTGGTTGTGCCGGGTGGAGATTATAACAGAACATGGCCAAGATGTTCAAATGTTCATAGATGACCAGCAGCATCAAAAATTAACAATCACAGTTGTTGAAGAGGGTACAACCGGTCAGCACCTCAGGAGTAAATGTCAGTTGGCTTTTCATAGCTGATTATTCAGGTGTGGTAGAGAGAGAGAGTCGAAAACAGCAGGTCCAGGACAAGGTAGCATGTCCGGTGAACAGGTCAGGGTTGGAGAGAGAGAGAGATTTAGAGGGAGTCTACTTAAATTCACACAGAACACAGGATAAGACAGCAGAAATACTCCAGATATAACAGACTGACCCTAGACCCAGACACATAAACTATTGCACCGTAAATACTGGAGGCTGAGTCAGGAGGGGTCGGGAGACACTGTGGCCCCGTCTGACAATACCCCAAGACAGGGCCAACCAGGAAGGATATAACCCTACCCACTTTACCAGAGCACAGCCCCCACACCACTAGAAGGATATCTTCAACCACAAACTTACTACCCTGTGAGAAGGCCGAGTACAGCCCACAAAGATCTCCCCCACGGCACTAACTCGAGGGTGGCGCCAAACCTGGACAGGAAAATCACGTCAGAGACTCAACCCACTCAAGTAATGCCCCCCTCCTAGGGACGGCATGGAAGAGCACCAGTAAGCCAGTGACTCAGCCCCCGTAATAGGGTTAGAGGCAGAGGATCCCAGTGGAGAGAGGGGAAATGGCCAGTCAGAGACAGCAAGGGTGGTTCGTCGCTCCAGTGCCTTTCCGTTCACACCCCTGGGCCAGACTACACTCATAGTCATAGGACCAACTGAAGAGATGAGTCTTCAATAAAGACTTAAAGGGTGAGACCGAGTCTGCGTCTCTAACATGGATAGGCAGACCATTCCATAAAAATGGAGCTCTAGCTGTTTGCTTAGAAATTCTAGAGACAGTAAGGAGGCCTGCGTCTTGTGCCTGTAGCGTATGTGTAGGTATGTACGGAAGGACCAAATCAGAGAGATAGATAGGATGTAATGCTTTGTAGGTTAGCAGTAAAACCTTGAAATCTGCCCTAGTCTTAACATGAAGCCAGTGTAGGGAGGCTAGCACTGGAGTAACATGAAGCTAGTGTAGGGAGGCTAGCACTGGAGTAACATGAAGCCAGTGTAGGGAGGCTAGCACTGGAGTAACATGAAGCCAGTGTAGGGAGGCTAGCACTGGAGTAACATGAAGCCAGTGTAGGGAGGCTAGCACTGGAGTAACATGAAGCCAGTGTAGGGAGGCTAGCACTGGAGTAACATGAAGCCAGTGTAGGGAGGCTAGCACTGGAGTAACATGAAGCCAGTGTAGGGAGGCTAGCACTGGAGTAACATGAAGCCAGTGTAGGGAGGCTAGCACTGGAGTAACATGAAGCCAGTGTGAGGTGTAGGCTGGAGTAACATGAAGCCAGTGTAGGGAGGCTAGCACTGGAGTAACATGAAGCCAGTGTAGGGAGGATAGCACTGGAGTAACATGAAGCCAGTGTAGGGAGGCTAGCACTGGAGTAATATGATACCATTTTTTTGGTTCTTGTCCAGACACACCACTACTGCTACTGACACACCACTACTGCTACTGACACAATACTACTGCTACTGACACAACACTACTGCCACTGACACAACACTACTGCTACTGACACAACACTACTGCCACAACACTACTGCTACTGCCACAACACTACTGCTACTGACACACCACTACTGCTACTGACACACAACACTACTGCTACTACTGCTACTGACACACCACTACTGCTACACAACACTACTGCTACTGACACACCACTACTGCTACTGACACACTACTGCACACCACTACTGCCACAACACTACTGCTACTGACACACCACTACTGCCACAACACTACTGCTACTGACACACCACTACTGCTACTGACACACCACTACTGACACAACACTACTGCTACTGACACACCACTACTGCTACTGACACACCACTACTGCTACTGACACACCACTACTGCCACAACACTACTGCTACTGACACACCACTACTGCTACTGACACACCACTACTGCTACTGACACACCACTACTGCTACTGACACACCACTACTGCCACAACACTACTGCTACTGACACACCACTACTGACACAACACTACTGCTACTGACACACCACTACTGACACACCACTACTGCTACTGACACACCACTACTGACACAACACTACTGCTACTGACACACCACTACTGACACAGCACTACTGCTACTGACACACCACTACTGACACACCACTACTGACACACCACTACTGCTACTGACACACCACTACTGACACACCACTACTGCTACTGACACACCACTACTGCTACTGACACACCACTACTGCTACTGACACACCACTACTGCTACTGACACACCACTACTGCTACTGACACAACACTACTGCTACTGACACACCACTACTGCTACTGACACACCACTACTGCTACTGACACACCACTACTGCTACTGACACAACACTACTGCCACTGACACAACACTACTGACACAACACTACTGCTACTGACACAACACTACTGCTACTGACACAACACTACTGACACAACACTACTGCTACTGACACAACACTACTGCTACTGACACAACACTACTGACACAACACTACTGCTACTGACACAACACTACTGCTACTGACACAACACTACTGCTACTGACAACACTACTGCTACTGACACACTGCTACTGACAACACTACTGCCACTGCTACTGACACACCACTACTGCTACTGACACACCACTACTGACACAACACTACTTACTGCACAACACTACTGCTACTGACACAACACTACTGCTACTGACACACCACTACTGACACACCACTACTGCTACTGACACACCACTACTGCTACTGACACACCACTACTGCTACTGACACACCACTACTGCTACTGACACACCACTACTACTACTGCTACTGACACAACACTACTGCTACTGACACAACACTACTGCTACTGACACACCACTACTGCTACTGACACACCACTACTGCTACTGACTGACACACACTGTCACTGACACAACACTACTGACACAACACTACTGCTACTGACACAACACTACTGACACAACACTACTGCTACTGACACAACACTACTGCTACTGACACAACACTACTGACACAACACTACTGCTACTGACACAACACTACTGCTACTGACACAACACTACTGACACAACACTACTGCTACTGACACAACACTACTGCTACTGACACAACACTACTGCTACTGCCACAACACTACTGCTACTGACACACCACTACTGCCACAACACTACTGCTACTGACACACCACTACTGCTACTGACACACCACTACTGACACAACACTACTGCTACTGACACACCACTACTGCTACTGACACACCACTACTGCTACTGACACACCACTACTGCCACAACACTACTGCTACTGACACACCACTACTGCTACTGACACACACTACTGCTACACACACACCACTGCTACACACACACTACTGCTACTGACACACCACTACTGCTACTGACACACACTACTGCTACTGACACACCACTACTGCTACTGACACACACTACTGCTACTGACACAACACTACTGCTACTGACACACCACTACTGCTACTGACACACCACTACTGCTACTGCCACAACACTACTGCTACTGACACACCACTACTGACACAACACTACTGCTACTGACACACCACTACTGACACACCACTACTGCTACTGACACACCACTACTGACACAACACTACTGCTACTGACACACCACTACTGCCACTGACACAGCACTACTGCTACTGACACACCACTACTGACACACCACTACTGACACACCACTACTGCTACTGACACACCACTACTACTGCTACTGACACACACTACTGCTACTGACACACCACTACTGCTACTGACACACCACTACTGCTACTGACACACCACTACTGCTACTGACACACCACTACTGCTACTGACACAACACTACACCACTACTGCTACTGACACACCACTACTGCTACTGACACAACACTACTGCTACTGACACAACACTACTGCTACTGACACACCACTACTGCTACTGACACACCACTACTGCTACTGACACACCACTACTGCTACTGACACAACACTACTGCTACTGACACAACACTACTGCTACTGACACACCACTACTGCTACTGACACACCACTACTGCTACTGACACACCACTACTGACACACCACTACTGCTACTGACACACCACTACTGACACAACACTACTGCTACTGACACACCACTACTGACACAGCACTACTGCTACTGACACACCACTACTGACACACCACTACTGACACAGCACTACTGCTACTGACACACCACTACTGACACACCACTACTGACACACCACTACTGCTACTGACACACACACTGCTACCGACACACCACTACTGCTACTGACACACCACTACTGCTACTGACACACCACTACTGCTACTGACACACCACTACTGCTACTGACACACCACTACTGCTACTGACACAACACTACTGCTACTGACACACCACTACTGCTACTGACACACCACTACTGCTACTGACACACTACACTGACTACTGACTACTGACACAACACTACTGCCACTGACACAACACTACTGCTACTGACACACTACACTACTGACACAACACTACTGCTACTGACACAACACTACTGCTACTGACACAACACTACTACTGACACAACACTACTGCTACTGACACAACACTACTGCTACTGACACAACACTACTGCTACTGACACACCACTACTGCTACTGACACACCACTACTGCTACTGACACACCACTACTGCTACTGACACAACACTACTGTCACTGACACAACACTACTGACACAACACTACTGCTACTGACACAACTACTGACACAACACCTACTGACACAACACTACTGCTACTGACACAACACTACTGCTACTGACACAACACTACTGACACAACACTACTGCTACTGACACAACACTACTGCTACTGACACAACACTACTGACACAACACTACTGCTACTGACACAACACTACTGCTACTGACACAACACTACTGCTACTGCCACAACACTACTGCTACTGACACACCACTACTGCTACACAACACTACTGCTACTGACACACCACTACTGCTACTGACACACCACTACTGACACACAACACTACTGCTACTGACACACCACTACTGCTACTGACACACCACTACTGCTACTGACACACCACTACTGCCACAACACTACTGCTACTGACACACCACTACTGCTACTGACACACCACTACTGCTACTGACACACCACTGCTACTGCTACTGACACACCACTACTGCCACAACACACTACTGCTACTGACACACCACTACTGCTACTGACACACCTACTACTGACACACACTACTACTGCTACTGCTACTGACACACCACTACTGCTACTGACACACACTACTACTGCTACTGACACAACACTACTGCTACTGACACACAACACTACTGACACTGACACACTACTGCTACTGACACACCACTACTGACACACCACTACTGCTACTGACACACCACTACTGACACAACACTACTGCTACTGACACACCACTACTGACTGACACACTACTGCTACTGACACTACTGCTACACACACTACTGACACACCACTACTGACACACCACTACTGCTACTGACACAACACTACTGCTACTGACACAACACTACTGCTACTGACACAACACTACTGCTACTGACACACCACTACTGCTACTGACACACCACTACTGCTACTGACACACCACTACTGCTACTGACACACCACTACTGCTACTGACACAACACTACTGCTACTGACACACCACTACTGCTACTGACACACACTACTGCTACTGACACAACACTACTGCTACTGACACACCACTACTGCTACTGACACACCACTACTGCTACTGACACAACACTACTGCTACTGACACAACACTGCTACTGACACAACACTACTGCTACTGACACAACACTACTGCTACTGACACACCACTACTGCTACTGACACACCACTACTGCTACTGACACACCACTACTGACACACCACTACTGCTACTGACACACCACTACTGACACAACACTACTGCTACTGACACAACACACTGCTACTGACACAACACTACTGCTACTGACACACCACTACTGACACACACACCACTACTGACACAACACTACTGCTACTGACACACCACTACTGACACAACACTACTGCTACTGACACACACTACTGCTACTGACACACCACTACTGCTACTGACACACTGACACAACACTACTGCTACTGACACACCACTACTGCTACTGACACACCACTACTGCTACTGACACACCACTACTGCTACTGACACACCACTACTGCTACTGACACAACACTACTGCTACTGACACACCACTACTGCTACTGACACACCACTACTGCTACTGACACACCACTACTGCTACTGACACAACACTACTGCCACTGACACAACACTACTGACACAACACTACTGCTACTGACACAACACTACTGACACAACACTACTGCTACTGACACAACACGACTGCTACTGACACAACACTACTGACACAACACTACTGCTACTGACACAACACTACTGCTACTGACACAACACTACTGCTACTGACACAGCACTACTGCTACTGACACACCACTACTGCTACTGACAACACTACTGCTACTGACACACACTACTGCTACTGACACAACACTACTGCTACTGACACAACACTACTGCTACTGACACACCACTACTGCTACTGACACACCACACACTGCTACTGACACACCACTACTGCTACTGACACAACACTACCACTACACAACACTACTGCTACTGACACAACACTACTGCTACTGACACAACACTACTGCCACTGACACAACACTACTGCTACTGACACAACACTACTGCTACTGACACAGCACTACTGACACAACACTACTGCTACTGACACAACACTACTGCTACTGACAACACTACTGCTACTGACACAACACTACTGCTACTGACACACCACTACTGCTACTGACACACCACTACTGCTACTGACAACACTACTGCTACTGACAACACTACTGCTACTGACACAACACTACTGCTACTGACACAACACTACTGCTACTGACACACCACTACTGCTACTGACACACCACTACTGCTACTGACACAACACTACTGCTACTGACAACACTACTGCTACTGACACAACACTACTGCTACTGACACAACACTACTGCTACTGACACACCACTACTGCTACTGACACACCACTACAGCCACTGACACAACACTACTGCTACTGA
The DNA here is from genome assembly GCF_021184085.1 of Oncorhynchus gorbuscha. Lineage (NCBI taxonomy): Eukaryota > Metazoa > Chordata > Actinopteri > Salmoniformes > Salmonidae > Oncorhynchus > Oncorhynchus gorbuscha. The sequence continues at coordinate 87,490,797 of NC_060185.1, forward strand.
CACACCACTACAGCCACTGACACACCACTACTGCTACTGACAACACTACTGCTACTGACAACACTACTGCTACTGACACAACACTACTGCTACTGACACAACACTACTGACACAACACTACTGCTACTGACACACCACTACTGACACAACACTACTGCCACTGACACAACACTACTGACACAACACTACTGACACAACACTACTGACACAACACTACTGCTACTGACACAGCACTACTGACACAACACTACTGACACAACACTACTGACACAACACTACTGCTACTGACACAGCACTACTGACACAACACTACTGACACACCACTACTGCTACTGACACACCACTACTGCTACTGACACACCACTACTGCCACTGACACAACACTACTGCTACTGACACAACACTACTGCTACTGACACAACACTACTGCTACTGACACAGCACTACTGACACAACACTACTGCTACTGACACAACACTACTGCTACTGACAACACTACTGCCACTGACACAACACTACTGCCACTGACACAACACTACTGACACAACACTACTGACACAACACTACTGACACAACACTACTGACACAACACTACTGACACAACACTACTGCTACTGACACAACACTACTGACACAACACTACTGCTACTGACACAACACTACTGCCACTGACACAACACTATTGCCACTGACACAACACTACTGCTACTGACACAACACTACTGCTACTGACACAACACTACTGCTACTGACACAACACTACTGCTACTGACACAACACTACTGCTACTGACACAACACTACTGCTACTGACACAACACGACTGTTACTGACACACCACTACTGACACAACACTACTGCTACTGACACACCACTACTGACACAACACTACTGCCACTGACACAACACTACTGACACAACACTACTGACACAACACTACTGCTACTGACACAGCACTACTGACACAACACTACTGACACAACACTACTGCTACTGACACAACACTACTGCTACTGACACAACACTACTGCTACTGACACAACACTACTGACACAACACTACTGCTACTGACACAACACTACTGCTACTGACACAACACTACTGCCACTGACACAACACTATTGCCACTGACACAACACTACTGCTACTGACACAACACTACTGCTACTGACACAACACTACTGCTACTGACACAACACTACTGACACAACACTACTGCTACTGACACAACACTACTGCTACTGACACAACACTACTGCTACTGACACAACACTACTGCTACTGACACAACACTGCTGACACAACACTACTGCTACTGACACAACACTACTGCTACTGACACAACACTACTGCTACTGACACAACACTACTGCCACTGACACAACACTACTGACACAACACTACTGCTACTGACACAACACTACTGACACAACACTACTGACACAACACTACTGCTACTGACACAACACTACTGCTACTGACACAACACTACTGCTACTGACACAACACTGCTGACACAACACTACTGACACAACACTACTGCTACTGACACAACACTACTGCTACTGACACAACACTACTGCTACTGACACAACACTACTGCTACTGACACACCACTACTGCTACTGACACACCACTACTGCTACTGACACAACACTGCTGCTACTGACACAACACTACTGCTACTGACACAACACTACTGCTACTGACACAACACTACTGACACAACACTACTGCTACTGACACAACACTGCTGCTACTGACACAACACTACTGCTACTGACACAACACTACTGCTACTGACACACCACTACTGACACAACACTACTGCTACACTGACACAACACTACTGCTACTGACACAACACTACTGACACAACACTACTGCTACTGACACACCTACTACTGACACAACACTACTGCCACTGACACAACACTACACAACACTGACACAACACTACTGACACAACACTACTGACACAACACTACTGCTACTGACACAGCACTACTGACACAACACTACTGACACACCACTACTGCTACTGACACAACACTACTGCTACTGACACAACACTACTGCTACTGACACAACACTACTGCTACTGACACAGCACTACTGACACAACACTACTGCTACTGACACAACACTACTGACACAACACTATTGCCACTGACACAACACTACTGCTACTGACACAACACTACTGCTACTGACAACACTACTGCCACTGACACAACACTACTGCCACTGACACACCACTACTGACACAACACTACTGACACAACACTACTGACACAACACTACTGACACAACACTACTGCTACTGACACAACACTACTGACACAACACTATTGCCACTGACACAACACTACTGCTACTGACACAACACTACTGACACAACACTATTGCCACTGACACAACACTACTGCCACTGACAACACTACTGCTACTGACACAACACTACTGCTACTGACACAGCACTACTGACACAACACTACTGCTACTGACACAACACTACTGACACAACACTACTGAAACAGTACTACTGCTACTGACACAACACTACTGCTACTTACACAACACTACTGCTACTGACACAACACTACTGACACAACACTACTGCTACTGACACAACACTACTGCTACTGACACAACACTACTGACACAACACTACTGACACAACACTACTGCTACTGACACAGCACTACTGACACAACACTACTGACACAACACTACTGCTACTGACACAACACTACTGCTACTGACACAACACTACTGCTACTGACACAACACTACTGACACAACACTACTGCTACTGACACAACACTACTGCTACTGACACAACACTACTGCCACTGACACAACACTACTGCTACTGACACAACACTACTGCTACTGACACAACACTACTGCTACTGACACAACACTACTGCTACTGACAACACTACTGCTACTGACACAACACTACTGCTACTGACACAAACACTACTGACACAACACTACTGACACAACACTACTGCTACTGACACAACAAGACTGTTACTGACACAACACACTACTGACACAACACTACTGCTACTGACACACCACTACTGACACAACACTACTGCCACTGACACAACACTACTGACACAACACTACTGCTACTGACACAGCACTACTGACACAACACTACTGACACAACACTACTGCTACTGACACAACACTACTGCTACTGACACAACACTACTGCTACTGACACAACACTACTGCCACTGACACAACACTACTGACACAACACTACTGCTACTGACACACCACTACTGCTACTGACACACCACTACTGCTACTGACACACCACTACTGCTACTGACACAACACTACTGCTACTGACACAACACTACTGCCACTGACACAACACTACTGCCACTGACACAACACTACTGCTACTGACACAACACTACTGACACAACACTACTGCCACTGACACAACACTACTGCTACTGACACAACACTACTGACACAACACTACTGCTACTGACACAACACTACTGACACAACACTACTGCCACTGACACAACACTACTGCTACTGACACAGCACTACTGACACAACACTACTGCTACTGACACAACACTACTGACACAACACTACTGCTACTGACACAACACTACTGACACAACACTACTGCCACTGACACAACACTACTGCTACTGACACAGCACTACTGACACAACACTACTGCTACTGACACAACACTACTGACACAACACTACTGAAACAGTACTACTGCTACTGACACAACACTACTGCTACTTACACAACACTACTGCTACTGACACAACACTACTGACACAACACTACTGAAACAGTACTACTGCTACTGACACAACACTACTGACACAACACTACTGACACAACACTACTGCCACTGACACAACACTACTGCTACTGACACAACACTACTGCTACTGACACACCACTACTGACACAACACTACTGACACAACACTACTGCCACTGACACAACACTACTGCTACTGACACAACACTACTGCTACTGACACAACACTACTGACACAACACTACTGACACAACACTACTGCCACAGACACAACACTACTGACACAACACTACTGCTACTGACACAACACTACTGCTACTGACACAACACTACTGACACAACACTACTGACACAACACTACTGACACAACACTACTGCTACTGACACACCACTACTGCTACTGACACAACACTACTGCTACTGACACAACACTACTGACACAACACTACTGACACAACACTACTGCTACTGACACAACACTACTGACACAACACTACTGACACAACACTACTGAAACAGTACTACTGCTACTGACACAACACTACTGCCACTGACACAACACTACTGACACAACACTACTGCTACTGACACAACACTACTGACACAACACTACTGACACAACACTACTGACACAACACTACTGACACAACACTACTGACACAACACTACTGACACAACACTACTGCCACTGACACAACACTACTGCTACTGACACAACACTACTGCTACTGACACAACACCACTGACACAACACTACTGACACAAAACTACTGACACAACACTACTGACACAACACTACTGACACAACACTACTGTCACAACACTACTGACACAACACTACTGACACAACACTACTGACACAAAACTACTGACACAACACTACTGCTACTGACACAACACTACTGCCACTGACACAACACTACTGCTACTGACACAACACTACTGACACAACACTACTGACACAACACTACTGGCACAACACTACTGCTACTGACACAACACTACTGCTACTGACACAACACTACTGACACAACACTACTGACACACCACTACTGCCACAACACTACTGACACAACACTACTGACACAACACTACTGACACAACACTACTAACACAACACTACTGACACAACACTACTGCCACTGACACAACACTACTGACACAACACTACTGCTACTGACACAACACTACTGACACAACACTACTGCTACTGACACAACACTACTGCTACTGACATAACACTACTGCTACTGACACAACACTACTGCTACTGACAACACTACTGCTACTGACACAGCACTACTGACACAACACTACTGACACAACACTACTGACACAACACTACTGACACAACACTACTGCCACTGTCACAACACTACCGCTACTGACAACACTACTGCTACTGACACAACACTACTGCTACTGACACAACACTACTGCCACTGACACAACACTACTGCCACTGACACAACACTACTGACACAGCACTACTGCTACTGACACAACACTACTGCTACCGACACAACACTACTGCTACTGACACAACACTACTGCTACTGACACAGCACTACTGACACAACACTACTGCTACTGACACAACACTACTGCTACTGACACAACACTACTGACACAACACTACTGCTACTGACACACCACTACTGCTACTGACACACCACTACTGACACATCACTACTGCTACTGACTTACCACTACTGCTACTGACACAACACTACTGCTACTGACACAACACAACTAAGTGTCTTTGGAACCTCCAGCCCAGGGCAGGCTCTCCCTGGGCAGGTAGAAGAACAGAGAAGTCCCCCTGACCCACAATTCACGCATGGGTCTATTTGTACCGAGAAATATTTAACAATGAGGCAAAACCACTAGACTTGCCACACACAGACACAGACACACACACACACACACACACACACACACACACACACACACACACACACACACACACACACACACACACACACACACACACACACACACACACACACACACATACACACACACACACACACACACTCAGGGAGGGATGATGCAGGGTGTGTCCAGAGGATGAATGTTTCAGTGTAGTGAGTTGATGTGGTTGAATAAATCATGTCAGTTTAGATAGACATGATGGGAGCAACATTACAGACTGTGTGTGTGTGTGTGTGTGTGTGTGTGTGTGTGTGTGTGTGTGTGTGTGTGTGTGTGTGTGTGTGTGTGTGTGTGTGTGTGTGTGTGTGTGTGTGTGTGTGTGTGTGTGTGTGTGTGTGTGTGTGTGTGTGTGTGTGTGTGTGTGTGTGGCAGGTTGAGGGGTCACCACGGAAACAAGTCTCCTAGAGGAAGTGTCTGTGATGTATTGCCGATACCTGGAGAGAGGGAGAGAGATAGATGGAGAGAGAGAGAGAGAGAGAAAGGAAGCGAGAGAAGGGAAGGGGGGTGAGAGAGGGAGAAAGAGAGAGAGGGAGAGTAAGGGGTGACAGAAGAGAGGGAGAAAGAGCCTGAGAGAGAGAGGGGTGAGAGAGAGAGGAGTGAGAGAGAGAGAGAGGTGACAGAGAGAGGGGTGAGAGAGAGAGAGAGGTGACAACGAGAGGGGTGAGAGAGAGAGCGAGAGAGATCCGCTCTCCACTCCAAGCCCTCAGGTCCTTCAGTCCAGTATCAGACAGGGGGAAGTGGTTTTGTATCTTTTTATTAACCCCAGAGTAGAGCAAAGTGAGAAACACCTAGCTTGTGTCCAAAAAGGTATCATATCCCCTACTTAGTACACTACTATATCTCATTTAGCAGAAATTAATTTCCACAGTCATTTGTGTTTCTCTTGGTAATTACAAGAGAGAGAGATACATGTTATTATTTCATGAAACCAAAAGGGAAAAATGGTTTACGCCCAGTATTCTTCTGTTTTAGGTCATGTGCATTAGGAAAGTGGAGTGAGCTGCTGACTCAGAGAGTGATGTGTTTAGGGAGGACTATTTGTTGTGAATTGGACCTTCAGGACAGGCTGGACGAACCTTCATTCTGAGCTTGGTTAAGGATGGCTGGACGAACCTTCATTCTGAGCTTGGTTAAGGATGGCTGGACGAACCTTCATTCTGAGCTTGGTTAAGGATGGCTGGACGAACCTTCATTCTGAGCTTTGACAATCATGTAATCTAAGAGGAGCCAATGCTTTGATCAAGGTGCTCCCAGGAAGTTTTGTATTTGTTTTTCATTTGGAACATGGTGTTGGTGATGTTGACTTCATTCAGCACAAAGGCGTAGCAATCTCAATGGCCAATGCTGTGCTTTCCTATTACTCCATTAGCAATCTCATTGGCCAATGCTGTGCTTTCCTATTACTCCATTAGCAATCTCATTGGCCAATGTTGTGCTTTCCTATTACTCCATTAGCAATCTCATTGGCCAATGTTGTGCTTTCCTATTACTCCATTAGCAATCTCATTGGCCAATGCTGTGCTTTCCTATTACTCCATTAGCAATCTCATTGGCCAATGCTGTGCTTTCCTATTACTCCATTAGCAATCTCATTGGCCAATGCTGTACTTTCCTATTACTCCATTAGCAATCTCATTGGCCAATGCTGTGCTTTCCTATTACTCCATTAGCAATCTCATTGGCCAATGATGTGCTTTCCTATTACTCCATTAGCAATCACTGGCCAATGATGTGCTTTCCTATTACTCCATTAGCAATCACTGGCCAATGATGTGCTTTCCTATTACTCCATTAGCCTTTCGCTTATGCCAGTTGGTGTTTCTGTGAGATATGTCAGGAGGCAGTTCTTCAAGGCAACGCCCACACCATGCAGATATCACCCTTCTGGGGCTGTATTCCTTTCAGAAGAAGAAGTAGCCCTCTCTTTCCTCCCTGAGCGACCCTTCACCCAGGAGTCTGGTCTCACTGAGAACAGAGATGATGGTATATTGCTTCAGCTCTGCTGCGATAAGTGCAGTCCTTAATTTCAGGCCTGGCGGCGTCATGGCTCGAGTCCAAGAGAGTCCTTATGTTCCATGTTGATAGTCGTAAGGGGACAAATTTCTTCTTAATTCGTTTTCAACCGCTGAAACGGAATGTCCTGATAGGTGCGGCAGCACTATCTGGGAGAGTTAGAGTGGGCAATATCTGACACCTTTTATAGGCCTTTCCCCAGCTGAGTTGAGCAGTGTGGTTCCTAAAATGGGATTCTCAGACGTACAGGGGTCTGGAGCAGCTGCCACTCAAATCCCAACTGCTGATGACCAATAGCCCTGTACCGCTACTGTGCAAGGGCCTGGCTAGGAGATTCCTGATTATTCAACCCTGCGCCCGTTACCAAGCACCATGTCGCCAGAAGAATTTAATGGTGCAGGAAATCTAGGTGGAACTCCCTGAAGAGCATTAGTGGACACCTGCGTGATGAAATCATTTTAGTGACGTGGGGGATGTGCTTGTCATCACTACTCTGCTGTTAGAAAATGGTCTCTGGTGGCAAGAATAAAATCCAAGATGACCAGCACCTCCTCAAAGCTGCAGGAGGCTGCAGGACCTTCAGTCTGGCAGAGGACCAACACCTCCTCAAAGCTGCAGGAGGCTGCAGGACCTTCAGTCAGGCAGAGGACCAGCACCTCCTCAGAGCTGCAGGATGCTGCAGGACCTTCAGTCTAGCAGAGGACTAACACCTCCTCAAAGCTGCAGGAGGCTGCAGGACCTTCAGTCTGGCAGAGGACCAACACCTCCTCAAAGCTGCAGGAGGCTGCAGGACCTTCAGTCTGGCAGAAGACCAGCACCTCCCCACAGCTGCAGGAGGCTGCAAGAGCTCCAGTCTGTCAGATGACCACCTGTCACACATCGCCAGCACGTTGCTTTAGTCTCATGGTGAGCTCCCCTAGCCGTTGTCTTCCCAGACTTACCCATGAAGCAGTGGGGCAGTGGTTGGCCGGTGCCAGGGCGTGTCCACATAATGTGGGCCTGCGCACCGCACATTTGGGGACCACTGCAGCTGCAAGATCCCCTTCTGAGTTAGCCAGAGGCCGCAGGGACGCCCAGTTAACGTGTGTTGCCACAAGGAGACCTGGCAGGAGTCTTGGTGAAGAAGAGCCTGTGTACTGGCAAGGGAAGGCTTACATGCAGACCTGCTTCCAGGTTTACCACAAGGGCCAGCCAAGCTAGCCAAGCTAACCAAGCTAGCCAAGCTAGCCAAGCAAGCCAAGCTGCAATGACGCATGAGTGTCAGACTGTTTTCTTGTCTCCTCTCTCTCCAGGTTCTTCCTCAAGTTCTTCCTGAAGTGCAACCAGAACTGTCTGAAGAACGCAGGGAACCCACGAGACATGAGGCGCTTTCAGGTGGGAGAGAGAGAACCACAAAACCTAATTTTACATAATTTCTTGAGACACAATGGTAATGCTGTTTGATGGAAGGTCTCAGGTCCTGTCTCACGTGTCCTTGTCTGTCCCCCTGTCCCCTTTTCCTCTATGTCTCCTGTCCCTGTCTGTCCCAGGTGGTCGTGTCTACCACTGTGAGTGTGGACGGTCATGTCCTCTCTGTCTCTGACAACATCTTTGTCCACAACAACTCTAAACACGGTCGCCGGGCCAGGAGATTAGACCCCTCAGAAGGAACACCCTCGTACCTGGAGCATGGTAACCACTCCTGCCCCCCCCCCTCTCTCACTCTTTTCTATATGTCTCTCTCCCCCCCTCTCTCACTATTTTCTATATGTCGCTCTCCCCCCTCTCACTCTTTTCTTTATGTCTCTCTCACCCTCTCTCACTCTTTTCTATATCTCTCTCCCCCGTCTCTCACTCTTTTCTATATGTCTCTCTCGCCCCCCTCTCACTCTTTTCTATATGTCTCTCTCCCCCCTCTCTCACTCTTTTCCATGTCTCTCTCACCCCTCTCTCACTCTTTTCTATATGACTCTCTCGCCCCCCTCGCTCACTCTTTTCTATATGTCTCTCTCCCCCTCTCTCACTCTTTTCTATATGTCTCTCTCACCCGTCTCTCACTCTTTTCCATGTCTCTTTCGCCCCCTCTCTCACTCTTTTCCATGTCTCTCTCGCCCTCTCTCACTCTTTTCCATGTCTCTCTCGCCCCCTCTCTCACTCTTTTCTATGTCTCTCTCCCCCCTCTCTCACTCTTTTCTATATGTCTCTCTCGCCCCCTCTCTCACTATTTTCTATATGTCTCTCTCCCCCTCTCTCACTCTTTTCTATGTGTCTCTCTCCCCCCTCTCTCACTCTTTTCTATATGTCTCTCTCGCCCCTCTCTCACTCTTTTCTATTTCTCTCTCTCACCCCCTCTCTCACTCTTTTCTATATGTCTCTCTCACTCTTTTCTATATGTCTCTCTCCCCTCCTCTCTCACTCTTTTCTATATCTCTCTCTCCCCCTCTCTCACTCTTTTCTATATGTCTCTCTCACCCTCTCTCACTCTTTTATATGTCTCTCTCCCCCCGTCTCTCACTCTTTTCTATATGTCTCTCTCCCCCTCTCTCACTCTTTTCTATATGTCTCTCTTCCCCGTCTCTCACTCTTTTCTATATGTCTCTCTCCCCTCTCTCACTCTTTTCTATATGTCTCTCTCCCCCTCTCTCACTCTTTTCCATGTCTCCCTCGCCCCTCTCTCACTGTTTTCCATGTCTCTCTCCACCTCTCTCACTCTTTTCTATATGTCTCTCTCGCCCCCTCTCTCACTGTTTTCTATATGACTCTCTCTCCCCTCTCTCACTCTTTTCTATATGTCTCTCTCCCCCCTCTCACTCTTTTCCTCTCATGTCTCTCACTCTTTTCTATATGTCTCTAACCCCCCTCTCTCACTCTTTTCTATATGTCTCTCTTCCCCGTCTCTCACTATTTCTATATGTCTCTCTCCCCCTCTCTCACTCTTTTCTATATGTCTCTCTCCCCCTCTCTCACTCTTTTCCATGTCTCCCTCGCCCCCTCTCTCACTCTTTTCCATGTCTCTCTCCACCTCTCTCACTCTTTTCTATATGTCTCTCTCGCCCCCTCTCTCACTCTTTTCTATATGTCTCTCTCCCCCTCTCTCACTCTTTTCTATATGTCTCTCTTGCCCCCTCTCACTCTTTTCTATATGACTCTCTCACGCCGTCTCTCACTCTTTTCTATATGTCTCTCACCCCCTCTCTCACTCTTTTCCATGTCTCTCTTCCCCTCTCTCACTCTTTTCTATATGTCTCTCTCCCCCCTCTCACTCTTTTCTATATGTCTCTCTCCCCCTCTCTCACTCTTTCCTATGTCTCCCCCCTCTCTCACTCTTTTCTATATGTCTCTCTCACCCCCTCTCACTCTTTTCTATATGTCTCTCTCCCCCTCTCTCACTCTTTTCTATATGTCTCTCTCCCCCCTCTCTCACTCTTTTCTATATGTCTCTCTCCCCCTCTCTCACTCTTTTCTATATGTCTCTCACCCCCCTCTCACTCTTTTCTATATGTCTCTCTCCCCCATCTCTCACTCTTTTCTATATGTCTCTCACCCCCCTCTCTCACTCTTTTCCATGTCTCTCTCGCCCCCTCTCTCACTCTTTTCTATATGTCTCTCTCCCGCTCTCACTCTTTTCTATATGTCTCTCTCCCCCATCTCTCACTCTTTTCTATATGTCTCTCCCCCCCCTCTCTCACTCTTTTCTATATGTCTCTCTCCCCCCCCTCTCACTCTTTTCTATATGTCTCTCTCCCCCCTCTCACTCTTTTCTATATGTCTCTCTCCCCCCATCTCTCACTCTTTTCTATATGTCTCTCACCCCCTCTCTCACTCTTTTCCATGTCTCTCTCCCCCCTCTCTCACTCTTTTCTATATGTCTCTCTCCCCCTCTCTCACTCTTTTCTATATGTCTCTCTCCCCCTCGCTCACTCTTTTCTATATGTCTCTCTCGCCCCCTCTCTCACTCTTTTCTATATGTCTCTCTCCCGCTCGCTCACTCTTTTCTATATGTCTCTCTCCCCCCTCTCACTCTTTTCTATATGTCTCTCTCGCCCCCTCTCACTCTTTTCTATATGTCTCTCTCGCCCCCTCTCACTCTTTTCTATATGTCTCTCTCACCCCTCCCTCACTATTTTCCATGTCTCTCTTGCCCCCTCGCTCACTCTTTTCTATATGTCTCTCTCCCCCGTCTCTCACTCTTTTCCATGTCTCTTTCGCCCCCTCTCTCACTCTTTTCCATGTCTCTCTCGCCCTCTCTCTCACTCTTTTCCATGTCTCTCTCGCCCCCTCTCACTCTTTTCTATATGTCTATCTCCCCCTCTCTCACTCTTTTCTACATGTCTCTCTCGCCCCCTCTCTCACTGTTTTCTTTATCTCTCTCTCGCCCCCTCTCTCACTCTTTTCCATGTCTCTCTCGCCCCCTCTCTCACTCTTTTCTATATGTCTCTCTCGCCCCCTCTCTCACTCTTTTCTATATCTCTCTCCCCTCTCTCACTCTTTTCTATATGTCTCTCTCCCCCTCTCTCACTCTTTTCTATATGACTCTCTCACCCCCCTCTCTCACTCTTTTCTATATGTCTCTCTCCCCCTCTCTCACTCTTTTCTATATGTCTCTATGTCTCTCTTTTTTTCTATATGTCTCTCTCCCCCGTCTCTCACTCTTTTCTATATGTCTCTCTCCCCCTCTCTCACTCTTTTCTATATGTCTCTCTCACCCCCTCTCTCACTCTTTTCTATATGTCTCTCTCCCCCCGTCTCTCACTCTTTTCTATATGTCTCTCTCACCCCCTCTCTCACTCTTTTCTATATGTCTCTCTCCCCCTCTCTCACTCTTTTCTATATGTCTCTCTCGCCCCCTCTCACTCTTTTCTATATGTCTCTCTCCCCCTCTCTCACTATTTTCTATATGTCTCACTCCCCCGTCTCTCACTCTTTTCTATATGTCTCTCTCGCCCCGTCTCTCACTCTTTTCTATATGTCTCTCACCCCCCTCTCTCACTCTTTTCCATGTCTCTCTCGCCCCCTCTCTCACTCTTCTCTATATGTCTCTCTCACCCCCTCTCACTCTTTTCTATATGTCTCTCTCCCCCTCTCTCACTCTTTTCTATATGTCTCTCCCCCCTCTCTCACTCTTTTCTATATGACTCTCTCACCCCCTCTCTCACTCTTTTCTATATGTCTCTCTCCCCCTCTCTCACTCTTTTCTATATGTCTCTCTCCCCCTCTCTCACTATTTTCTATATCTCTCTCGCCCCCTCTCTCACTCTTTTCTAAATGTCTCTCCCCTCTCTTCTATATGTCTCTCTCTCTATATATTTTTTCTCCCTTCTCAACTCTATCACTTCCTCTCCTCTCTTTCCGCACTTTATTTCTCTCTCTTCTCATCCCCACTTCTCTTTCTCCCTTTTCTCTCTCTCCCTTCTTGCTTCATTTTCCTCTCTTCTCATCCCTACTTCTCTCTCTCCCTTTTCTCTCTTTTATCTCTCTCCCTTCTCGCTTCCTTTTCCTCTCTTCTCACCCCCACTTCTCTCTCTCCCTTCTCGCTTCCTTTTCCTCTCTTCTCACCCCCACTTCTCTCTCTCCCTTCTCTCTTCCTTTTCCTCTCTTCTCACCCCCACTTCTCTCTCTCCCTTCTCTCTTTTATCTCTCTCCCTTCTCTCTTTTATCTCTCTTCCTTCTCGCTTCCTTTTCCTCTCTTCTCACCCCCACTTCTCTCTCTCCCTTCTCGCTTCCTTTTCCTCTCTTCTCACCCCCACTTCTCTCTCTCCCTTTTCTCTCTTTTATCTCTCTCCCTTCTCTCTTTTATCTCTCTTCCTTCTCGCTTCCTTTTCCTCTCTTCTCACCCCCACTTCTCTCTCTCCCTTTTCTCTCTTTTATCTCTCTCCCTTCTCTCTTTTATCTCTCTCCCTTCTCTCTTTTATCTCTCTCCCTTCTCGCTTTTATTTCTCTCTCTTCTCATCCCCACTTCTCTTTCTCCCTTTTCTCTCTCTCCCTTCTCGCTTCCTTTTCCTCTCTTCTCACCCCCACTTCTCTCTCTCCCTTTTCTCTCTTTTATCTCTCTCCCTTCTCTCTTTTATCTCTCTCCCTTCTCTCTTTTATCTCTCTCCCTTCTCGCTTTTATTTCTCTCTCTTCTCATCCCCACTTCTCTTTCTCCCTTTTCTCTCTCTCCCTTCTCGCTTTTATTTCTCTCTCTTCTCACCCCCACTTCTCTCTCTCCCTTTTCTCTCTTTTATCTCTCTCCCTTCTCTCTTTTATCTCTCTCCCTTCTCTCTTTTATTTCTCTCTCTTCTCATCCCCACTTCTCTTTCTCCCTTTTCTCTCTCTCCCTTCTTGCTTAATTTTCCTCTCTTCTCATCCCTACTTCTCTCTCTCCCTTCTCTCTTTTATCTCTCTCTCCCTTCTCGCTTCCTTTTCCTCTCTTCTCATCCCCACTTCTCTCTCTCCCTTTTCTCTCTTTTATCTCTCTCCCTTCTCTCTTTTATCTCTCTTCCTTCTCGCTTCCTTTTCCTCTCTTCTCACCCCCACTTCTCTCTCTCCCTTTTCTCTCTTTTATCTCTCTCCCTTCTCTCTTTTATCTCTCTCCCTTCTCTCTTTTATCTCTCTCCCTTTTCTCTCTTTTATCTCTCTCCCTTCTCTCTTTTATCTCTCTCCCTTCTCTCTTTTATCTCTCTCCCTTCTCTCTTTTATCTCTCTCCCTTCTCGCTTCCTTTTCCTCTCTTCTCACCCCCTCTCCCCCTCTCCCCCTGCTCCTTTCCCCTCTAAGATTCTTAACTCTCAGTGAGAGAACAGAGAGCAGCAGTGAATCCTGTATTCCCCCAGTGGCCGGCTCTTGTTAGAACTGCCATAGTGTCTTATGAAGACCATGTGTCAAAGCAGGACTGTGGTGCTTATGAGGCCCCAGGAAGCTTAAAGACAACGCTGAGCTTATTTCCTATGAGACATGGTTAGGTTTATCCTCTATCCTCTAGCCTCCTCTCTCTCTCTCTCTCTCTCTCTCTCTCTCTCTCTCTCTCTCTCTCTCTCTCTCTCTCTCTCTCTCTCTCTCTCTCTCTCTCTCTTTCTCTCTCTCTCTTTCTCTCTCTCTCCGCCCAAAGATTTTCCCAGGTTAACACACACATACATACTGTGTCCTCAGATAGTATTTAGACCCCTTGACTTTTTCCATTTTTTTAGGATGCAGCCTTATTCTAAAATGGATTAAATAGTTTTTTTTCCCTCATCAATCTACACACAATACCCCATAATGACAAAGCAAAAATTGTTTTTTAGACATTTTAACTAAACAAATAAACAAAATAAAACAGAAATATGACATTTACATAATTATTCAGACTCTTACAGCCTCGTTTCCTCCTGAATATGAAGCTACAAGCTTGGCACACCTTTATTTGGGGAGTTTCTCCCCTTCCCTTCCCGAGATCTGTGTCTCGACACTATTCTGTCTCGGAGATCTAAGGACCATTTTTTCGATCTCATGGCTTGTTTTTTGCTCGTTTGAGACATTATACAGACAGGTGTGTGCCTTTGCAGATCATGTCCAATCAATTTAATTTACCACAGGTGGACTCCAATGAAGTTGTAGAAACGATGATCAATGGAAACAGGAGGCACCTGAAACTCAATTACAAGTCTCATAGCAAAGGGTCTGAGTACTTATGTAAATAAGGTATTTCTGTTTTTATTTCTTTTAAATTTGCAAAAAAAAACTAAAAATCTGTTTTCACAATGAGCAACGAACACAACAGATGGCAGAGAGGAGGACCCCAAATATGAACCCTATCACATGGATTCATGTTTCACCATATGGTTGACATACACACACCCACACCCACACACACACACACAGTCATACACACACACACACGCACGCACGCACGCACACCATCAGTGTCTATGAAAAGACTTGCAGGATGAAGAGGAGGTGAGATGAAGAGAGTGAGAGGCAGATGAAGGAGAAGGAGAGAGAGGAGGGTGAAGAAAGAGAGGAGAGAGAGACAGGAGAGAGAGGAGGGTGAAGAAAGAGAGGAGAGAGAGACAGGAGAGAGAGGAGGGTGAAGAAAGAAAGGAGAAAGAGACAGGAGAGAGAGGAGGGTGAAGAAAGAAAGGAGAGAGAGACAGGAGAGAGAGGAGGGTGAAGAAAGAAAGGAGAGAGGGACAGGAGAGAGACGGGGAAAAGTCATTCGGTAGTAAAGTGGATCACCCTGCTTTGGAGAATGACATCATGTCTGACAAGCTGAGGCTCTGTAAAGTTGAGGAGATTAAGCCTTTATTTATTTTTAATTCCACTGCTGTTCTTTTCTCCAATCTGATCCAGTAATGTAAAGCCTGTAATTATAAGATCCAGGGGTCAGTATTACGCCTCACAGCAGACCTGCTTATGAATTGGAGAATTTAGTTGTTCTCTTCATACAATCAGAATGGAGAAACTGTACTGTACCTTGTATTCCTGATTCTGCGTTAAAACTACATTTCTCTCTCTCTCTCTCTCTCTCTCTCTCTCTCTCTCTCTCTCTCTCTCTCTCTCTCTCTCTCCGCTCCCTCCCTCCCTCCCACAGCCACCCCCTGTATCAAGGCGATCAGCCCCAGTGAGGGCTGGACAACAGGCGGGGCCACAGTCATTATCATTGGAGAAAACTTCTTTGATGGACTCCAGGTCATATTTGGTACCATGCTAGTCTGGAGTGAGGTCAGTAGCACATTTATCAGTGTGTGTGTGTGTGTGTGTGTGTGTGTGTGTGTGTGTGTGTGTGTGTGTGTGTGTGTGTGTGTGTGTGTGTGTGTGTGTGTGTGTGTGTGTGTGTGTGTGTGTGTGTGTGTGTGTGTGTGTGTGTGTGTGTGTGTGTGTGTGTGTGACTGTGTGTGTGTGTATGACTGTGTGTGTGTGTGTGTATGACTGTGTGTGTGTGTATGACTGTGTGTGTGTGTATGACTGTGTGTGTGTGTATGACTGTGTGTGTGTGACTGTGTGTGTATGACTGTGTGTGTATGACTGTGTGTGTATGACTGTGTGTATGACTGTGTGTGTATGACTGTGTGTGTGTATGACTGTGTATGTATGACTGTGTGTGTGACTGTGTGCAACCGGCAGAGAAACAAACAAAAAAACAGTGAGTCCGTGGTGCTCAAGACTGTCTTAGCCCTCTGAGCTAAAGCCAAGGCAATCTGGATGTTTTCTGTGCATTTATAAACTACATCCTACCTTACATGTCAACTGAGCATTTTCTATGGCTCTTGCAAATCTTGATACGTCTATTTATTTCACTTTGATATAGAACAAGTTATGGGGTCTACCAAGTGAAATACATATGTAACAAGAAAAACGTTTTTGTTTTTGACGCCCTCTGTAGCTGATCACAGCCCATGCCATCCGGGTGCAGACTCCCCCCAGACACATCCCCGGGGTCGTAGAGGTCACGCTGTCATACAAGTCGAAACAGTTCTGCAAGGGCACACCTGGATGCTACATATACACAGGTAAATACACCTTAATTTAATACACCTGGATGCTACATATACACAGGTATAATAGAACAAATTTAACACACCTGGATGCTACATATACACAGGTAAATACACCTTAATTTAAGACACCTGGATGCTACATATACACAGGTAAATACACCTTAATTTAACACACCTGGATGCTACATATACACAGGTAAATACACCTTAATTTAACACACCTGGATGCTACATATACACAGGTAAATACACCTTAATTTAAGACACCTGGATGCTACATATACACAGGTAAATACACAATTTAACACACCTGGATGCTACATATACAAGGTAAATACACCTAATTTAAGACACACCTGGATGCTACATATACACAGGTAAATACACCTTAATTTAAGACACCTGGATGCTACATATACACAGGTAAATACACCTTAATTTAACACACCTGGATGCTACATATACACAGGTAAATACACCTTAATTTAATACACCTGGATGCTACATATACACAGGTAAATACACCTTAATTTAAGACACCTGGATGCTACATATACACAGGTAAATACACCTTAATTTAACACACCTGGATGCTACATATACACAGGTAAATACACCTTAATTTAAGACACCTGGATGCTACATATACACAGGTAAATACACCTTAATTTAAGACACCTGGATGCTACATATACACAGGTAAATACACCTTAATTTAAGACACCTGGATGCTACATATACACAGGGAAATACACCTTAATTTAAGACACCTGGATGCTACATATACACAGGTAAATACACCTTAATTTAAGACACCTGGATGCTACATATACACAGGTAAATACACCTTAATTTAATACACCTGGATGCTACATATACACAGGTAAATACACCTTAATTTAACACACTTGGACGCTACATATACACAGGTAAATACACCTTAATTTAACACACCTGGATGCTACATATACACAGGTAAATACACCTTAATTTAATACACCTGGATGCTACATATACACAGGTAAATACACCTTAATTTAATACACCTGGATGCTACATATACACAGGTAAATACACCTTAATTTAATACACCTGGATGCTACATATACACAGGTAAATACACCTTAATTTAACACACCTGAATGCTACATATACAGTTTTGAGAATTACACGAATATTTATTTTCACAAAGTCTGCTGCCTCAGTTTCTAGATATTTTTATCGGATGTTATTATGGAATACGAAGTATAATTACAAGCATTTCAAACGTGTCAACGGCTTTTATTGACAATTACATGAAGTTGATGCAAAGAGTCAATATTTGCAGTGTTGACCCTTTTTTTTCAAGATCTCTGCAATCCGGCCTGGCATGCTGTCAATTAACTTCTGGGCCACATCCTGACTGATGGCAGCCCATTCTTGCATAATCAATGCTTGGAGTTTGTCAGAATTTGTGGGTTTTTGTTTGTCCACTCACCTCTTGAGGATTGACCACAAGTTCTCAATGGGATTAAGGTCTGGGGAGTTTCCTGGCCATGGACCCAAAATATCGATGTTTTGTTCCCCGAGCCACTTAGTTATCACTTTTGCCTTATGGCAAGGTGCTCCATCATGCTGGGAAAGGCATTGTTCATCACCAAACTGTTACTGGATGGTTGGGAGAAGTTGCTCTCGGAGGATGTGTTGGTACCATTCTTTATTCATGGCTGTGTTCTTAGGCAAAATTGTGAGTGAGCCCACTCCCTTGGCTGAGAAGCAACACCACACATGAATGGTCTCAGGATGCTTTACTGTTGGCATGACACAAGACTGATGGTAGCTTCTCCGGATAAGCTTTTTTCCGAATGCCCCAAACAATCATGAAGGGGATTCATCAGAGAAAATGACTTTACCCCAGTCCTCAGCAGTCCAATCCCTGTACCTTTTGCAGAATATGAGTCTATCCCTGATGTTTTTCTTGGAGAGAAGTGGCTTCTTTGTTGCACTTCTTGACACCAGACCATCCTCCAAAAGTGTTCGCCTCACTGTGCATGCAGATGCACTCACACCTGCCTGCTGCCATACAGCAGCAAGCTCTGTACTGGTGGTGCCCCGGTCCCGCAACTGAATCAACTGTAGGAGATGGTCCTGGAGCTTGCTGGACTTTCTTGGGCGCCCTGAAGCCTTCTTCACAACAATTGAACCGCTCTCCTTGAAGTTCTTGATGATCCGATAAATGGTTGATCCAGGTGCAATCTTACTGGCAGCAATATCCTTGCCTGTGAAGCCCTTTTTGTGCAAAGCAATGATGACGACGTGTCTCCTTGCAGGTAACCATAGTGGCAGTGGAAGGACAATGATTCCAAGCACCACCCTCCTTTTGAAGCTTCCAGTCTGTTATTCAAACTCAATCAGCATGACAGAGTGATGTCCAGCCTTGTCCTCCTCAATACTCACACCTGTGTTAACGAGAGAATCACTGACATGATGTCAGCTGGTCCTTTTGTGTCAGGGCTGAAATGCAGTGGAAATGTTTTTTGGGGGATTCAGTTCATTTGTATGGCAAAGAGGGACTTTGCAATTAATTGCAATTCATCTGATCACTCTTCATAACATTCTGGAGTATATGCAAATTGCCATCATACAAACTGAGGCAGCAGACTGTGAAAATGTATATTTGTGTCATTCTCAAAACTTTTGGCCACGACTGTACACAGGTAAATACACCTTAATTTAACAAGTCTGGATGCTACATATACACAGGTATATACACCTTCATTTAACAAGTCTGGATGCTACATATACACAGGTATATACACCTTCATTTAACAAGTCTGGATGCCACATATACACAGGTATATACACCTTCATTTAACAAGTCTGGATGCTACATATACATACACAGGTAAAAACAGAGAGAGAGGGGAGGGGGAGAGAGGAGTGAGGAAAGAGGAGAGGAGAGGAGTGGGGAGAGAGGGCATAGAGGGGATTGGGGAGAGTGGAGAGGAGTGGGGAGAGACGGGAGAGGAGAGAGGAGAGGAGAGGAGTTGTGAGAGAGGGGATTGGGGAGAGAGGGCAGAGAGGGGATTGGGGAGGGTGGAGAGGAGTGGGGAGAGAGGGGAGAGGAGAGAGCAGAGGGGCAGGAGAGGAGAGGAGGGTAGAAAGGACTAAGGGATTACCATGGTCAGCCATCTTGGTCTCCTGGGTTGTGGTTGGCTCCAGTCTGGGTCCAGTTGCCAGTGGTAATCATAGAGAACTGGCATGGTGTGGTTTGGCTGCTGGCAATGGCACATAGACATACAAACACTGCCACACACACACATATATGCATATGCAAACACCACACAAACACAGATACACACACACACACACACACACACACACACACACACACACACACACACACACACACACACACACACACACACACACACACACACACACACACACACACACACACACACACACACACACACACACACACACACACTGGGGACAGCTGGTATCACTAATCAACTTGTGTTGGGGAGAGGAAACGAGCAGACCTAATTAAGTCAACACACACCCAATACTGCTGCCACTACTGGAATACACACACACACACACACACACACACACACACACACACACACACACACACACACACACACACACACACACACACACACACACACACACACACACACACACACACACACACACACACACACACACACACACACACACACACACACACACACACACACACACACACACACACACACACACACACACACACACACACACACACACACACACACACACACACACACACACATAGGGCAGAATGGCTAGAGAAAAGGAGACTGTGTGTATTTACTCATCCCTATTCACATGTAAAGCTGTTTTTATGGCATATTCTGGACATCCTGCTTTTCTCTCTTTCCCTCTCTCTCTTTTATACAAGTTCATTTCCATGTATCACCATTCATCAAAAAGGCTTCAAGCCCTTCCTCCAGGCAGAGTTGTAATCCTGTAATCCTGTCTGTTAGGGGCTGTAAAGAGCTGTGAGGTGCTAGCAGGCTTCTGGCTGTAGATTGGGTGTGTGTTCCAAATGGCACCCTATCCCCTATATAGTGCACTACTTTTGACCAGAGCCCTACGGGTCCTGATTAAAGGTAGTCCTCTATATAGGTAATAGGATGCTATTTGGGACCCATTTTGAAGGCGCATGATGACGAACATCTCTTCTCACTCAGAAGTGAATCCTCTCCTCTTCAGAATGCAGCCCCCACTGCTTAGCAACCTCTTAGCAACCGCTTATCACTACTGATATTAAAAGACCCTGCTGCTGGAGCACATAAAAAATTGAATTTTATTGGTCGCATGCACATATTTTGCAGATATTATCGCAGGCGCAGCGAGTTGGTCAGTTAGTTAGGATCACCACTTTATTTTAAGAATGTGAAATGCCAGAATAATAGTAGAGATAATTATTTATTTCAGATTTTATTTATTTCATCACATTCCCAGTGGGTCAGAAGTTTACATAAACTCAAATAGTATTTGGTACATTGCCTTTAAATTGTTTAACTTGAGTCAAACGTTTCAGGTAGCCTTCCACATGCTTCCCACAATTAAGTTGAGTGAATTTTGGCCCATTCCTCCTGACAGAGTTGCTGTAACTGAGTCAGGTTTGTAGGCCTCCTTGCTCGCACATGCTTTTTCAGTTCTGCCCACAAATGTTCTATAGGCTTGAGGTCAGGGCTTTGGGATGGCCACTCCAGTACCTTGAATTTGTTGTCCTTAAGCCATTTAGCCACAACCTTATGCTTGGGGTCATTGTCCATTTGGAAGACGCATTTGCAACCAAGCTTTAACTTCCTGACTGATGTCTTGAGATGTTGCTTCAATATATCCACATAATTTTCCCTCCTGATGATGCCATCTATTTTGTGAAGTGCACCAGTCCCTCCTGCAGCAAAGCACCCCCACAACATGATACTGCCACCCCTGTGCTTCATGGTTGGGATGGTGTTCTTCTTCTTGCAAGCCTCCCCCTTTTCCTCCAAACATGATGATGGTCATTATGGCCAAACTGTTCTATTCTTGTTTCATCAGACCAGAAGACATTTCTCCAAAAAGTACGATGTTTGTCTCCATGTGCAGTTGCAAACTGTAGTCTGGCTTTTTTTATGGCGATTTTGGAGCAGTGGCTTCTTCCTTGCTGAGTGGCTTTTCATGTTATGTCGATATAGGACTCGTTTACTATGGATATAGATACGTTTGTACCTCCTTCCTCCAACATCTTCACAAGGTCATTTGCTGTTGTTCTGGTATTGATTTGCACTTTTCGCACCAAAGTACGTTCATCTCTAGGAGACAGAACGTGTCTCCTTCCTGTGCGGTATGACGTCTGCATGGTCCCATGGTGTTTATACTTGCATACTGTTGTTTGTACAGATGAACGTGGTAACTTCAGGCGTTTGGAAATTGCTCCCAAGGATGAACCACACTTGTGGAGGTCTACAAACTTTTTTCTGAGGTCTTGGCTGATTTCTTTAGATTTTCCCATGATGTCAAGCAAAGAGGCACTGAGTTTGAAGGTAGGCCTTGAACTAAATTCACAGGTACACCTCCAATTGACTCAAATTATGTCAATTAGCCTATCAGAAGCTTCTAAAGCCATGACATAATTTTGGGGAATTTTCCAAGCTTTTTAAAGGCACAGTCAACTTAGTGTATGTAAACTTCTGACCCACTGGAATTGTGATACAGTGAATTATAAGTGAAAGAAAGTGAAGAAATTTGTGGAGTGGTTGAAAAACAAGTTTTAATGACTCCAACCTAAGTGTATCTAAACTTCCGTATTCAACTGTATATATAGTACCAGTCAAAAGTTTGGACACACCTACTCATTCCAGGCTTTTTCTTTATTTTAATTATTTTCTACATTGTAGAACAATAGTGAAGACATCAAAACTATGAAATAACACATATGGAATCATGTAGTAACCCAAAAAGTATTAAACAAATCAAAATATGTTTTATATTTGCGATTCTTCAAAGTAGCCACCCTTTGCCTTAACGACAGCGTTACACACTCTTGGCATTCTCTCAACCAGATTCACCTGGAATGCTTTTCCAACAGTCTTGAAGGAGTTCCCACATATTTGTTGGCTGCTTCTCCTTCCCTCTACAGTCCAACTCATCCCAAACCATCTCAATTGGGTTGAGGTCGGGTATTTGTGGTCAAATTGATTTTGTGTAATATCTTTCCTTCTTAATGCATTGGAGCCAATCAGTTGTGTAATATCTTTCCTTCTTAATGCATTGGAGCCAATCAGTTGTGTAATTTCTTTCCTTCTTAATGCATTGGTGCCAATCAGTTGTGTAATTTCTTTCCTTCTTAATGCATTGGAGCCAATCAGTTGTGTAATTTCTTTCCTTCTTAATGCATTGGAGCCAATCAGTTGTGTAATTTCTTTCCTTCTTAATGCATTGGAGCCAATCAGTTGTGTAATATCTTTCCTTCTTAATGCATTGGAGCCAATCAGTTGTGTAATATCTTTCCTTCTTAATGCATTGGAGCCAATCAGTTGTGTAATATCTTTCCTTCTTAATGCATTGGAGCCAATCAGTTGTGTAATTTTTCTTTCCTTCTTAATGCATTGGAGCCAATCAGTTGTGTAATATCTTTCCTTCTTAATGCATTGGAGCCAATCAGTTGTGTAATATCTTTCCTTCTTAATGCATTGGAGCCAATCAGTTGTGTAATTTCTTTCCTTCTTAATGCATTGGAGCCAATCAGTTGTGTAATATCTTTCCTTCTTAATGCATTGGAGCCAATCAGTTGTGTAATAATGCTTTCAGTTGTGTAATTTCTTTCTTAATGCATTGGAGCCAATCAGTTGTGTAATATCTTTCCTTCTTAATGCATTGGAGCCAATCAGTTGTGTAATATCTTTCCTTCTTAATGCATTGGAGCCAATCAGTTGTGTAATATCTTTCCTTCTTAATGCATTGGAGCCAATCAGTTGTGTAATATCTTTCCTTCTTAATGCATTGGAGCCAATCAGTTGTGTAATTTCTTTCCTTCTTAATGCATTGGAGCCAATCAGTTGTGTAATTTCTTTCCTTCTTAATGCATTGGAGCCAATCAGTTGTGTAATTTCTTTCCTTCTTAATGCATTGGAGCCAATCAGTTGTGTAATTTCTTTCCTTCTTAATGCATTGGAGCCAATCAGTTGTGTAATATCTTTCCTTCTTAATGCATTGGAGCCAATCAGTTGTGTAATATCTTTCCTTCTTAATGCATTGTGTAGCCAATCAGTTGTGTAATATCTTTCCTTCTTAATGCATTGGAGCCAATCAGTTGTGTAATATCTTTCCTTCTTAATGCATTGGAGCCAATCAGTTGTGTAATATCTTTCCTTCCATTGGAGCCAATCAGTTGTGTAATTTCTTAATGCATTGGAGCCAATCAGTTGTGTAATATCTTTCCTTCTTAATGCATTGGAGCCAATCAGTTGTGTAATTTCTTTCCTTCTTAATGCATTGGAGCCAATCAGTTGTGTAATATCTTTCCTTCTTAATGCATTGGAGCCAATCAGTTGTGTAATATCTTTCCTTCTTAATGCATTGGAGCCAATCAGTTGTGTAATATCTTTCCTTCTTAATGCATTGGAGCCAATCAGTTGTGTAATATCTTTCCTTCTTAATGCATTGGAGCCAATCAGTTGTGTTGTGACAAGGTATTTGTTTTTAAGCTGTATTTAATTCATAATGATGGCCTGGGAACAGTGGGTTAACTGCCTTGTTCAGCGGCAGAAGGACATATTTGTACCTTGTCAGTTCGGGGACTCGATCTAGCAACCTTTGGTTCCTGGCCAAATGCTCTAACCACTAGGCTACCTGCCGCCCCAGGTAGGGGTGGTATACAGAAGATAGCCCTATTTGGTAAAATACCAAGTCCATATTATGGCAAGAACAGCTCTAATAAGCAACGAGAAACAACACTCCATCATTACTTTAGACATGAAGGTCAGTCAATCCACAACTTTTGACTGGTACTTTATATGTATATATTGGTGTGTATAGATAGAATGGACAGTATGTCAATTGAAATGGTGTGTACAGTAGTAATATAGGATGAACCTTGACAAGAATACAGTATATTCATACGAAGTGGGTAAAAAAGTATATAAACATAATTAAAGTGACCTGTGTTCAATGACTATGTATATAGGGCAGCAGTCTCTAAGGTGCAAGGTAGAGTACCGGGTGGTACCCGGCTAGTAACAGTGACTAAGTTCAGTGCAGGGTACTGGGCGGAGGCCAGCTAATGGTGACTATTTAACAGTGGCCTGGAGACAGAAGCTGTTTATCAGTATCTCAGTCCCAGCTTTTGATGCGGTTACAGATGGTGCAATTGCCGTACCAGGCTGTCATACAGCCTGACAGGATGCTCTCATTGGTGCATCTGTAGAGGTCTGTGAGGGACTTAGGAGCCAAGCCGAATGTCTTCTGCCTCCTGAGGTTGACGATGCTGTTGTGCCTTCTTCACGACACTGTCTGTGGATGGACCATTTCAGGTTGTCTTTGATGTGCACAAGGAACTTGAAGCTGTTCACCTTCTCCACTGCGGCATGCCAATGCAGATGGGGATGTGCCTTCTCTGCTGTCTGCTGAAGTTCACGATCAGCTCCTTCGTTTTGTTGATGTTGGAGGTGAGATTATTTTCCTGGCACAACTCTGCCAGGGCTCTCACCTCCTCCCTATAGGCTGTCTCATTGTTGTTAATCAAGCCTACAACTGTTGTGTTGTCTGTAAACTTGATGATTGAATTGGAGATGTGCGTTGCCCCGCAGTAATGAGTGAACAGGGAGTCCAGGAGGGAGCTGAGCACTCACCCTTGTGGGGCCCCCGTGTTAAGGGTCAGCATGGCGCAAGTATTGTTGCCTACCTTCACTAACCTGGGGTCGGCCCATCAGGATGTTCAGGACCCAGTTGCACAAAGAGGGATTCAGACCCAGGGCCCCGATCTTAGTGATAAGCTTGGAGGGCACTATGATGTTGAATGCTGAGTTGTACTCAATGAACAGCATTTTTACATAGGTATTCCTCTTGTCCACATGGGGTAGTGTGCAGTGCCATGGCGATAACGTCATCCGTGATCTGTTGGGGCGGTATACAAACTGAAGTGGGTCTAGGATGTCAGGTACGGTGGAGGTGATATGGTCCTTGACTAGCCTCTCAAAGCACCTCATGATGACAGAAGTGAGTGCTACGGGCGAAAGTCATTTAGTTCAGCTACCTTCACTTTCTTGGGTACAAGAACAATGGTGGACATGTTGAAGCAAGTGGGGACAACAGACTGGGATAGGGATTGATTGAATATGTCCGTAAACACTCTAGCAAGCTGGTCTGCGCATGCTCTGAGGACTTGGCATGGGATGGCCTCTGGCTCACCAGCCTTGCGAGGGTTAACACGTTTAAATGTCTTACTCACGTCTGCCACGGAGAACGAGAACTCACAGGCCTTGTGAGTGGCGGTGGCCCGCGTCGGCGTCTCTGTGTTTTCCTCGAAGCAGTGACACGCACATTTACACACACATACATACACACATACAAAAACCAATAACATCTCTCTTTCCTCTCTCCTCCCTCCTCTCTCTCTCTCTCTCTCCCTCTCCCTCTCTCTCTCTCTCTCTCTCTCTCTCTCTCTCTCTCTCTCTCTCTCTCTCTCTCTCTCTCTCTCTCTCTCTCTCTCTCTCTCTCTCTCTCTCTCTCTCTCTCTCTCTCTCTCTCTCTCTCTCTCTCTCTCTCTCTCTCTCTGACATTAAGTTTAGTATTTCTGGGCTCAGTACTGATTAGGTATGTGTGAAGCATCAGTCAGCAGTCAGCAGTCCGCAGTCATCAGTCAGCAGGGCTGAGGATGCTGTTAGGACAGGACAGGGACAGGAGAAGACTAAAGTACAGCAACAGAATATTAACAGGCTGAAAGTGAGTCCCAAATGGCTCCCTATTCCCTATGTAAAGTCCATAGGACCTGGTCAAAAGTAGTGCACTACATGTGCCATTTAACTGCCATTCTCTCAATGTTCTATCAGACTAGTATTCCACAGGCGGGTTGAGAGAGCAAGACGTTGTTTGTCATTTTTATATCGGGCGGAACTGTGAAATGAAAAGACTTCAATCTGTACCTGTATTACTGGCATTAGTATCAATGTGTAGCATATAGTAGATGGACCTTAGAAGCACACACACACACACACACACACACACACACACACACACACACACACACACACACACACACACACACACACACACACACACACACACACACACACACACACACACACACACACACACACACACACACACACACACACACACACACACACACAGAATCTCTTTGTCTCTGTCTCTCTCTCTGTGTCAATTCAATTTCAATGTAAGGGCTTTATTGGCATGAAACATATGTTTACATTGCCAAAACATGTGAAGTAGATTATAAACAACAGTAAAAAGGTACTGTAAACATTGCACTCTGAAAAGTTCCAAAATAATAAATTCATTACAAATGTCATATTATCTGCAAATAGTTAAAAGTACAAAATGGAATATAAATCAAATGAAATATGGGTTGTATTTACAATGGTGTTTGTTCTTCACTGGTTGCCCTTTTCTCGTGGCAACAGGTCACAAATCCTGCTGCTGTGATGGCACACTGTGGAATTTCCCCCAGTAGATATGGGAGTTTATCAAAATTGGGTTTGTTTTCAAATTATTTGTGGATCTTTGTAATCTGAGGGAAATATGTGTCTCTAATATGGTCATACAATGGGCAGGAGGTTAGGAAGTGCAGCTTAGTTTCCACCTCCTTTTGTGGGCAGTGAGCACATAGCCTGTCTTCTCTTGAGAGCCAGGTCTGCCTACGGCGACCATTCTCAATAGCAAGGCTATGCTCACTGAGTCTGTACAAAGTCAAAGCTTTCTTTAAGTTTGGGTCAGTCACAGTGGTCAGGTATTCTGCCTGCTCTGTTTTTTTGTTAAATAATTACAATACCAGTCAAAAGTTTGGACACACCTACTCATTCAAGGTTTTTTTTTAAACTTGTGTGTATAAGGTATTTGTGGAATTATTAGGTTAGATTACTCGTTGGTTATTACTGCATTGTCGGAACTAGAAGCACAAGTATTTCGCTACACTCGCATTAACATCTGCTAACCATGTGTATGTGACCATTAACATCTGCTAACCATGTGTATGTGACCATTAACATCTGCTAACCATGTGTATGTGACCATTAACATCTGCTAACCATGTGTATGTGACCATTAACATCTGCTAACCATGTGTATGCGACAAATACAATTAGATTTGTTATGATCTGAGGTGCAGTGAACTCTAATGAACTTATCCTCTGCAGTAGAGGTAACTCTAGGTCTTCTTTTCCTGTGGCGGTCCTCATGAGAGCCAGTTTCATCATAGCGCTTGATGGTTTTTGTGACTGCGCTTGTTCTTGAAATGTTCCGTATTGACAGACCTTATTATCTTAAAGTAGTGATGGACTGTCATTTCTCTTTACTTATTTGAACTGTTCCTGCCATAATATGAACTTGGTATTTTACCAAATAGGGCTATATTTCTTATACCCCTACCTTGTCACAACAGAAATGATTGACTCAATAGGGAAAAAAGTTTACTTTTAACATGGCACACCTTGACACGCCCTGGTCGTAGTATTTTGTGTTTTTCTTCATGTATTTGGTCAGGCCAAGGTGTGACATGGGTTTTTGTATGTGGTGTGTAGATAGTGGGATTGTAGCTTAGTGGGGTGTTCTAGGTTAGTCAATGGCTGTCTGAAGTGGTTCTCAATCAGAGGCAGGTGTTTATCGTTGTCTCTGATTGGGAACCATATTTAGGCAGCCATATTCTTTGGTTGTATTGTGGGTGATTGTCCTGAGTGTCTTGATGTCCTTGTGCTGTGTTAGTTGACACAAGTATAGGATGTTTTCGGTTTTCGTTTCGTTTATTGTTTTGTAGTGTTTGTGTTTATTCGTGTTTACGTTGTTTGATTAAACATGGATCGCAATATACACGCTGCAGTTTGGTCTGACTCTCCTTCACCATATGAAAACCGTGACACCTGTTAATTCAAATGCATTCCAGGTGACTACCTCATGAAGCTGGTTGAGAGAATGACAAGAGTGTGCAAAGCTGTCATCAAGGCAAAGGGTGACTACTCTGAAAAATTACAAATATAAAATAATTTTCATTTGTTACCATTTTTTTGTTTACTAAATCATTCCATGTGTTATTGTATAGTTTTGAAGTCTTCACTATTTTTCTACCATGTTGAAAATCGTAAAAAAAATAAAGACAAGTCCTTGAATAAGTAAGTGTGTTCAAACTCTTGACTGGTACTGTATATTTGTGTTTTCTCATGATTTGGTTGGGTCTAATTGTGCTGTTGTCCTGGGGCTCTGTGGGGTCTGTTTGTGAACAGAGCCCCAGGACCAGCTTGCTTAGGGGACTCTTCTCCAGGTTTATTTCTCTGTAGATTGATGGCTTTGTTGTGGGAGGTTTGTGAATCGCTTCCTTTTAGGTGGTTGTAGAACTTAACGTCTCTTTTCTGCATTTTTATAATTAGCGTGTATCAGCCATATTCTGCTCTGCATGCATTATTTGGTGTTTGACATTGTACACAGAGGATGTTTTTGCAGAATTCTGCATGCAGAGTCTCAATTTGAAGTTTGTCCCATTATGTGAATTATAGGTTGGTGAACGGACCCCAGACCTCACAACTGTAAAGAGCAATGGGTTCTATAACTGATTCAAGTATTTTTAGGCAGATCCTAATTGGTATGTCGAATTTTATGTTCCTTTTAATGGCATAGAAGTCGCTTGCCTTGTCTCACAAATCGTTCACAGCTTTGTGGAAGTTACCTGTGGCGCTGATGTTTAGACCGAGGTATGTATAGTTTTTTTGTGCTCTAGGGCAACAGTGTCTAGATGGAATTTGTATTTGTGGTCCTGGTGACTGGACCTTTTTTGGAACACCATTATTTTTGTCTTACTTAGATTAACTGTCAGGGCCCAGGTCTGACATCATGTATTGAATTTCGTCTGTTGTTTGAAGAGAGTCAGACCGAAATGCAGCGTGTAGGTTACTCATGACTTTTAATGAAGAATATGCGGTACATGAAAATAACTGAAAATACAAAAACAACAAACGAGTGAAACTAATTACAGCCTATCTGGTGACTAACACAGAGACAGGTACAATCACCCACAAAATACAACTCGCACTCAAGCTACCTACATACGGTTCCCTATCCAAGACAACTAGAATCAGCTGACTCCAATTAGGAATCGCCTCAGGCAGCCAAGCCTAACTAGACACACCCCTTCTAATACACACTCCTAATTAATACAACCCCAATACGAAATACAACATATAAACCCATGTCACACCCTGGCCTACCCAAACATATAACAAAAACACAAGATACAATGACCAAGGCGTGACACATCATTTGTGCATAAGATCTAGGTACTGCTGTAGGCCCTCCTTGATTGGGGGCAGAAGCAACAGATCATCAGCAAACAATAGACATTTGACTTCGGATTCTATATGGTGAGGCCTGGTGTTGCAGACTGTTCTAGTGTGGGGCTTAACCTGCATCCCTGTCTCACCCCACCCCTTTGGAAAGAAATGTGTGTGTTTTTGCCAATTCTAACTGCACACTTGTTTGTGTACATGGATTTTATGTCATTTGTTTTTCCCCAAACACCACTTTCTATCAATTTGTAGAGCAAACCTTCATGCCAAATTGAGTCAGAAGCTTTTTGAAATCAACAAAACATGAGAATACTTTGCCTTTGTTTTGTTTGTTTGTCGATTAGGGTGTGCAGGGTGTATACATGTCTGTTGTACGGCAATTTGGTAAAAAGCCAATTTGACATTTGCTCAGTACATTGTTTTCACTGAGGAAATGTACGAGTCTACTGTTAATGATAATGCAGTGGATTTTCCCAGGTTGCTGTTGATGCATATCCCACAGTAGTTATCGGTGTCAAATTTGTCTCCACTTTTGTGGATTGGGGTGATCAGTCCTTGGTCCCAAATATTGGGGAAGATGCCAGAGCTAAAGATGATGTTAAAGAGTTTAAAAATAGCCAATTGGAATTTGTAGTCTGTATATTCTATCATTTCATTGAGGATACCATTAACACCACAGGCCTTTTTGGGTTGGAGGGTTTGTATTTTGTCTTGTAGTTTATTCACTGTAATTGGAGAATCCAGTGGGTTCTGGCAGCCTTTAATAGTTGATAATAAGATTTGTATTTGATCATGTATATGTTTTTGCTGCATGTTCTTTGTTATAGAGCCAAAAAGCTTGGAAAAGTGGTTTACCCATCCATCTCCATTTTGGATAGATAACTCTTCCTGTTATTTGTTTAGTGTTTTCCAATTTTCCCAGAAGTGGTCTGTCCCTCTCTCGCGCTCTTTCTCTCTCGCACTCTCTCTCACTCTCTCTGTCTCACACAAACACACACACACACACACAATAACAGTAGAGTGAAGTAGCGAGGATGTCTATTACTCTCTCTAATTCAGTCCTTTATTGAGCTACTGTTGATTAAAACTCTGGTAGAGATGGGGAGCATTCTTTCTCACACACACTCAGTTTACTCTCAGATACAGTATCTACAGCCAGTCACAGTTGCTTTAGAAACTCCATATTAAGGGGATATTCAAATTAGATGTAGGGTTTAAGCCCTCTCTCCTCCTTCCTGCTAAATGGAATGGTAGGAAGGAATTGGAATGTACAGATGGTGGAACGCCTCATTCTAATCTACCCTCAAGATCAGTATTTGATTTATGTTGATTATAGGATTTTTCATTTTGCGCTTTTATGATGGGACTAGTAATTTTACTGTAATCTTAAATCCTAGATTAGTTGAACTTTTGGTATTATCATAGTGAAATGTCATATTTACTTACATTAATTGGTAAAATTCTCAAATTCAATAGACAGGCTTTCCTGTATAAAAAAAAACAAGTGATATTTTATAGGTCTGAGAGAGAGAGAGAGAGAGAGAGAGAGAGATGAGATTATCAGAGGTGGAACAAATGCTCTTACAGGAGGTTAAGTGTTCTTGTTCGTGATTCATACTACAGGGAGATAGATTACTGGCTGTCTGACCTCATCCATCCTCCTCCTCATACCCTCCTCCCCTCCTCCTCCCATCCTTCCCTCCTCCTCCTCTTCCCCTTCTCCTCCCATCATCTTCCTCCCATTCCTCCTCCCCTCTTCTTCCTCTTCCTCCTACCAACCCCCTTCCCCCCTCCAGCTCTCCTCCGTCCCTCCCTAACTCAAAGACATCTCCTACCCTCTAGTCCTGTGGATGGTGGTGTGACTTTATGAAACTCCCATGAGTATTGATCCTGATGATGGAGCTGATCGAGGTGATTGGGAGGTCAATTCCGACAGTTTCTGATTCTAAAGTTTATGATGTATTAATGTAGGTATGTTTTACTGGTTTTGATTTAGTAGTTTTGTGATGTGATTTATTTATGATTCACTTTATCTCTATCTTGCCCTCTCTCTCTCTCTCTTGCTCTTTTTCACACGCATACACACACACACACGCACAAACTCTCGCACACACTCGCACACACTCGCACACACTCGCACACACTCGCACACACACACACACACACACACACACACACACACACACACACACACACACACACACACACACACACACACACACACACACACACACACACACACACACACACACACACACACACACACACACACACACACAGAGAGAGAAAGAGACTACGTAGTTGTTCATTTCTAAAAGGCTCCTGACTTTACTAACATTTAATATCTTCTGAAAAACCATAGCCCCTCAGCCGGTTAGTGTAATAAGCATGCAGGAATATAGGTTTTTACGGTGACCGTATTACCACCACACCGGCGGTCACAGTAATTAGGCTTCTCCAAGCTCTGATGCTGCTGATGGTCTAGGTAGCCTACCGAACCTGCTAACTGCCTGGCACTCAGGACTCTATTGTCCCTCTAATCACTCTGACATCAATGCAAATGTATTCTACAACGGATTCAAACACTTGATCTAATCACGAGAGCCCATGAGTTCCTGCTGCGTAACATTTATATAGGCTTGGCAATTGCGTGAGAAAACAGAGTGATGGCCTCTATTAACTTTCCTAATATTAAGCACATTGCTTCTCTTTATAACAGGTGTACCTGGCTGGCATGAAAATGAACCACGTGAAAAGCATCCTCCTTTCGCTTGTGAATAGATGACATGTATTTTTCCGCTGCCCCTTTAGTATATGTGTCACGTGTGGCCCTCTCCGGTCTCTTGGTCACCAGTCTGCTCGTTATGGTGCACACCTGTCACCATCGTTATGCACACTAGCGCGTCATCAGACACACCTGGGCTCCATCACCTCCATGATTACCTTCTCTTTATATGTCTCTCCCTTTGGTTCCTTTCCTTTATATCTCTCTCCCTTTGGTTCCTTTCCTTTATATCTCTCTCCCTTTGGTTCCTTCTCTTTATATCTCTCTCCCTTTGGTTCCTTTCCTTTATATCTCTCTCCCTTTGGTTCCTTCTCTTTATATCTCTCTCCCTTTGGTTCCTTCTCTTTATATCTCTCTCCCTTTGGTTCCTTCTCTTTATATCTCTCTCCCTTTGGTTCCTTTCCTTTATATCTCTCTCCCTTTGGTTCCTTCTCTTTATATCTCTCTCCCTTTGGTTCCTTCTCTTTATATCTCTCTCCCTTTGGTTCCTTTCCTTTATATCTCTCTCCCTTTGGTTCCTTTCCTTTATATCTCTCTCCCTTTGGTTCCTTCTCTTTATATCTCTCTCCCTTTGGTTCCTTTCCTTTATATCTCTCTCCCTTTGGTTCCTTTCCTTTATATCTCTCTCCCTTTGGTTCCTTCTCTTTATATCTCTCTCCCTTTGGTTCCTTTCCTTTATATCTCTCTCCCTTTGGTTCCTTCTCTTTATATCTCTCTCCCTTTGGTTCCTTTCCTTTATATCTCTCTCCCTTTGGTTCCTTTCCTTTATATCTCTCTCCCTTTGGTTCCTTTCCTTTATATCTCTCTCCCTTTGGTTCCTTTATATCTCTCTCCCTTTGGTTCCTTTATATCTCTCTCCCTTTGGTTCCTTTATATCTCTCTCCCTTTGGTTCCTTCTCTTTATATCTCTCTCCCTTTGGTTCCTTTCCTTTATATCTCTCTCCCTTTGGTTCCTTTCCTTTATATCTCTCTCCCTTTGGTTCCTTTCCTTTATATGTCTCTCCCTTTGGTTCCTTTCCTTTATATCTCTCTCCCTTTGGTTCCTTTCCTTTATATGTCTCTCCCTTTGGTTCCTTTCCTTTATATGTCTCTCCCTTTGGTTCCTTTATATCTCTCTCCCTTTGGTTCCTTTATATCTCTCTCCCTTTGGTTCCTTTATATCTCTCTCCCTTTGGTTCCTTTATATCTCTCTCCCTTTGGTTCCTTTCCTTTATATCTCTCTCCCTTTGGTTCCTTTCCTTTATATGTCTCTCCCTTTGGTTCCTTTCCTTTATATCTCTCTCCCTTTGGTTCCTTTCCTTTATATGTCTCTCCCTTTGGTTCCTTTCCTTTATATCTCTCTCCCTTTGGTTCCTTTCCTTTATATGTCTCTCCCTTTGGTTCCTTTCCTTTATATCTCTCTCCCTTTGGTTCCTTTATATGTCTCTCCCTTTGGTTCCTTTATATCTCTCTCCCTTTGGTTCCTTTCCTTTATATCTCTCTCCCTTTGGTTCCTTTCCTTTATATCTCTCTCCCTTTGGTTCCTTCCCCAGGCGTTATTGTTTCTGTTCCAGTGTCATGTCTGTGCGTTGTTTGTGTTTTCTTGTTCGGTATTATGTTAACGTATTTATTAAAGCATTCACTCCCTGAACTTGCTTCCCGACTCTCAGCGCACACGTTACAATATGTAAAGACAAGATTAAATCAAGAATAGTCTGATGGGTGACAATATTAACCTATCACTTGTGAATGATACATTATTACTTGTGAATGATACATTATTACTTGTGAATGATATATTATCACTTGTGAATACTAATTTGTTCTTAACTGACTTGCCTATATAAATAATAGTTAAATATATATATATATATATATATATATATATATATATATATATATATTATCACTTGTAAATTATATGGTATCACTTGTGAATAGTACATTATCACTTGTGTATAATACATTATCACTTGTGAATGAATTTGTGTGACTTTTTCTAATCATAGTGGCACATCTCTTGTAGCCTAGCCCATAGGTCTATATGTTTTGATAAGGTTTGTATCACAACTAAAGTGGCCAAATCACGTCTTAAAATAAAGCACAGTAAACCACTTTACAATGGGTATAGAGCCTAGCTGTGTGCATTGCTGCTGCACTTATAATGTGAAGAAATAGCTTATCAATGTGAATGTGAATGTTCTCATCTGTTGCATCAGGCTAATTGCTTAAACAGTTTTTTAGTTTTTAGTGGTTGTATTCATTTGGGATCTAGCACATCCCACAACTGTCCCAGACTGTATTTGGAATATTCATTTCTTGCACCGAATATGATAGGTAAACCTTTGTGTAACGGCGTTCGTTTGACGAAGGAGAGTCGGACCAAAATGCAGCGTGGAGGTTACTCATGTTCTTTAATGACGAAAAGACAATACATGAAATAACTTAGAAATATACAAAAAAAAAACGGAACGAGAACCTATACAGCCTGTCCTTCTGTAGCTCAGTTGGTAGAGCATGGCGCTTGTAACGCCAGGGTAGTGGGTTCGATTCCCGGGACCACCCATACGTAGAATGTATGCACACATGACTGTAAGTCGCTTTGGATAAAAGCGTCCGCTAAATGGCATATATTATTATTTAACTACACAGAGACAGGAACAATCACTTTGTACTATGGGGGATAGTAGATTGACATTGGCTAGTGCTTTTGCTGTTCGGTAGACCTACTCATGTTGTTGAATGACGAAAAGTATATGTGGACAGTTCATCCAATATGTTAAATATGTGCCTTGGAATTGGATAAGAACGTGCGCAGTTGTGTCCCCAATGTGTCTGTCTTCTCTTGTAGCCTTTCACGGAGAGCCATGTGAGTGAGGCATGTTTCAGCACGCAACCGGGAGAAGGGAATTATAATTATTATACTCAGTCCAAGGGCACAACAGCCACTGGCCGCAAAAGGCCTGGATTTATTTAGGGGCATTACAGTCACACAAAGTGGATGCAGCCGGATTATCAGAGGCATTAAGTGCTTGTCAAATTGTGAATGAGAGACTGATGGAGTGTGTACAGCCTGCACAAAGAAAACAAAGCAGAGTTCATGCCTTTCATACAACATTTTTCAAATCATCATTAGAGAGGCATCTTGCAGCTTTAGAATGTATTTAAAATCAAAACATCCAGCCCAACGCTTGTAGAACAGGTAAAGTTGCATAAATAACCTTTAATGAAGCATATAGGAGGACCTGTTTCTTTGTTAACCGCTCAACACAGAACAGCTGCATGTGTTCACTCCCTCAAATCTATTGGAGAAAACATCCTTTATACATTATTCAGCTATGTTCATACTATTCTTCATACTATAAAATCATATAAAAATAATGCCACGTAATTCTAAGCAAATCTTGTCTGCTAAATGAAACTTGTGTAGCCCACAGGCATATGGCACAGCCAGATCAGGGCCTAACATTTACATTTTACATTTAGTCATTTAGCAGACGCTCTTATCCAGAGTGACTTACAGTTAGTGCATTCATCTTAAAGTAGCTAGGTGGGTCAACCACATTTTACAGGCATATGAAGTACATTTTTCCTCAATAATGCAGCTATCAGTAGAGTCAGAGCTAGAAGGGGTTGGTCAAGTGCAAGTGCTGGTTAAGTGTTATTTTTTATATATAATTTTTAGGGGGGTGGGTGGGGGGGTCGTAGTGATGAGGAGGATTGATACTGAGGTAGGGGTTCAGATGTTTTTCGGAAGATGGGTAGGGACTTTGTTGTCCTAGCTTCGGGGGGGAAGATGGTTCCAACATTGGCATGTCAGGACAGAGAAGAGCTTGGACTGGGCTGAACGGGAGCTGCCCTCTCGTAGGGGTGGGAGGGCCAAGAGACATGAGGTGGCAGAACAGGTTGGTTCCTCTTGCTGTTCCATAGGTAAGCACCGTAGTCTTGAAGTGGATACGAGCTTCGACTGGAAGCCAGTGGAGTGTGAGAAGGAGCGAGGTGACATGAGAGAACTTGGGAAAGTTGAAAACCAGGCAGGCTGCTGCTTTGTGAATAAGTTTCAGGTGTTTGATGGTACAACCAGGGAGCTCAGCCAATAGCGAGTTGCAGTAGTCCAGACAGGAGAGGACAAATGCCTGGATTAGGACCTGCGCTGCTTCCTGTGTGAGGCAGGGTCATATTCTACAGATGTTGTAGAGCATGAACCTGGAGGATCGGGTCACGTTGATGTTTGCAAAGAACGACAGGGTGTTGTCTAGGGTCACGCCAAGATTCTTTGCACTCTATGGAGGGCGACGCTGTGGAGTTGCCAACCGTGATGAAGAGGTCTATGAGCTGGCAGGCCTTTGTTGGGAGATAGAGCACTTCCATCTTGTCGAGGTTGAGCTTGAGGTGGTGGGCCAACATCCAAGTGGAGATCTATGCCAGGCACGCAGAGATGCTTGTCAGTACCTGACTGTCAGAAGGGGGGAAGGAGAAAAGTAGTTATATATGCCATTTAGCAGACGCTTTTATCCAAAGCGACTTACAGTCATGTGTGCATACATTCTACGTATGGGTGGTCCCGGGGATCGAACCCACTACCCTGGCGTTACAAGCGCCATGCTCTACCAACTGAGCTACAGAAGTTGATTGTCATCCGCCTAGGAATGATAGGAGAGACCATGTGGAGAAATGACGGAGCAGAGTGAGAGGTCCTAGAATCAAGCCCTGGGAGACACCAGTAGTGAGAGTATGTGGTGCAGACAAAGATCCTCTCCACGTCACCTGGTAGGAGCGGCCTGCCAAGTCAAATGCAATCCAAGTGTGTGCATACCCTGAGACCAGCCCAGCCCTGAACGGGTGGAGAGGAGGAACGAGGTCAGGGCATAGGGTAGTTCTGTGTGGGTGAGACCAGCCCAGCCCTGAAAGGGTGGAGAGGAGGAACGAGGTCAGGGCATAGGGTAGTTCTGTGTGAGTGAGACCAGCCCAGCCCTGAAAGGGTGGAGAGGAGGAACGAGGTCAGGGCATAGGGTAGTTCTGTGTGGGTGAGACCAGCCCAGCCCTGAAAGGGTGGAGAGGAGGAACGAGGTCAGGGCATAGGGTAGTTCTGTGTGGGTGAGACCAGCCCAGCCCTGAAAGGGTGGAGAGGAGGAACGAGGTCAGGGCATAGGGTAGTTCTGTGTGAGTGAGACCAGTGGAATTAATAGGCTGAGTGAATGAGTAGCAGACGTCGTCAACCAAAGTGGTTGACAAAGTAGTCCGCAGAGAGGGAGGAGGGAGGGGAAGGGTTGGAGGATTAAGTAGGGAGGGGAAGGTGGAAAAGAGTTTCCTATGATTAGAGGCAGAAGCTTGACATCTAGAGGGATAGAAAGTGGCTTTAGCAGCAGATACAGATAAGGTGGAAAAGAGGGAGTGAAAGGATGATAGATCCTCCGGATGTTTAGTTTTCCTCCAATTTTGCTCAGCTGCCCACAGTCCTGTTCTGTAAGCTCACAATGAGTCACTCAGCTGCCCACAGCCCTGTTCTGTAAGCTCACAATGAGTCACTCAGCTGCCCACAGCCGTGTTCTGTAAGCTCACAATGAGTCACTCAGCTGCCCACAGCCCTGTTCTGTAAGCTCACAATGAGTCACTCAGCTGCCCACAGCCCTGTTCTGTTATCTCACAATGAGTCACTCAGCTGCCCACAGCCGTGTTCTGTAAGCTCACAATGAGTCACTCAGCTGCCCGCAGCCCTGTTTTGTAAACTCACAATGAGTCACTCAGCTGCCCGCAGCCCTGTTCTGTAAACTCACAATGAGTCACTCAGCTGCCCGCAGCCCTGTTCTGTAAACTCACAATGAGTCACTCAGCTGCCCGCAGCCCTGTTCTGTAAGCTCACAATGAGTCACTCAGCTGCCCACAGTCCTGTTCTGTAAGCTCACAATGAGTCACTCAGCTGCCCACAGTCCTGTTCTGTAAGCTCACAATGAGTCACTCAGCTGCCCACAGCCCTGTTCTGTAAACTCACAATGAGTCACTCAGCTGCCCACAGCCCTGTTCTGTAAGCTCACAATGAGTCACTCGGCCACGGAGCAGGAGGGGAGGGCCGAACCGGCCGGGAGGTAAGGGGACAGTCCGAGTCATAGGATGCATAAAGGGAGGAGAGTAGGGTCAAAGAGGCAGAATCAGGAGACAGGAGGGAGAAGAATTTAGCAGAAGAGAGAGATGATAGGATGGAAGAGGAGAGAGTAGTGGGAGAGAGAGAGTGAAGATTGCGATGGCGCATGACCATCTGGGTAGGGGCTGGGTGGTTAGGTTTGGGATGAATGGGAGACAGAAAAGGAAACAAAGTAGTGATCAGAGATCTGGGGGGGGCGATGTTGCAGTGAGATTAGTATGCGAGCAGCCTCTTGTAAAGATGAGGTCAAGCGTATTGCCTACCTTGTCAGTTGGAGGGGATCGGGAAAGGGTGAGGTCCAAATAGGCAAGGAGGGGAAAGAGTGAGTTGGGAATAAATTAATCGAAACAGACGTCGGGAGGTTGAAGTTGCCAGGTGCGAAGAGCGGTGAGCCATCATCAGGAAATTAGCTTATCAAGGTGTCAAGCTCATTGAGGAACTCTCCAAGGGCACCTGGTGGACGATAGATTACAATAATGTTAAGCTTGAGTGGACAAGTGACAGTGAAAGCATGGAATTAAATTGAGATGGACAGGTGAGAGAGGGAGAAAAGAGAAAATCTCCATTTAGGAGAAAAGAGTAAACCTGTGCCACCACATGACAACCAGATGATCTTGGACTATGAGAGAAAACATAGTCAGATGAAGAAAGAAGAGCTGGAGTAACAGTGTTCTCTGGGGTGATCCATGTCTCCGTCAGATCCAATAAGTCTAGGGACGGAAGGGCAACATAGGCTGAGATGAACTCTACGTTCTTGACTGCAGATTGGTAGTTCCAAAGGCACCACTTAAAGCAGATGGCCCAAGCTAGCAAAACGAAAGCACTAGAACAGATAAAGACAAAACAATGATACTTCACACTCATGGAGATATAAGGAGTCCTCTAGCTATAGAATGAACATAAGGACAACTCAGATTATTGTCCATGTTCACCCACTGCTGCGTGGCCAAACACGACTCCAACACCACCATCATTAAGTTTGCTGATGACACAACAGTGGTAGGCCTGATCACCGACAACGATGAAACAGTCTATAGGGAGGAGGTCAGAGACCTGGAAGTGTGATGCCAGGCCAACAACCTCTCCCTCAATGTGAGCAAGACGGCAAATAAAAATGTGATTGGGCTGCGCTCAGAGTATCCTGCCTTGGAAAATCGCGTTGTTAAGACATGGATGCCCTTTGCAACCAAGTACCTATGTGAGAGTGGATTCTCGGCCCTCACTAGCATGAAAACCAAATACAGGCACAGACTGTGTGGGAAATGATTTAAGACTGAGACTCTCTCCAATACAACTCAACATTGCAGAGTTATGTGCATCCTTTCAAGCACACCCTTCTCATTAACCTGTGGTGAGTTATTCACAATTTTCGATGAACAAATAAGGGTTTATATGTAAGATGGTTAAATAAAGAGAAACATTATTGATTATTATTATATTAGTATTTGTGCCCTGTTCCTATAAGAGCTCTTTGTCACTTCCCACGAGCCAGGTTGTGAAAACTCACACGTGCTAGGCTTATAATGATGAAAAAACAGAGTAAACCTTGGTGCTAGAGGGGCTACGCAGCTGGAGGTTGAATGTTTGAAGGGGTACGAGACTATAAAAAGTTTGGGAACCACTGGTGTAGGGTGTATTGCATGGGTTTATTATATATATGTTTTATGTAGATGTTCCAAAGGTCTGCATCAACGGCTGGTAGGCTGTGTGTGGAAGCCAGGAGTTGCTAAATGTGTTTATGTTAATTAACGGTCAATTACCGTGAGACTGGCCGTTATTTGCTTGACAATCACCGGCTGACAAAATGTCATGACCTCCACAGCCCTACGCAGGACTAATCCAGGTCTGAATCCTAGTTAAGGCTTAAAGGGGTCAGAGAAGACTAAATTATGTCAACTGTTATTCCTCTGTAATAATTGAAGATGAGATCTTCTCATTGTTTTGATTCATATATTTACCAGCTGCCTGTACTGACATTTCACTGTCTGACATAATCTCTTTCTCATCTCCCTCTTTTCTCAATCTCTCCAGTCTCCCATTTGCCGTGGTCAACCTCTCTCTTCACTTATTTTTCCTTCTCTCTGTCCAAAACATTGTATTAAATGGAAACAGCAAAAAGAGAGGGAGAAGGGGAAAGACAGACAGACAGACAGACAGACAGACAGACAGACAGACAGACAGACAGACAGACAGACAGACAGACAGACAGACAGACAGACAGACAGACAGACAGACAGACAGACAGACAGACAGACAGACAGACAGACAGACAGACAGACAGACAGACAGACAGACAGACAGGAAAAAGAATGAAAGAAAGAATGAAAGAAAGAATGAAAGAAAGAAAGAAAGAAAGAAAGAAAGAGATGGAGAGAAAGAAAGAATGATATATACAGTAGAGAGAGAAAGAGAGAATGATAGAGATTATCCACACTTCATTGTACATCTGTGGTGTGTGTTTTCTGTCTGGGGGTCTATCATAAAGAACCTGGCAGGCCTACAGTAGCAGGACCACAGTTTGTCCACTGTCTCTCCAGTGGCATGCTTGTTTCTGGGGGCCAGTGGGTCAAGCTGTCTCCTCAGATGGGAGGCGAGCTGTGCTTACACCCCCAGGAAACACCCTGGCTGGGGCCTACGGAGCCAACAGACGGCAAGCAGAGAGAGACACACTCACGGAGACTGTTCACACACATACTTCATAAGGTTTTCTTCTCTGAGGACAATCAGCTGCTGGTCTGTTCTGTTTCTCCTGCGGCTGCTTTTATCGGTGGGTTTTCTACTGTATGAGAGTTTCCTCTGGCTAGAGAATAGAGGAATATAGAATAAAGGAATAGAGAATAGAGGAATATAGAATAAAGGAATAGAGAATAGAGGAATATAGAATAAAGGAATAGAGAATAGAGGAATATAGAATAGAGGATAGAGGAATAGAGAATAGAGGAATAGAGAATAAAGGAATAGAGAATAGAATAATAGAGGAATAGAGGAATATAGAATAAAGGAATATAGAATAGAGGAATAGAGAATAGAGGAATATAGAATAAAGGAATAGAGAATAGAGGAATATAGAATAAAGGAATAGAGAATAGAATCATAGAGGAATAGAGAATAGAGGAATATAGAATAAAGGAATAGAGAATAAAGGAATAGAGAATTGAGGAATAGATAATAGAGAAATAGAAAATGGAGGAAAGAGAAATAGAGAATAGAGAAACAGAGAATAGAGGAACAAAGGGATAGAGAACAGAAAAATATAGAATTGAGAAATAGATGAATAGAGAATAGAGGAATAGAGAAGAGAGGAATAGAGAATAGAAGAATAGAGAATAGAAGAATAGAGGAACAGAGGGATAGAGAATAGAACAAATAACAGAAGAATAGAGAATAGAAGAATAGAAAAATAGAGAATTGAGGAATGAAGAATGGAGGAATAGAGAATAGAGGAATAGAGAATAGAAGAGAAGGAGCTTGAAAGAGAGAAAATGAGAGACTGAGAGAGAGAGACTGCAGGGGATGGGAAAGAGAAGGTGGGGAAAGAGAAAGTGGGAGAATGGGAAAGTGGGGAAAGAGAAAGTGGGAGAAAGGTTCAGAGGGATAATTCCAGCCTTGGTCTGCTCTGTTCATACTCTTATGTTTAAATATGCATGTTAAAGCTTAGCTTATTCAATTACCATCACTATGAGTTCTGTTAGTGTTCTCAGAGTGATATTACCATCTCTCTCTCTCTCTCTCTCTCTCTCTCTCTCTCTCTCTCTCTCTCTCTCTCTCTCTCTCTCTCTCTCTTCCTCTCTCCGCAGCGTTGAATGAGCCCACTATAGATTACGGCTTCCAGAGGTTACAGAAAGTCATCCCCAGACATCCAGGAGACCAGGAGAGACTGCCTAAGGTCAGCACACACACATACACACATTCACACTCATACCCACCACACACATACACCCATACACACATGCGCATACACACACACACACACACACACACACACACACACACACACACACACACACACACACACACACACACACACACACACACACACACACACACACACACACACGCACACGCACACGCACAAAGAAAGGAAGGAAGAGGAGTGGGAGGAGAGCAGGGGGAGGAGAGGGGGAGACAAAGAGTAGGGAAGTAGAGGGGGAGGAGGAGAAGGGGGAGGGGAGGTATACAGGCGTCCATCATGGTTCAGTCAGTCAGCTGAGAGTCAGTGGATCGAAGAACTGTCCAGCTGAGTGTTCTTACTGAAGCTTGATTGGTCGTCCAGCACTGAAAGACAGCAGGGGAGGGTAGAGAGAACAGGTGTAGGAGGTTAAGAGAGAAATCACCTCTCCCTCACTCTGGGTCATGTCTGGTGGTGAGGTCTGTGGAACAAATCAGCACTCATACCCTGAGATACTTGATACGTATGGCCCCTGATCTTTAGACTAACAACCTCCTGTATCTCCTCCCCTCCACTCTCTCTCCCTCCCCCCTCTGTTTCCCTCCTCCAATAAATGAACAGCGGTCGATAGGTACACTCTTAGAAAAAGTGTTCTATCTAGAACCTAAAATTGTTCTTTGACTGTCCCCATAGGAGAATCCTTTGGAGAACCATTTTTGGTTCCAGGTAGAACCCTTTTTGGTTCCATGTATGATTCCCAGAGGGTTCAACATGGAACCCAAAAGGGTTATGCGTGGAGCCAAAAAGGGGTTACCCCTGGAACCAAAAAAGGGTTATGCTATGGGAACAGCCGAAGAACCCCTTTGGAA
The DNA here is from genome assembly GCF_021184085.1 of Oncorhynchus gorbuscha. NCBI lineage: Eukaryota > Metazoa > Chordata > Actinopteri > Salmoniformes > Salmonidae > Oncorhynchus > Oncorhynchus gorbuscha. The sequence continues at coordinate 87,535,195 of NC_060185.1, forward strand.
CCCTTTTCTCTAGGTAGGTAGGTAGGTAGGTAGGTAGGTAGGTAGGTAGGTAGGTAGGTAGGTAGGTAGGTAGGTAGGTAGGTAGGTAGGTACCAGTCAAAAGTTTGGACACCTACTCATTCAAGGGTTTTTCTTTATTTTTACTGTTTTCTACATTGTAAAATAATAGTGAACACATCAAAACTATGAAATAACACATATGGAATCATAAAGTAACCGACTGCACTTGAAAAAATGTTCAAAGTTCTTGAAGTTTTCCGTATTGACTGACCATCATGTCTAAAGTAATGATGCACTGTCATTTCTCTTTGCTTATTTGAGTTGTTCTTGCCATAATA
>NC_060185.1:87538032-87785532 GCF_021184085.1 Oncorhynchus gorbuscha
CACACACACACACACACACACACACACACACACACACACACACACACACACACACACACACACACACACACACACACACACACACACACACACTGTTTGTGTGTATTGATTTAGATGGCAAGGGTTGATAGGATAATCACAGGGCAGAGATTAGGGTACTACAGATTACAGACTATTACAGGTATATAGAGAGGCTGTCATAGGCCTGTGTAGTGTCATAGGCAGCCTGTGTAGTGTCATAGGCAGTCTATGTAGTGTCATAGGCAGGCTGTGCAGTGTCATAGGCAAGCTGTGCTGTGTCATAGGCAGGCTGTGATGTGTAGTGTCATAGGCAGGCTGTGTAGTGTCACAGGCAGGCTGTGTAGTGTCATAGGCAAGCTGTGTAGTGTCATAGGTAGGTTGTGTAGTGTTAGTGTGTCAGCTAGTGATGTAGTGTGTTAAATGAATTGATGGATGATCCTACTAGAGGTTAGGCTGAGGGAAGATGTAGACAGGATTGCTTGTTGATGGTTGAATGATGGAGAGAGAGACTCATGTTTTATTCAGAGGTAGAATCTCTCTCTCTCTCTCTCTCTCTCTCTCTCTCTCTCTCTCTCTCTCTCTCTCTCTCTCTCTCTCTCTCTCTCTCTCTCTCTCTCTCTCTCTCTCTCTCTCTCTCTCTCTCTCTCTCTCTCTCTCTCTCTCTCTCTCTCTCTCTCTCTCTCTCTCTGTCTCCCTCTCCTCTCCTCTCCTCTCTCCTCTCCTCTCCCTCTTTATTTCCATCCCTCAATCCTGCATTCATAGCACAATGTGTAATAAAATGGAGTAAAGCTCTGTGAAGATTTTCGTATTCACCCCCCCCCATTCTCTCTTCCTCCACAGGAAGTCATTCTAAAGAGAGCGGCAGACTTGGTAGAAGCGCTCTACGGGATGCCACACAATAACCAGGTGAGACACACACACACACAAAATGTTCCCACACATGCAAAAACACAGATCCCCATCCCTCACCCTGACAGTGGGAAGAGTGGAGGTGGATAAGGAAAGGTATGGGCGAAGTGAGGAGGAGGACAGAAAACATTTGATGAATCTATTAACCAGGTTTTGCCTCTCCCTCCTCTCAGTACATTTTGTTGTATGTATTTTAATGTAACCTTTATTTAACTATGCAAGTCAATTAAGAACAAATTCTAATTTACAATGTTGGCCTACCAGAAGGCCTCCCGTTGGGTCGGAGGCTGGGATTAAAGATATAGGACAAAACACACAACAACAAGAGAGACACCACAACACAATATAAAGAGAGACCTAAAACAACACCTCAACACAATATAAAGAGAGACCTGAGACAACACCTCAACACAATATAAAGAGAGACCAAAGACAACACCTCAACACAATATAAAGAGAGACCTAAAACAACACCTCAACACAATATAAAGAGAGACCTAAGACAACACCTCAACACAATATAAAGAGAGACCAAAGACAACACCTCAACACAATATAAAGAGAGACCTAAGACAACACCTCAACACAATATAAAGAGAGACCTAAGACAACACCTCAACACAATATAAAGAGAGACCTGAGACAACACCTCAACACAATATAAAGAGAGACCTAAGACAACACCTCAACACAATATAAAGAGAGACCTAAGACAACACCTCAACACAATATAAAGAGAGACCTAAGACAACACCTCAACACAATATAAAGAGAGACCTAAGACAACACCTCAACACAATATAAAGAGAGACCTAAGACAACACCTCAACACAATATAAAGAGAGACCTAAGACAACACCTCAACACAATATAAAGAGAGACCTAAGACAACACCTCAACACAATATAAAGAGAGACCTAAGACAACACCTCAACACAATATAAAGAGAGACCTAAGACAACACCTCAACACAATATAAAGAGAGACCTAAGACAACACCTCAACACAATATAAAGAGAGACCTAAGACAACACCTCAACACAATATAAAGAGAGACCTAAGACAACACCTCAACACAATATAAAGAGAGACCTAAGACAACACCTCAACACAATATAAAAAGAGAGACCTAAGACAACACCTCAACACAATATAAAGAGAGACCTAAGACAACAACACCTCAACACAATATAAAGAGAGACCTAAGACAACACCTCAACACAATATAAAGAGAGACCTAAGACAACACCTCAACACAATATAAAGAGAGACCTAAGACAACACCTCAACACAATATAAAGAGAGACCTAAGACAACACCTCAACACAATATAAAGAGAGACCTAAGACAACACCTCAACACAATATAAAGAGAGACCTAAGACAACACCTCAACACAATATAAAGAGAGACCTAAGACAACACCTCAACACAATATAAAGAGAGACCTAAGACAACACCTCAACACAATATAAAGAGAGACCTAAGACAACACCTCAACACAATATAAAGACCTAAGACAACACCTCAACACAATATAAAGAGAGACCTAAGACAACACCTCAACACAATATAAAGAGAGACCTAAGACAACACCTCAACACAATATAAAGAGAGACCTAAGACAACACCTCAACACAATATAAAGAGAGACCTAAGACAACACCTCAACACAATATAAAGAGAGACCTAAGACAACACCTCAACACAATATAAAGAGAGACCTAAGACAACAGCTCAACACAATATAAAGAGAGACCTAAGACAACACCTCAACACAATATAAAGAGAGACCTAAGACAACACCTCAACACAATATAAAGAGAGACCAAAGACAACACCTCAACACAATATAAAGAAAGACCTAAGACAAAACCAAGATGGCGTAGCAGTCTGACGTGTGTTTTTGTCTTTTCCCGTCCTGTCCCATGTTTATATTGTTTTCTTCATGTATATATTGCATATATTTTAATCTCACTTTTCATCTACGGACTGAATATACTTTCCAATAACCCACCTCAACCAATGTGGTACGGATCTGCTATTTTTATACTTTAGAACCAGAACCCCCATCAGAAGCTAGCCTGCTAACTGGCTACTAGCTAGTAGTCAGTTAGCCACTTCTAGCAGTCCTCACCATTAACTCAGACATCAGCCAACCTCTACTCGGTCAATTCCTGTCAGTCTGTACAGCGTGATATCAACCCAGAGCATATTGGACTGCTTTTTCTCTACAAAATCTCAGGATTCCCAGCGCAAGCTCTGAACCTTTACACCGGATCATTGCAGCTAGATAGCTAGCTACATCTCTGTCCCGAAGCAAGGACCAGTGAGGCTGGTGCTAGCCTCGAGCTAGGCCCGGCTAGCCAAAGAGCACCACCAGCCAATTCTTGGGCTACAATACCTCTTTTGCCAATTGGCCTGGACGCTTTAATGCCGACACGGAGCCCCGCTGATCCATCACGACAGGTCTGCCGACGTAACCGTCCAAGGTGGTTTCAAAAGGCTCTTCCATTGCAATGTCGCCGGATGCCCATCTGCTAGCCACGGCCCGCTAGCTGTCAGAATCGCCATTTCACCAGCTCACCTAGCGACTACGGAATTGGCTCCCTGACTCATCTAGTGCTACTCGTTGGACCCTATGATCACTCGGCTACACATGCCTCTCCCTAATGTCAATATGCCTTGTCTATTGCTGTTTTGGTTACTGATTATTGCCTTATTTGACTGTAGAGCCCATATCCCTGTCCAATATGCCTTAGATAGCCCTTTTGTTCCAACCCCCACACTGGCTTAACTGGTGCCTCTAGAGACAAAGGACCTTGTGAAGATGCAGGAGGAAACAGGTACAAAAGTATTTATATCTACAGTAAAACTAGTCCTATATCGACATAACCTGAAAGACCGCTCAGCATGGAAGAAGCCACTGCTCAAAAACCGCCATAAAAAAGCCAGTCCACGGTTTTCTACTGCACATGAGGACATGTCCTCTGGTCTGATGAAACAAAAATAGAACTGTTTGGCTATAATGACCATCGTTATGTTTGGAGGAAAAAGCGGGAGGCTTGCAAGCCGAAGAACACCATCCCAATCGTGAAGCACGGGGGTGGCAGGAGGGACTGGTGCACTTCACAAAATAGATGGCATCATGAAGACGGAAAAGTATTTGGATATATTGAAGCAACATCTCAAGACATCAGTCAGGACGTTAAAGCTTTGTCGCAAATGGGTCTTCCAGTTGGACAATGACCCCAAGCATACTTCCAAAGTTGTGTCAAAATGGCTTAAGGACAACAAAGTCAATGTATTGGAGTGGCCATCACAAAGCCCTGACCTCAATCCCATAGAACATTGAAAAAGTGTATGCGGGCTAGGAGGTCTACAAACCTGACTCCGTTTTTTATCTCTGTTAGGGGGAATGGGCCAAAATTCACCCAGCTTATTGTGGGAAGCTTGTGGAAGGCTACCCGAAACGTTTGACCCAAGTTAAAAAATTTAAAGGCAGTCCAACCAAATACTAATTGAGTGTATGTAAACTTCTGACCCACTGGAATGTGATAAATAAATACTTTTATTCTGACATTTCACATTCTTAAAATAAAGTGGTGATCCTAACTGACCTAAAACAGGGAATTTTTACTTGGATTAAATGTCAGGAATTGTGAAAAACTGAGTTTAAATGTATTTGGCTAAAGTGTATGTGAACTTCCGACGTCAACTGTACATGTTTCAAGCAGACCACCATAGTCCCTGTGCCTAAGGAAGCGAAGGTAACCTGTCTAAATGATTACCGCCTCGTGGCACCCACGTCGGTAGCCATGAAGTGCTTTGAAAGGCTGGTCATGGCTCACATCAACAGCATCAACAGACCAACTCCAATTTGCATACCACCCCAATATATCCACAGGTGATGCAATCTCAATCGCACTCCACACTGCCCTTTCTCACCTGGAAAAAAGGAACACCTATGTGAGAATGCTGTTCATTGACTACAGCTCAGCGTTCAACACCATAGTGCCCACAAAGCTCATCACTAAACTAAGGACCCTGGGACTCAACACCTCCCTCTGCAACTGGATCGTGGACTTCTTGACGGGCCTCCCCCAGGTGGTAAGAGTAGGCAACAACATGTCTGCCACACTGATCCTTAACACTGGGGCCCCTCAGGGTTGTGTACTTAGTCCCCTCCTGTATTCCCTGTTCACCCATGACTGCCCATGATGGTCTATACGGAGGAGGTCAGAGAACTGGCAGTGTGATTCCAGGACAACAGCCTCTCCCTCAATGTGAGCAAAACAAAGGAGTTGATTGTGGACTACAGGAAAGGCTGGCCGAACAGGCCCCCATTAACATCGATGGGGCTGTAGTGTTTCAAGTTCCTTGGTGTCCACATCACCAACGAACTATCATGGTCCAAACATACCAAGACAGTCGTAAAGAGGGCAAGACAAAACCTTTTCTCACTCTGAAGAAAATATTTGGCATGGGTCCCCAGATCCTCAAAAGGTTCTACAGCTGCACCATCGAGAGCATCCTGACCGGTTGCATCACCGCCTGGTATGGCAAATGCTTGGCATCTGACCGTAAGGCGCTACAGAGGCTAGTGTGAACGGCCCAAGCTTCCTGCCATCCAAGACCTATGTAAAAGGCGGTGTCAGATGAAAGCCCAGAAAATTGTCGGAGACTCCAGTCACCCAAGTTACAGACTGTTCTCTGCTACCGCATGGCACGCGGTACCGGAGCGCCAAGTCTAGGACCAAAAGGCTCCTCAACAGCTTCTACCCCCAAGCTATAAGACTGCTGAACACTTCATAAAAATCCCCACCGGACAATTTACATTGACTCCCCCTTGTACACTGCTGTTCCTCTCTGGGGTTTTTCTAGGCGGTGGATCAGCTTAATATTGTGGAAATATTGTTGCTTCCATCAATGTAATTGTCTGCATCATTTCCAATCCCCCATATATATATATATTTCTTAGGTAAATATATATCCATATAAATATACATACATACCCATACGTATACATATGCATACATAAACATTCATACATATACACATATATACATACAGTACATACATACATGCACATATCTATATACAGTGGGGCAAAAAAGTATTTAGTCAGCCACCAATTGTGCAAGTTCTCCCACTTAAAAGGATGAGAGGCCTGTAATTTTCATCATAGGTACACTTCAACTATGACAGACAAAATGAGAAAAAGAAATCCAGAAAATCACATTGTAGGATTTTTTTATGAATTTATTTGCAAATTATGGTGGAAAATAAGTATTTGGTCACCTACAAACAAGCAAGATTTATGGCTCTCGCAGACCTGTAACTTCTTCTTTAAGAGGCTCCTCTGTCCTCCACTCGTTACCTGTATTAATGGCACCTGTTTGAACTTGTTATCAGTATAAAAGACACCTGTCCACAACCTCAAACAGTCACACTCCAAACTCCACTATGGCCAAGACCAAAGAGCTGTCAAAGGACACCAAAACGAAATTGTAGACCTGCACCAGGCTGGGAAGACTGAATCTGCAATAGGTAAGCAGCTTGGTTTGAAGAAATCAACTGTGGGAGCAATTATTAGGAAATGGAAGACATGTAAGACCACTGATAATCTCCCTCGATCTGGGGCTCCACGCAAGATCTCACTCTGTGGGGTCAAAATGATCACAAGAACGGTGAGCAAAAAATCCCAGAACCACACGGGGGACCTAGTGAATGACCTGCAGAGAGCTGGCACCAAAGTAACAAAGCCTACCATCAGTAACACACTACGCCGCCAGGTACTCAAATCCTGCAGTGCCAGACGTGTCCCCCTGCTTAAACCAGTACATGTCCAGGCCCGTCTGAAGTTTGCTAGAGAGCATTTGGATGATCCAGAAGAAGATTAGGAGAATGTCATATGGTCAGAATAAACCAAAACATAACTTTTTGGTAAAAACTCAACTCGTTGTGTTTGGAGGACAAAGCATGCTGAGTTGCATCCAAAGAACACCATCATACCTGCTGTGAAGCACGGGGGTGGAAACATCATGCTTTGGGGCTGTTTTTCTGCAAAGGGACCAGGACGACTGATCCGTGTAAAGGAAAGAATGAATGGGGCCATGTATCGTGAGATTTTGAGTGAAAACCTCATTCCATCAGCAAGGGCATTGAAGATGAAACGTGGCTGGGTTTTTCAGCATGACAATGATCCCAAACACACCGCCCGGGCAATGAAGGAGTGGCTTTGTAAGAAGCATTTCAAGGTCCTGGAGTGGCCTAGCCAGTCTCCAGATATCAACCCCATAGACAATCTTTGGAGGGAGTTGAAAGTCTGTGTTGCCCAGCAACAGCCCCAAAACATCACTGCTCTAGAGGAGATCTGCATGGAGAAATGGGCCAAAATACCAGCAACAGTGTGTGAAAACCTTGTGAAGAGTTACAGAAAACGTTTGACCTTTGTCATTGCCAACAAAGGGTATTGAGATAAACTTTTGTTATTGACCAAATACTTATTTTCCACCATAATTTGCCAATAAATTAATTAATTACCAATTTTGAATATTACGTTTTTATCTTGAGGTGCTCTACATAAATACGTTCAGTCTGCCATCTTCCTTCTCTTTTAGCTGTTTGTTTGTTACCTATGCAGTCAGTTCACCCCCACCTACATGTACAGATGACCTCAACTAGCCTGTACCCCTGCACACTGACCGGTACCGGTGCCCCCTGTAACTAGCCTGTACCCCTGCACACTGACTCAGTACCGGTGCCCCCTGTATAATGCCTCGTTATCGTTATTCTTATTGTGTTACTTTTTATTATTACTTTTTATTTTAGTCTACTTGGTAAATATTTTCTTCTTCTTGAACTACACTGTTGGTTAAGGGCTTGTAAAGTTTCAAGTAAAGTCTAACTGTTGGTTAAGGGCACATTTCACAGTAAAGTCTACACTGTTGGTTAAGGGCTTGTAAGTAAAGCATTTCACAGTAAAGTCTACACTGTTGGTTAAGGGCTTGTAAGTAAAGCATTTCACAGTAAAGTCTACACTGTTGGTTAAGGGTTTGTAAGTAAAGCATTTCACAGTAAAGTCTACACTGTTGGTTAAGGGCTTGTAAGTAAAGCATTTCACAGTAAAGTCTACACTGTTGGTTAAGGGCTTGTAAGTAAAGCATTTCACAGTAAAGTCTACACTGTTGGTTAAGGGCTTGTAAGTAAAGCATTTCACGGTAAAGTCTACACTGTTGGTTAAGGGCTTGTAAGTAAAGCATTTCACAGTAAAGTCTACACTGTTGGTTAAGGGCTTGTAAGTAAAGCATTTCACAGTAAAGTCTACACTGTTGGTTAAGGGCTTGTTGGTTAAGGGCTTGTAAAAAGCATTTCACAGTAAAGTCTACACTGTTGGTTAAGGGCCTGTAAGTAAAGAATGTCACGGTAAAGTCTACACTGTTGGTTAAGGGCTTGTAAGTAAAGCATTTCACAGTAAAGTCTACACTGTTGGTTAAGGGCTTGTAAGTAAAGTAAAGCATTTCACAGTAAAGTCTACACTGTTGGTTAAGGGCTTGTAAGTAAAGCATTTCACAGTAAAGTCTACACTGTTGGTTAAGGGCTTGTAAGTAAAGCATTTCACAGTAAAGTCTACACTGTTGGTTAAGGGCTTGTAAGTAAAGCATTTCACAGTAAAGTCTACACTGTTGGTTAAGGGCTTGTAAGTAAAGCATTTCACAGTAAAGTCTACACTGTTGGTTAAGGGCTTGTAAGTAAAAAGCATTTCACAGTAAAGTCTACACTGTTGGTTAAGGGCTTGTAAGTAAAGCATTTCACTACACTGTAAAGTCTACACTGTTGGTTAAGGGCTTGTAAGTAAAGCATTTCACGGTAAAGTCTACACTGTTGGTTAAGGGCTTGTAAGTAAAGCATTTCACAGTAAAGTCTACACTGTTGGTTAAGGGCTTGTAAGTAAAGCATTTCACAGTAAAGTCTACACTGTTGGTTAAGGGCCTGTAAGTAAAGAATGTCACAGTAAAGTCTACACTGTTGGTTAAGGGCTTGTAAGTAAAGCATTTCACAGTAAAGTCTACACTGTTGGTTAAGGGCTTGTAAGTAAAGCATTTCACAGTAAAGTCGACATTTGTTGTGTTCGGCGCATGTGGCAAATAAGGTTTGATTTGATTTAAAGAGACACCTAAGACAACACCGCAACATGGTAGCAACACAACATGGCAGCAACACATGACAACACAGCATGGTACAAATGTTGTTAGGCTCAGACAACAGCACAAAGGGCAAAAAGGTATAGACAACAATACATCACATGAAGCAGCCACAACTGTCAGTAAGACTGTCCATGACTGAGTCTTTGAATGTAGAGATAAAACTGACCAGCTCGTTCCAGTCGCTAGCTGCAGCGAACTGAAAAGAGGAGTGACTTGGAGATGTGTGTGCTTTGGGGACTGTCTAGATTTAACCTTAGCCTGCAGCTTGGATATGTGCTTAGAGAAGGACAGGGTACTATCTAGCCATACTCTCAAGTACATGTGTGAGGTGACTACCTCAAGCTCTAAACCCTCAGAGGTAGTAGTAACACCTGTGGGAAGAGGGGCATTCTTCTTACAGAACCACAAGAACTTTGTTTTGGAGGTGTTCCGAATAAGATTAAGGGTAGAGAAGCTTGATGGACACTAAGAAAGCTTTGTTGTGGAGCGTTTAAAGTAAAATCCAGGGAGCGTTCTGCTGCATATAGGACTGTATCATCTGCATATAAATGGATGAGAGAGCTTCCTACTGCCTGAGCTATGTTGCTGATGTAAATTGAGAAGAGGGTGGGCCCTAGGATCAAGCCTTGGGGTACTCCCTTGGTGACAGGCAGTGACTGTTCTGACTTTACACACTGCAGTCTTTGAGAGACGTAGTTAGAATTATTATTTTTATTATTTTCTATTCCATTAAATGGAATCTGACATGCCTCCCTCTCCCTGTCAGGAGATGATTTTGAAGCGGGCAGCTGACATGGCAGAGGTGTTGTATACGACGGTGCCACGCGGCCACAACCAGCTGTTAGGCAGCGGCTCCGTCCACGCCAGCATGATGGCCGTCAACTCCTTCCCCGGGTCAGAGGTCACACAGGCAGCCAATCAGGGTGAGCCATAACATAGGAACCAGGAAGTTAAATGGTTTTGTGTAATGTATGAAAACTACTTATAACTGTTTTATATTTTTGTCTCATTCTCTCTGTCTCTTTTTTCTCTTTATTTATCTCTCTCTTCATAATTCTATCACTCTCTCCCCCCTCCTCTCTTGCTCGCTCTCCTCCCCTCTCCCCCTCGTCTCCCCTCTCCCTCCCTACCTCTAGGTTACAGTAGGAGTAGCAGCAGTGCATCTCCTCATGGTTATGTCCCCAGCACCACTCCACAGCAGACCAGCTACAGCTCTGTTTCCACTAGCATGAACGGCTACACTGACTCTGGCATGACCACGCTAGGAACCTCACCCAACTTCCTCAACGGGTCAGCCACCAACTCACCCTATGCTAGTGAGTACCACACTACACTGTCCACACTACACACTAAAACCTCCACACTATGTACCCTATACCATTGAGTGCGACAATGAACCCTCCACACTATACCCTGTGCCCTACATGCTATGCCCTAGAATAAAAAGAGATAGCTATAGGTGAGAGAAATGTACAATGAAAAAGAAAGGGGCGGTGAAAGACCATTGGTTTCTTTAAGAGCGTCCTTTATGTCTATAATGGCTGTTCTCATTCTTTCTCCTCCTCCCCCAGCTGTCTATAATTGCTATTCTCATTATCTCTCCTCCTCCCCCCTACATTAAAGACGCTTAATTAAATCAATAAACTAATTGCAGGAGAAGCAATTCAATCCCAGCTCTTTAATTCTCTTGAATGTTAACACGTATTTTAACATGCTCAAATGGACCATCGATGACAGCAGACACTTTCAATCAAACACACACACACAGACACACACACACACACACACAATGCAGACACTTTTGATCAATACCTTCCTGCTGGCCGGCTTACTACTTCCAGTTGTCATTAAATGATGTGTTAGACCTCCTTCATAAGTGGAAAATGGCACTATATTGCCTACATACTGGCCTATGTGGCCTGGTCAAAGGTAGAGCCCTATATAGGCTGTCATGTGTACTATATAGGCTGTCATGTGTACTATATAGGCTGTCATGTGTACTATATAGGCTGTCATGTGTACTATATAGGATGTCATGTGTACTATATAGGATGTCATGTGTACTATATAGGATGTCATGTGTACTATATAGGATGTCATGTGTACTATATAGGATGTCATGTGTACTATATAGGATGTCATGTGTACTATATAGGATGTCATGTGTACTATATAGGATGTCATGTGTACTATATAGGCTGTCATGTGTACTATATAGGCTGTCATGTGTACTATATAGCAAGTCATGTGTACTATATAGGCTGTCATGTGTACTATATAGGCTGTCATGTGTACTATATAGGCTGTCATGTGTACTATATAGGATGTCATGTGTACTATATAGGCTGTCATGTCTATATAGGCTGTCATGTGTACTATATAGGATGTCATGTATACTATATAGGATGTCATGTGTACTATATAGGATGTCATGTGTACTATATAGGATGTCATGTGTACTATATATGTTGTCTGTAAGATCTATAACATGTCTGAACTGGATGTCCTGTTGTCTATAAGATGTCATAATATAGGATGTCATGAACTATATAGGATGTCATGTTGTCTGTATAGATCTATAACAGCTGAACTGAGTCCTGTTGTCTGTAAGATCTATAACAGCTGAACTGAGTCCTGTTGTCTGTAAGATCTACAACAGCTGAACTGAGTCCTGTTGTCTGTAAGATATATAACAGCTGAACTGAGTCCTGTTGTCTGTAAGATCTATAACAGCTGAACTGAGTCCTGTTGTCTGTATGATCTATAACAGCTGAACTGAGTCCTGATGTCTGTAAAATATTTAACAGCTGAACTGAGTCCTGTTGTCTGTAAGATCTACAGCAGCTGAACGGAGTCCTGTTGTCTGTATGATCTATAACAGCTGAACTGAGTCCTGTTGTCTGTATGATCTATAACAGCTGAACTGAGTCCTGTTGTCTGTAAGATCTACAGCAGCTGAACGGAGTCCTGTTGTCTGTAAGATCTATAACAGCTGAACTGAGTCCTGTTGTCATCTGTTGACCAGTCCCCTTCTGTTCCTCTCGCCTCCCCCTCCTCTGTCCCCGGCCCTCTCTCTAATCTTTCCTCTATCCTCCTCGTTCCTCCTTTCTTTCCTGCCCTTCCCCTCAAACCTCTCCCTCCTCCCTGCCCCTTCTCTCTCCCTCTCTCTCTCTCTCTCTCCCTCCCCCTCTCTCCTAACTATCCCTCCTCTATTACTCTCTCTCCTCCTCCCTCCTCCACTCTATCTTTCTCTCTCCTCCAGTCGTTCCCTCCAGTCCCATCATAGCCTCCACCACCAATCTTCCCTCTAATTGCAGTAGTTCTTCGGGCATCTTCTCCTTCTCTCCGGCCAACATGGTGTCTGCTGCGGTCAAACAGAAGAGCGCCTTCGCCCCCGTCGTACGGCCGCAGACCTCCCCTCCACTCACCTGCACCAGCACTATTGCTAACGGCCTGCAGGGTAAGCTAGCATGTTGGCCAGTTAACATGCTAGCGAGGCAGTAATTAGTCTATGGAAAGTTAGCCAATTAGTCTATGGCTTGTTGGTGAGTTAGCTGGAGTCAAGCCAACTCTATACCTCTCTTGATACCCCATATCCCCTTTTATAATAATGCTGTGGTTTTCTTTACCCTTCTCTCCCAATTTCCCCCTTCGTCCTCTTCTCCCCCCCTCTTTCTATCTCCGTCTCTTCCTCCCCTCCAGTAGATCAGTCTTTTGTGGACTCCCCCTCCAGCTCTCTTCAGGGTCTGGCCTTCTCCTGAAGTATGTTAGCTCTCTCTCTCTCTCTCTCTCTCTCTTCATGTAATCACCCATCAAACCTTCTCCTGAAGTATGTTAGCTCTCTCTCTCTCTCTCTCTCTCTCTCTCTCTCTCTCTCTCTCTCTCTCTCTCTCTCTCTCTCCATGTAATCACCCATCAACCCTTCTCCTGAAGTATGTTAGCTCTCTCTCTCTCTCTCTCTCTCTCTCTCTCTCTCTCTCTCTCTCTCTCTCTCTCTCTCTCTCTCTCTCTCTCTCTCTCTCTCTCTCTCTCTCTCTCTCTCTCTCTCTCTCTCTCTCTCTCTCTCTCTCTGTAATCGCCCATCAAGCTTTCATTATATTGGTTCACTCCATCCACCATCTCTCCCTCTCCACAGGAGGTTTTTCTCATCTTTCCTTGTCCACAGGACTTCCCTTTCTCTGTATTTGTCTTCTTCTAGTCCAGTTGTTTGTCATATGATCAGAGGAAGCCAGTGGTATGTTGTGGCTAATACTAAGCTAGCTGAAAATAGCTTTAAGATTTACCCTTTCAGAGAGGCCCGTTGTGTTGACTTTGTGGGTCATACCAAAAACAACTAAATCCTTCAGGTTGGTGACAGCAGGGAAACAGTGAATCATGTGGGAACTACTGCTTTAGTCTGCCATAAGGTCTATCCATTGTTTTAGTCTGCCATAAGGTCTATCCATTGTTTTAGTCTGCCATAAGGTCTATCCATTGTTTTAGTCTGCCATAAGGTCTATCCATTGTTTTAGTCTGCCATAAGGTCTATCCATTGTTTTAGTCTGCCATAAGGTCTATCCATTGTTTTAGTCTGCCATAAGGTCTATCCATTGTTTTAGTCTGCCATAAGGTCTATCCATTGTTTTAGTCTGCCTTAAGGTCTATCCATTGTTTTAGTCTACCATAAGGTCTATCCACTGCTTTATTCTACCATAAGGTCTATCCATTGTTTTAGTCTGCTCTATCCACTGCTTTAGTCTGCCATAAGGTCTATCCACTGCTTTAGTCTGCCATAAGGTCTATCCACTGCTTTATTCTACCATGAGGTCTATCCACTGCTTTATTCTACCATGAGGTCTATCCACTGCTTTAGTCTACCATAAGGTCTATCCACTGCTTTATTCTACCATAAGGCCTATCCACTGCTTTATTCTACCATAAGGTCTATCCACTGCTTTATTCTACCATAAGGTCTATCCACTGCTTTATTCTACCATAAGGTCTATCCACTGCTTTAGTCTGCCATAAGGTCTATCCACTGCTTTAGTCTGCCATAAGGTCTATCCACTGCTTTAGTCTGCCATAAGGTCTATCCACTGCTTTAGTCTGCCATAAGGTCTATCCATTGTTTTAGTCTGCCAGAAGGTCCATACAGGTTGATAGAGGTGCTCTCTCCCTCCCTCTCTCCTCTCTCCTTTCTCCTCTCTTCTCTCTATTCCTCTCTCCTCACTCTTTCTCTTCCTCTCCCTCTCTCTTCTCTTCCTCTCTTCTTCTCTCCTCTCTCTTCTCTCCCTCTCTTCCTCTCTCCTCTCTCTTCTCTTCCTCGCTTCCTCTCTCCTTACTCCTCTCTTCTCTCCCTCTCTTCCTCTCTCCCTCTCTCCTCTCTCTTCTCTCCCTCTCTCCTCCCTCTCTCTCTTCCTCTCTTCATGTTGATGACAGCTAACCACACCATCGGTGTGCTGCTCAGACACACAGACACACAGAATCACACACACACAGCTCCTTCTTTAATCCCACAGAGCTGGAGACACTTAGGACATAAGCAGAGAATTAGTGGAGTGGAGCAGGACAGGAATCCCTCTGTGGTCTCCGTATAAAGGGGGTGGGGGAGTGAGGATATAGCCTCGGTGTCATGGAGAAGGAGGGGGAAGGAGAACAGGGGTGAGGAGAGGAGGGAGAGAAAAAAGGTTGGGTTTTAGAGTGAGAATAAGGGAAGTTAAGGAGAGAGGTTGATTAAGGTAGGGTTTGAGAGGGAGAATAAGGGAAGTTAAAGAGAGAGAGAGAGAGAGAGAGAGAGAGAGAGAGAGAGAGAGAGAGAGAGAGAGAGAGAGAGAGAGAGAGAGAGAGAGAGAGAATAAGGAAGAGAGAGAGAGAGAGAGAGAGAGAGAGAGAGAGAGAGAGAGAGAGAGAGAGAGAGAGAGAGAGAGAGAGAGAATAAGGAAGAGAGAGAGAGAGATCTTTGTTCACCAGATGCTGGAACACATTTGCCGTTATGTGACTGTTCTGATGACGGATGAAACACAGACTGACCTTTCTCTCTCTGTGTGTTTCTCTCTCTGTGTGTTTCTCTCTCTCTCTTTCTTTCTCTCTCCTTCTCTTTCTCTCTGTCTCTGTCTCACTCCTTTTCCTCTCTTCCCACAAACAGTGATTCCCGGGATGATTGATCCATCCATGTAGATCTGTGAACGTTGAGAATTTGGGAATGTTGACGGGGAGAGAACATGTCTGACGTGTCCCTGTGTCACACTCCAACCCTCTGGACCTGAACAGAACACGGAACTCTAAATTGTTAAACTCAGGCCTTTCTAGAAGGAATCTCATTGGAAGGAAGAAGGAGGAAGAAAACAACAAACATAACATTTGTTGATGTCATTTCCTTCCTGGTGAATTTGTGAACCTTCTCAGACACACCTTGGAGTCGAATAATATGCTTATTTAAATTGAATTTAATCGAACTGAATTGAATCAAACTGAATTGAATGTAATTTAATTGAGGAAGGACTGTAAGATGTCTCATGACCGTGTCCACATCACAATTGAGTGACAATATTACTGACCTCATGACAAAAGCATTTATTTGTATGCGTATTTCTTGGTATAATGTTTAAGTTATATTGTTTAAGATCTATTGTATGCCTTCCTACAGACTGTAACACATACAAACAGCACTGAAGCTGATTGGCTATAAGGGTTTGTGTGAGTAGATAGCTCTGACATGACATGACTGGATAGGAGTTAACATGGGTTGTAACTAAGCTGTCTTGTATCAGTTTACATTTAGTAACTGTAAGCAAACACTGTATAGCCTCGAAAACACAGTTCAAATGATCATGTCCATATCATGGATGCATCCATAGTCATGTCTAGGAATTTGAGAGTGGTTCCATTTCCCCATCTCTCAGCTTTTTACTGAAACAGTGGCAGGGACCATACTATGTTGTTGTTTCAACTGGATTGTCCTTTTAAAGGACTCAAACACACTCAGCTGAAAGATAACCTCTACAATTTTGACAAAGATATTTGCTGCTAACTTATCACAGAAATATAATACGAGATGTGCAATTCCCTTTTCATTTCAATCAGAAAACACGTTTGATGAAATATCAGATTAGAATGACAATTGATGTAACATAATTGTGTCTATAAATATAAGAATGATGGGTTTATTATTTGATTTATTTGACTTTGTTTTACCAAAGTTCTGCTTCTAAATATAATATAAACGTTCATATGTCTTAAGGCAGCTCTCGACACAGATGGTCATTTCACTGTCAAGCTCTCATCATCTATACTTTGCAAAAATGAGAATCACAGATTTGGAGACAAAACAGGGATTTCTGTATAAAGTTCTCATTGAAATCATCTATTTCTCTTTTGGATGTGTACATTTTGCATTGCTTCTTGACCTTAATTCTAGCTTGTTCTGTGTTAGTTTATAAGTGTCACAGAGTTATGTTTTGTCACCCACTATGTAAATGTGATCTCACAGGTTTTATTTTGTATCTGTATTGGTGCTGTATTGTCGAGACATGTTTCCATTTGTTATTTCCCATCCCAAAATGTTATCTATTCTTTATTTTATTTTTTAGGTTAATAAAAGTATAGTTTTTCCTGATTTGAAAATGTTTAAAAAAAATGTTATGTCCAAAAGCAGCATCTTATTCTGATAGCAGTTGGTTTGGATTTCCCCCAAATGTCGTTTTCTAATCTAAACTCCAAGTCCAAACATCAGTCCATGCTCGACCCTGGTTTCCACTTTACAGTATTTACACACACTTAGTCAACCGTTTCCTCCTCTCCCTCTCCTCCACCTCTTCTTCTCCTTCTCCGTCTTTCTCTCTATTGGTCCGTTTTTCTCTCTTTCTCTCTATTGGTCCGTTTTTCTCTCTTTCTCTCTATTGGTCCGTTTTTCTCTCTTTCTCTCTATTGGTCCGTTTTTCTCTCTTTCTCTCTATTGGTCCGTTTTTCTCTCTTTCTCTCTATTGGTCCGTTTTTCTCTCTTTCTCTCTATTGGTCCGTTTTTCTCTCTTTCTCTATTGGTCCGTTTTTCTCTCTTTCTCTCTATTGGTCTGTTTTTCTCTCTTTCTCTATTGGTCCGTTTTTCTCTCTTTCTCTCTATTGGTCTGTTTTTCTCAACCTTTCTATTGCTCCATCTTTCTCTACCTTTCTCTCTATTGGTCCGTTTGTTTCTCTCTCTCTCTATTGGTCCGTTTTTTTCTCTCTCTCTATTGGTCTGTTTTACTTTTCTCTTTATTGCTCCATTGTGCTTCTTCAAGCTGTTGCCGGACATAGAATCGGACTTTCTATTCTTGAGAATTTTGCGCAGAAGACTGCCTGTTGATAGACTTGGGTGTTGTCAGGTGCTGGTGTGAAGCTTTCACCATGCTGTTCGAGGAGGGGTTGGCGCGAGGCCTTCACCATGCTGTTCGAGGAGGGGTTGGCGTGAGGCTTTCACCATGCTGTTCGAGGAGGGGTTGGCGTGAGGCTTTCACCATGCTGTTCGAGGAGGGGTTGGCGTGAGGCTTTCACCATGCTGTTCGAGGAGGGGTTGGCGTGAGGCTTTCACCATGCTGTTCGAGGAGGGGTTGTCGTGAGGCTTTCACCATGCTGTTCGAGGAGGGGTTGGCGTGAGGCTTTCACCATGCTATTCGAGGAGGGGTTGGCGTGAGGCCTTCACCATGCTGTTCGAGGAAGGGTTGGCGTGAGGCCTTCACCATGCTGTTCGAGGAAGGGTTGGCTTGAGGCCTTCACCATGCTGTTCGAGGAGGGGTTGGCGTGAGGCCTTCACCATGCTGTTCGAGGAGGGGTTGGTGTGAGGCCTTCACCATGCTGTTCGAGGAGGGGTTGGCGTGAGGCCTTCACCATGCTGTTCGAGGAGGGGTTGGTGTGAGGCCTTCACCATGCTGTTCAGATCGAGGGGGGGTTGGCGTGAGGCTTTCACAATGCTGTTCAGATCGAAGGTGGGTTGGCGTGAGGCTTTCCCCATGCTGGTCAGATCGAGGGGGGGTTGGCGTGAGGCTTTCACAATGCTGTTCAGATCGAGGGTGGGTTGGCGTGAGGCTTTCCCCATGCTGGTCAGATCGAGGGGGGGTTGGCGTGAGGCTTTCACCATGCTGTTCAGATCGAGGAGGGGTTGGCGTGAGGCTTTCACCATGCTGTTCAGATCGAGGGGGGGTTGGCATGAGGCTTTCACCATTCTGTTTGAGGAAGGGTTGGCGTGAGGCTTTCACCATGCTGTTCAGATCGAGGGGGGGGTTGGCGTGAGGCTTTCACCATTCTGTTCAGATTCTTTTTTTTTCACCTTTATTTAACCAGGTAGGCTAGTTGAGAACAGGTTCTCATTTGCAACTGCGACCTGGCCAAGATAAAGCATAGCAGTGTGAACAGACAACACAGAGTTACACATGGAGTAAACAATTAACAAGTCAATAACAGAGAAAAAAGGGGAGTCTATATACAATGTGTGCAAAAGGCATGAGGTAGGCGAATAATTACAATATTGCGTTGAGTGATAAATGATCAGATGATCATGTACAGGTAGAGATATTGGTGTGCAAAAGAGCAGAAAAGTAAATAAATAAAAACTGTGGGGATGAGGTAGGTGAAAATGGGTGTGCTATTTACCAATAGATTATGTACAGCTGCAGCGATCGGTTAGCTGCTCAGCTAGCTGATGTTTGAAGTTGGTGAGGGAGATAAAAGTCTCCAACTTCAGTGAGATTGAGGAGGGGCTGGCATGAGGCTTTCACCATGCTGTTCAGATCGAGGAGGGGTTGGCGTGAGGCCTTCACCATGCTGATCTAGGAGGGTTTGGCGTGAGGCTTTCACCATTCTGTTCAGATCAAGGAGGGGTTGGCGTGAGGCTTTCACCATGCTGATCTAGGAGGGGTTGGCGTGATGCTTTCACCATTCTGTTCAGATCGAGGAGGGGTTGGCGTGAGGCTTTCACCATGCTGTTCTAAGGAGGGGTTGGCGTGATGCTTTCACCATTCTGTTCAGATCGAGGAGGGGTTGATGTCTGTTTCACATTTTTTAAAGTCACTTTGCATACCAGGTGTCAATTCAACACAATGAGGAACAAGGAGCCAGAGCCAGACCATATTGACCAGCTTCCTAAACCTATTAGTTAATGATGATTCGGGAGTTATTAATCACATATTGCGCACGCCCACCACAATTCATTCAGTCATATGCATTTGCAATTATCAGCAGAAAATTATCAGTTTTTTATCGTTTGAATATTTAAATTCAGGAGGCTGTGATGGGATAAACTTGTTCAAAAAGACAGATCGAAGGATTCTGCAGACCTCACAGTGTTCCTGGGTCTCCTCAGTTACTCCATGGTTCCGAAATGCAAAAAGACAGATCGAAGGATTCTGCAGACCTCACCGTGTTCCTGGGTCTCCACAGTTACTCCATGGTTCCGAAATGCAAAAAGACAGATCGAAGGATTCTGCAGACCTCACCGTGTTCCTGGGTCTCCTCAGTTACTCCATGGTTCCGAAATGCAAAAAGACAGATCGAAGGATTCTGCAGACCTCACAGTGTTCCTGGGTCTCCTCAGTTACTCCAGGGTTCCGAAATGCAAAAAGACAGATCGAAGGATTCTGCAGACCTCACTGTGTTCCTGGGTCTCCTCAGTTACTTCAGGGTTCCGAAATGAAAAAATTGAGATCGACCAAAACGGACTCATGAAATGCAACCTGGGATCGTTAGACAGTGTTTGTGTGTACCATTGGGTACTAACTGGATAAGTGTAGCCTGTGGTCTCAGCACTGGAAGGGTTGTTGGATCTAGCCACAGAGCTGATTGTCTGCCGACACAGTAAAGTGAGTTGTAGACACACTGAGATGTTAGCAGTAAAGGGAAGTCAATTGAATGATGGGGGTTACAGACTTAATATTGGGTTCACTTTGACTTTGTCCTGGGGCTTAATGATTTTAATTAGAGTAGTGACTCGTGTGGCTCAAGGGAGTCGGCTTCTCCTGGATTCAGCATGAAGTGAAACACACACACACACCACAAGGTGTGGTTTTCTGTTTTTCTTATATATTTTTGCTAGATAAAACATTAAGACATTGCACATTTTTTCCCGCCCGACCTACCCCCATCAAACATTTTTGTACCCCCCCACCCAGAATGCCTTAAAGCACATTTTTAAAAGTCAATAAATTACGTTTTTATAAGCTAAAGCAAAAAGTATACTAATCTGGAGGAAGGTGGTCCTATAGGTCTACTGTATACAGCAGTAACCTCAAGGGGTGGGGCCAAGTATACTAATCTGGAGGAAGGTGATCCTATAGGTCTACTGTATACAGCAGTAACCTCAAGGGGTGGGGCCAAGTATACTAATCTGGAGGAAGGTGATCCTATAGGTCTACTGTATACAGCAGTAACCTCAAGGGGTGGGGCCAAGAATACTAATCTGGAGGAAGGTGATCCTATAGGTCTACTGTATACAGCAGTAACCTCAAGGGGTGGGGCCAAGATACTAATCTGGAGGAAGGTGATCCTATAGGTCTACTGTATACAGCAGTAACCTCAAGGGGTGGGGCCAAGAATACTAATCTGGAGGAAGGTGATCCTATAGGTCTACTGTATACAGCAGTAACCTCAAGGGGTGGGGCCAAGAATACTAATCTGGAGGAAGGTGATCCTATAGGTCTACTGTATACAGCAGTAACCTCAAGGGGTGGGGCCAAGAGTACTAATCTGGAGGAAGGTGATCCTATAGGTCTACTGTATACAGCAGTAACCTCAAGGGGTGGGGCCAAGAGTACTAATCTGGAGGAAGGTGATCCTATAGGTCTACTGTATACAGCAGTAACCTCAAGGGGTGGGGCCAAGAATACTAATCTGGAGGAAGGTGATCCTATAGGTCTACTGTATACAGCAGTAACCTCAAGGGGTGGGGCCAAGTATACTAATCTGGAGGAAGGTGATCCTATAGGTCTACTGTATACAGCAGTAACCTCAAGGGGTGGGGCCAAGAGTACTAATCTGGAGGAAGGTGATCCTATAGGTCTACTGTATACAGCAGTAACCTCGAGGGGTGGGGCCAAGAGTACTAATCTGGAGGAAGGTGATCCTATAGGTCTACTGTATACAGCAGTAACCTCAAGGGGTGGGGCCAAGAGTACTAATCTGGAGGAAGGTGATCCTATAGGTCTACTGTATACAGCAGTAACCTCAAGGGGTGGGGCCAAGAGTACTAATCTGGAGGAAGGTGATCCTATAGGTCTACTGTATACAGCAGTAATCTCAAGGGGTGGGGCCAAGAATACTAATCTGGAGGAAGGTGATCCTATAGGTCTACTGTATACAGCAGTAACCTCAAGGGGTGGGGCCAAGAGTACTAATCTGGAGGAAATGTAGGGAGCTGATCAAAATAGGAAATCATCTGGTCCCAGGTGGAATAACATTTGTTGGTTGACCCTCAAATGGTATACTTTCTTTTTTTCTAATTTTAGGAATAGCATAACATCTTTTAGCCAAAGAAAGGCTAACGGAGGATTGACAGATTTTCAATACAATAAAATCCTTCTGAGGACTAACATGGAGGCAAAGGCAAAGGCATCTAGTCATCTATTGGACAGGGAAGGACTTCTGGTACTTCAAAAATAGTTATTTCTGCAATGGGCTGCAACTCTATATCAAATGTTTCAGAAAGGGTTTTGAATATAGTTGACCAGTAATCTACCAGATGTGGAAAGGACCAGAACATACATACGGGTCAAGTCCGCCAAGGAGCTTTTACACCTGTCACATGTACCATCAAAATTGAGTAGAATTCTGGATAATCTTAAATTACTGAAATGGATACAGTTAAGTAGTGTAGTTTACACTGTACAAGGTTGAGCCGGGCACAAGAAGAGCTTCCATTTATCCTGAGTAAGGCACTCTTCCTCAGCGATCTCTCCACCAAGTTCCTTTTCCCACTCAGATTGCATTTTAATTGATGGGTTATCAAGGGACATTACTATTAAAAAAAAGTCCCTTCAGTTGAAATGGTGTTTTCAAAAGGGCATCCAAACCCAATCGGGTGGTAGAAATGCAAAGTTGGGGCTTAGAGTGCGAATAAACTGACAAATTTGGAAATACCTATATAAACTTGAATGGGGTAGATTACATTTTAAAGTGAGGTTGTCAAAATTGCTGAGAGAGGAAGAGAATGGAGAGACTAAAGCTGAGAGGGGGAGAATGGAGGTGACTAAAGCTGAGAGGGAGAGAATGGAGGTGACTAAAGCTGAGAGGGAGAGAGAATGGAGGTGACTAAAGCTGAGAGGGGGAGAGAATGGAGGTGACTAAAGCTGAGAGGGAGAGAATGGAGGTGACTAAAGCTGAGAGGGGAGAGAATGGAGGTGACTAAAGCTGAGAGGGGAGAGAATGGAGGTGACTAAAGCTGAGAGGGAGAGAATGGAGGTGACTAAAGCTGAGAGGGGGAGAGAATGGAGGTGACTAAAACTGAGAGGGAGAGAATGGAGGTGACTAAAGCTGAGAGTGGGAGAATGGAGATGACTAAAGCTGAGAGGGGGAGAGAATGGAGGTGACTAAAGCTGAGAGGGGAGAGAATGGAGGTGACTAAAGCTGAGAGGGAGAGAATGGAGGTGACTAAAGCTGAGAGGGGGAGAGAATGGAGGTGACTAAAGCTGAGAGGGAGAGAATGGAGGTGACTAAAGCTGAGAGGGGGAGAGAATGGAGGTGACTAAAGCTGAGAGGGAGAGAATGGAGGTGACTAAAGCTGAGAGGGAGAGAATGGAGGTGACTAAAGCTGAGAGGGGGAGAGAATGGAGGTGACTAAAGCTGAGAGGGGAGAGAATGGAGGTGACTAAAGCTGAGAGGGGGAGAGAATGGAGGTGACTAAAACTGAGAGGGAGAGAATGGAG
Organism: Oncorhynchus gorbuscha; assembly: GCF_021184085.1. Lineage (NCBI taxonomy): Eukaryota > Metazoa > Chordata > Actinopteri > Salmoniformes > Salmonidae > Oncorhynchus > Oncorhynchus gorbuscha. The sequence goes on from NC_060185.1 coordinate 87,561,037, forward strand.
GTGACTAAAGCTGAGAGGGGAGAATGGAGGTGACTAAAGCTGAGAGGGGAGAGAATGGAGGTGACTAAAGCTGAGAGGGGAGAGAATGGAGGTGACTAAAGCTGAGAGGGGAGAATGGAGGTGACTAAAGCTGAGAGGGGAGAATGGAGATGACTAAAGCTGAGAGGGAGAGAATGGAGGTGACTAAAGCTGAGAGGGAGAGAATGGAGATGACTAAAGCTGAGAGGGAGAGAATGGAGGTGACTAAAGCTGAGAGGGAGAGAATGGAGGTAACTAAAGCTGAGAGGGGGAGAGAATGGAGGTGACTAAAGCTGAGACGGGGAGAATGGAGGTGACTAAAGCTGAGAGGGAGAGAATGGAGGTAACTAAAGCTGAGAGGGGGAGAGAATGGAGGTGAATAAAGCTGAGAGGGAGAGAATGGAGGTGACTAAAGCTGAGAGGGGGAGAGAATGGAGGTAACTAAAGCTGAGAGGGAGAGAGAATGGAGGTGACTAAAGCTGAGAGGGAGAGAATGGAGGTGACTAAAGCTGAGAGGGGGAGAATGGAGATGACTAAAGCTGAGAGGGGGAGAATGGAGATGACTAAAGCTAAGAGAGGAAGAGAATGGAGGTAACTAAAGCTGAGAGGGGGAGAATGGAGATGACTAAAGCTGAGAGGGAGAGAATGGAGATGACTAAAGCTGAGAGGGGGAGAATGGAGATGACTAAAGCTGAGAGGGGGAGAGAATGGAGGTGACTAAAGCTGAGAGGGGGAGAATGGAGATGACTAAAGCTGAGAGGGAGAGAATGGAGATGACTAAAGCTGAGAGGGGGAGAGAATGGAGTTGACTAAAGCTGAGAGGGGAGAGAATGGAGTTGACTAAAGCTGAGAGGGGGAGAGAATGGAGGTGACTAAAGCTGAGAGGGGGAGAGAATGGAGGTAACTAAAGCTGAGAGGGGGAGAGAATGGAGTTGACTAAAGCTGAGAGGGGGAGAGAATGGAGGTGACTAAAGCTGAGACGGGGAGAATGGAGTTGACTAAAGCTGAGAGGGAGAGAATGGAGGTGACTAAAGCTAAGAGAGGAAGAGAATGGAGGTGACTAAAGCTGAGAGGGGGAGAGAATGGAGGTGACTAAAGATGGGAGGGGGAGAATGGAGGTGACTAAAGCTGAGACGGGGAGAGAATGGAGATGACTAAAGCTGAGAGAAGAAGAGAATGGAGGTGACTAAAGCTGAGAGTGGGAGAATGGAGATGACTAAAGCTGAGAGGGGGAAAATGGAGATGACTAAAACTGATAGGAAAAATAGAGGTGACTAAAGCTGAGAGAGGGAGAGAATGGAGGTGACTAAAGCTGAGAGGGGGAGAGAATGGAGGTGACTAAAGCTGAGAGTGGGAGAATGGAGGTGACTAAAGCTGAGAGGGAGAGAATGGAGGTGACTAAAGCTGAGAGGGAGAGAATGGAGATGACTAAAGCTGAGAGAGGAAGAGAATGGAGGTGACTAAAGCTGAGAGGGGAAGAGAATGGAGATGACTAAAACTGAGAGAGGAAGAGAATGGAGATGACTAAAGCTGAGAGAGGAAGATAATGGAGATGACTGAAGCTGACAGAGGAAGATAAAAAGGAGTCAGTTTCAGTTTGACACCAGTCAGTTTCTGGAGTGTGAAGCCAGTAAACAATATTTTGTATCGTTGCTGCCCAGTAATAACACATAGCGTTAGGAGAGGATCATCCTCTGTGTGTTCTATCTCTCTAGAAGGTCAGGTTTTCTTTGTGTTTGTGTGTGCTCTTTTCACATTGGTGTGACTTAACAATGGGAGTCTCTGTGTGATCATTGATTCAGAAAGACCTGGTATATCAACAGTAATTCCTGCTGGTAATTGACTGTGCGTTGTGCTAATGAGAGGTGTGGGTGGGGGCGGGGGGAGTTATCTCTCTCTGTAATAAGTGTGTTCAATAAGAGGGGGAGGTGAGGGGGTGAGTTAGCTAATGGATTTTAGAGAGGCAGAGATGGAGGGATGGATTTCACCCGGTGCGAACGGAGAGATGGAGAGGGGGAGGAGGTCTGTGAACTGAGTGACGAGTGGGCATTTAGAACACTTATCTTTATTGTTTAGCTGGAATGACAACACCAGATAGATAGCCTGTCCTCTCTATCTATCTCTAGCTCCCTCTTTATCTCTCTCTCTCTCCCACTCTCTCTCTCTCTTGTCCATCTGACAATGAAAGTGACTACAGAACAACAGATAACCATTTAAGTGAGTTTACTAATGATAAAAGCGAACAATAAACGGTAATATGTTTATTTGTTTATCAAATGGTAGAAGGTATACTAGTGTATATTAGTGTGAGAAGTTTACATAAAATAGGTATTGTTATGATAATAGCATTGTATGGTAAACAATCCAAAATATTATACTCTATTGGGATAGATGTAGATAGAGGTCTATAGGGATAGATGTAGATAGAGGTCTATAGGGATAGATGTAGATAGAGGTCTATAGGGATAGATGTAGATAGATAGAGGTCTATAGGGATAGATGTAGATAGATAGAGGTCTATAGGGATAGATGTAGATAGAGGTCTATAGGGATAGATGTAGATAGATAGAGGTCTATAGGGATAGATGTAGATAGATAGAGGTCTATAGGGATAGATGTAGATAGAGGTCTATAGGGATAGATGTAGATAGAGGTCTATAGGGATAGATGTAGATAGATAGAGGTCTATAGGGATAGATGTAGATAGAGGTCTATAGGGATAGATGTAGATAGAGGTCTATAGGGATAGATGTAGATAGAGGTCTATAGGGATAGATGTAGATAGATAGAGGTCTATAGGGATAGATGTAGATAGAGGTCTATAGGGATAGATGTAGATAGAGGTCTATAGGGATAGATGTAGATAGAGGTCTATAGGAATAGATGTAGATAGAGGTCTATAGGGATAGATGTAGATAGAGGTCTATAGGGATAGATGTAGATAGAGGTCTATAGGGATAGATGTAGATAGATAGAGGTCTATAGGGATAGATGTAGATAGAGGTCTATAGGGATAGATGTAGATAGAGGTCTATAGGGATAGATGTAGATAGAGGTCTATAGGGATAGATGTAGATAGAGGTCTATAGGGATAGATGTAGATAGAGGTCTATAGGGATAGATGTAGATAGAGGTCTATAGGGATAGATGTAGATAGAGGTCTATAGGGATAGATGTAGATAGAGGTCTATAGGGATAGATGTAGATAGATCTATAGGGATAGATGTCTATAGGGATAGATGTAGATAGAGGTCTATAGGGATAGATGTAGATAGAGGTCTATAGGGATAGAGGTCTATAGGGATAGATGGGATAGATAGATCTATAGGGATAGATGTAGAGGTCTATAGGGATAGATGTAGATAGAGGTCTATAGGGATAGATGTAGATAGAGGTCTATAGGGATAGATGTAGATAGATAGAGGTCTATAGGGATAGATGTAGATAGGATAGATGTCTATAGGGATAGATGTAGATAGAGGTCTATAGGGATAGATGTAGATAGAGGTCTATAGGGATAGATGTAGATAGAGGTCTATAGGGATAGATGTAGATAGAGGTCTATAGGGATAGATGTAGATAGAGGTCTATAGGGATAGATGTAGATAGAGGTCTATAGGGATAGATGTAGATAGAGGTCTATAGGGATAGATGTAGATAGAGGTCTATAGGGATAGATGTAGATAGAGGTCTATAGGGATAGATGTAGATAGAGGTCTATAGGGATAGATGTAGATAGAGGTCTATAGGGATAGATGTAGATAGGGATAGGTCTATAGGGATAGATGTAGATAGAGGTCTATAGGGATAGATGTAGATAGAGGTCTATAGGGATAGATGTAGATAGAGGTCTATAGGGATAGATGTAGATAGAGGTCTATAGGGATAGATGTAGATAGAGGTCTATAGGGATAGATGTAGATAGAGGTCTATAGGGATAGATGTAGATAGATAGAGGTCTATAGGGATAGATGTAGATAGATAGAGATCTATAGGGATAGATGTAGATAGATAGAGGTCTATAGGGATAGATGTAGATAGAGGTCTATAGGGATAGATGTAGATAGAGGTCTATAGGGATAGATGTAGATAGAGGTCTATATGGATAGATGTAGATAGATAGAGGTCTATAGGGATAGATGTAGATAGATAGAGGTCTATAGGGATAGATGTAGATAGAGGTCTATAGGGATAGATGTAGATAGAGGTCTATAGGGATAGATGTAGATAGATAGAGGTCTATAGGGATAGATGTAGATAGATAGAGGTCTATAGGGATAGATGTAGATAGAGGTCTATAGGGATAGATGTAGATAGATAGAGGTCTATAGGGATAGATGTAGATAGAGGTCTATAGGGATAGATGTAGATAGATAGAGGTCTATAGGGATAGATGTAGATAGATAGAAGTCTATAGGGATAGATGTAGATAGATAGAGGTCTATAGGGATAGATGTAGATAGACGTCTATAGGGATAGATGTAGAAAGATAGAAGTCTATAGGGATAGATATAGAAAGATAGAAGTCTATAGGGATAGATGTAGACATATAGAATTCTATAGGGATAGATATAGAAAGATAGAAGTCTATAGGGATAGATGTAGAAAGATAGAAGTCTATAGGGATAGATGTAGAAAGATAGAAGTCTATAGGGATAGATGTAGAAAGATAGAAGTCTATAGGGATAGATGTAGAAAGATAGAAGTCTATAGGGATAGATGTAGAAAGATAGAAGTCTATAGGGATAGATGTAGAAAGATAGAAGTCTATAGGGATAGATATAGAAAGATATAAGTCTATAGGGATAAATGTAGAAAGATAGAAGTCTATAGGGATAGATAGAAGTCTATAGGGATAGATGTAGAAAGATAGAAGTCTATAGGGATAGATGTAGAAAGATAGACTTTATTGTCACTCACACTTGTAATCGTTGATGACATCTGAGCCTAGCCACACATCCACTTTTCATTTAACCCTAATGTGGTTAGGAAGAAGACCAATGACATCACACATGCACGCACGCACTCACGCACGCGCACGCACACACGCACGCACACACACACACACACACACACACACACACACACACACACACACACACACACACACACACACACACACACACACACACACACACACACACACACACACACACACACACACACACACACACACACACACACACACACACTTATTGTGCGTTGGATTGACAAAGGCCATCTTTGATTGATGCACCGTGGTGCCTCCACATGTCCTACAGCTCATTCATAGATTTGTGTTTCCTCAGCATCATTAAGTCCTGTTTTATTCCAATATATTTTAATGTGGAACAAGCTAAGTGATTAATGTAGTGTATCTGTGAGAGAAAACACAAGATTTGACATTTAATGTGGTGTTTACATGCTGAATATGTAAAAACAAAAATAGCCAGACAAATGAAGGAAAGAAAGTGTAATGAACGAAGCATCAGATCTGATCTGATTCCTTCTCATTTCTCTCTTTGTTCAGTCTCTTCATTTACCAACCCAATAAACATAACTGGCCTTTCTGATTAGCACACACACACGCACGCACACACGCAGCTCTAGGTGTCTACATTTAAGCCTGATCCATCTCTGTAAGAATAATTTAAGCCTGATCCATAGCTGTATCTAAAGTATCTAGTGTAAGGAGAGGTTGGTAAACTTTAAAATGAGTAATAATAATAATGAATTGGTAGCAACATGCAGAGATAGCTGTTACCACACACACGGGCAGATACACAAAGGCACACACACACACTCTGCCATTGTAAAGTGGATGGAGCCATGTGGTGGTCACATATTGTTTGCCTGGCCGTGCTACGACAGAAACAAGCTGAGATGGATGGGGACCTGGGACTGATTGGGGTTAGAGAAGAGAAAGAGAGAAAGAGAGAGAGACTCTGCATGCAGAAACACCAAATTGAGACTCTGCATGCAGAATTCTGCTAAAATATCCTCGGTGTACAACGTAGAACACCGAATAATGCATGCAGAGCAGAATACGGCCGATACCCTCTAATTATCAAAATCCAGAAAAGAGACATTACATTTTACAACCACCTAAAAGGGGGCGATTCCCAAACCTTCCATAACAAAGCCATCACCTACAGAGAGATGAACCTGGAGAAGACTCCCCTAAGCAAGCTGGTTCTGGGGCTCTGTTCACAAACACAGACAGACCCCACAGAGCCCCAGGACAGCAACACAGGTAGACCCAACCAAATCACGAGAAAACAAAAAGATAATTACTTGACATATTGGAAATAATTAACAAAAGAACAGAGCAAACTAGAATGCTATTTGTCCCTAAACAGAGAGTACACAGTGGCAGAATACCTGACCACTGTGACAGACCCAAACCTAAAAACTTCTTCTGGATCGGTGTCCCATCCACGGGACGGTTGAGCTAACGTAGGCTAACAATAACATATCCCAGGACATAGACATATCTGATATTGGCAGAAAGCTTAAATTATTGTTAATCGAACTGCACTGTCCAATTTACAGTAGCTATTACAGTGAAATAATACCATGCTATTGTTTGGGAAGAGTGCACAGTTTTGAACATGAAAAGTTATTAAGAAACATATTAAACACATTTGGGCAGTCTTGATACAACATTTTTAACAGAATGCAATGGTTCATTGGATCAGTCTAAAATAGTGCACATATACTGCTGCCATCTAGTGGACAAAATCTAAATTGCAGCTGGGCTGGAATAATACATTATGGCTTTTCTTTTTTATGTGTGTGCACACTGCCCACAAAATGAGGTGGAAACTGAGCTGCACTTCCTAACCTCCTGCCATATGTATGACAATATTAGAGACACATATTTCCCTCAAATTACACAGACCTACAAAGAATTCGAAAACAAATCACATTTTGATAGACCTCCATATCTTCTGGGTGAAATACTACAATGTGCAATCACAGCAGTAAGATTTGTGACCTGTTACCACCAGAAAAGGGCAACCAGTGAAGAACAAACACCACTGTAAATACAAACCATATTTATGTTTATTTATTTTCCCTTTCGTACTTCAACTATTTGCACAATACTGTATATATACATAATATGACATTTGAAATGGCTTTACTGTTTTGTAACTTTTGTGAGTGTAATGTTTACTGTTAATTACTATTGTTTATTAAATGTTTCACTTGCTTTGGCAATGTAAACATAAAAGATTCGGCATGGGCTCTCAGATCCTCTAAAGGTTTTACAGCTGCACCATCCTGACTGGCTGCATCACCTTTGGTATGGCAAATACACTGCCCTTGACCACAAAGCACTATAGAGGCTGATGCGGACTGCCCAGTACATCACTGGGGCCAAGCTCCCTGCCATCCAGGACCTCTATACCTCTATATAGACTATTTAGACTATTTTAAAACTCTGCATCGTTGGGAAGGGCTCAAAACAAGCATTTCAGGAAAATTCTACACCTGCTGTATTCGGCGCATGTGACAAATACTATTTTTTTATTTATTTGTGTGTCTGCATGTGTGCAACTGTACAAGCACACACATAAAACCTTCCCACTGGTTGAATCAACGTTGTTTCAATGTAATTTGTCAACGTATTGTGAAGTCGAATCTACGTGGAAAATACATTGGATTTGAAAGAAGTCGAAGTAAACTTTTGTTTTGAGGTGAAATGTCAATCACAGGGTTATGTCACCATGGTAACCAAATGTCAACATAGTTAAACCTTGCAGAAAATACACTTCATGACCAAAAGGTATGTGCACACCTGTTCGTCAAACATCTCATTCCAAAATCAGTGGCATTGATATGGAGTTGGTATCCCCTTTGTTCCAGCCTCCACTCTTCTGGGAAGGATTTCCACTACATTTACATTTAAGTCATTTAGCAGACGCTCTTATCCAGAGCGACTTACAAATTGGTGCATTCACCTTATGACATCCAGTGGAACAGTCACTTTACAATAGTGCATCTAAATCTTAAAGGGGGGGGGAATACTTATCCTATCCTAGGTATTCCTTAAAGAGGTGGGGTTTCAGGTGTCTCCGGAAGGTGGTGATTGACTCTGCTGTCCTGGCGTGGTGAGGGAGTTTGTTCCACCATTGGGGGGCCAGAGCAGCGAACAGTTTTGACTGGGCTGAGCGGGAGCTGTACTTCCTCAGTGGTAGGGAGGCGAGCAGGCCAGAGGTGGATGAACGCAGTGCCCTTGTTTGGGTGTAGGGCCTGATCAGAGCCTGGAGGTACTGAGGTGCCGTTCCCCTCACAGCTCCGTAGGCAAGCACCATGGTCTTGTAGCGGATGCGAGCTTCAACTGGAAGCCAGTGGAGAGAACGGAGGAGCGGGGTGACGTGAGAGAACTTGGGAAGGTTGAACACCAGACGGGCTGCGGCGTTCTGGATGAGTTGAAGGGGTTTAATGGCACAGGCAGGGAGCCCAGCCAACAGCGAGTTGCAGTAATCCAGACGGGAGATGACAAGTGCCTGGATTAGGACCTGCGCCGCTTCCTGTGTGAGGCAGGGTCGTACTCTGCGGATGTTGTAGAGCATGAACCTACAGGAACGGGCCACCGCCTTGATATTGGTTGAGAACGACAGGGTGTTGTCCAGGATCACACCAAGGTTCTTAGCGCTCTGGGAGGAGGACACAATGGAGTTGTCAACCGTGATGGCGAGATCATGGAACGGGCAGTCCTTCCCCGGGAGGGAGAGCAGCTCCGTCTTGCCGAGGTTCAGCTTGAGGTGGTGATCCGTCATCCACACTGATATGTCTGCCAGACATGCAGAGATGCGATTCGCCACCTGGTCATCAGAAGGGGAAAGGAGAAGATTAGTTGTGTGTCGTCTGCATAGCAATGATAGGAGAGACCATGTGAGGTTATGACAGAGCCAAGTGACTTGGTGTATAGCGAGAATAGGAGAGGGCCTAGAACAGAGCCCTGGGGACACCAGTGGTGAGAGCGCGTGGTGAGGAGACAGATTCTCGCCACGCCACCTGGTAGGAGCGACCTGTCAGGTAGGACGCAATCCAAGCGTGGGCCGCGCCGGAGATGCCCAACTCGGAGAGGGTGGAGAGGAGGATCTGATGGTTCACAGTATCGAAGGCAGCCGATAGATCTAGAAGGATGAGAGCAGAGGAGAGAGAGTTAGCTTTAGCAGTGCGGAGCGCCTCCGTGATACAGAGGAGAGCAGTCTCAGTTGAATGACTAGTCTTGAAACCTGACTGATTTGGATCAAGAAGGTCATTCAGAGAGAGATAGCGGGAGAGCTGGCCAAGGACGGCACGTTCAAGAGTTTTGGAGAGAAAAGAAAGAAGGGATACTGGTCTGTAATTGTTGACATCGGAGGGATCGAGTGTAGGTTTTTTCAGAAGGGGTGCAACTAGATGTTGGAACATTGCTGCTATAACAGCCTCCACTCTTCTGGGAGGGATTTCCACTAGATGTTGGAACATTGCTGCTATAACAGCCTCCACTCTTCTGGGAAGGATTTCCACTAGATGTTGGAACATTGCTGCTATAACAGCCTCCACTCTTCTGGGAAGGATTTCCACTAGATGTTGGAACATTGCTGCTATAACAACCTCCACTCTTCTGGGAAGGATTTCCACTAGATGTTGGAACATTGCTGCTATAACAGTCTCCACTCTTCTGGGAAGGATTTCCACTAGATGTTGGAACATTACTGCTATAACAGCCTCCACTCTTCTGGGAAGGATTTCCACTAGATGTTGGAACATTGCTGCTATAACAGCCTCCACTCTTCTGGGAAGGATTTCCACTAGATGTTGGAACATTGTTGTGGGGATTTGCTGCCATTCAGCCACAAGAGCATTAGTGAGGTTGGGCACTGATGTTGGGCGATTAGGCCTGACTAACAGTCGGCGTTCCAATTCATCCCAAAGGTGTTCGATGAGGTTGAGGTTTCGGGCTCTGTGCAGGCCAGTCAGGTTCTTCCACACCGATCTCTACAAACCATTTCTGTACAGACCTTGCTACGTGCACAGGGTCATTGTCTGAATGCTGAAACAGGAAAGAGCCTTCCCCAAACCTTTGCCACAAAGCACAAAGTTTGAAGCACAGAATTGTCCAGAATGTCATTGTATGCTGTAGCGTTAACATTTCCCTTCACTGGAACTAAGGGACCTAGCCTGAACCATGAAAAACAGCCCCATACCTTTATTCCTCCTCCAACAAACATTACAGTTGACACTATGTATTGGCGCAGGAAGATTTTTCCTGGCATCCGCCAAACCCGGATTTGTCTGTCGGACTGCCAGATGGTTGATGCGTGAGAACACGTTTCCACTACTCTAGAGTCCAATGGTGGTGAGCTTTACACTACTCAAGCCAACGCGTGGCATGTCGCATGGTGATCTTAGGCTTGTGTGCGGCTGCTCGGCCATGGAAACCCATTTCATTGAGCTCCAGAACAGTTATTTTGCTGACGTTGCATCCAGAGACAGTTTGGAACTCGGTAGTGAGTGTTGCAAACAGACCCCACAGAGCCCCATACCATTTTAACTCGCTTCAGCACTCGTGGTCCTGTTCTGTGAGCTTGTGTGGCCTACCACTTCACTGCGGAGCCATTTTTTGCTCCTAGACGTTTCCACTTCACAATAACAGCACTTACATTTGACCGGGGCAGCTCTAGGAAGGCAGCAATTTGACAAACTGACATGTTGGAAAGGTGGCTTCCTATGACGCTGCCACGTTGAAAGTAACTGAACTCTTCGGTAAGGCCATTCTACTGCCAATGTTTGTCTATGGAGATTGCATGGCTGTGTGCTCGATTGTATACACCTGTCAGCAACTGGTGTGACTGAAATAACCGAATCCACTAGTTTGAAGGGGTGTCCACATACTTTTGTATATATAGTGTATGTTGAGTTTGTACCTAAAAATAATGTCAGATCTTCCCATGTTATATTCACTTTCAGAAAAATAATATAGACTGGGCAGCACCTCCTACTGGAGAGTTGATCTACCTACAGCACCTCCTACTGGAGAGTTAATCCATCTACAGCACCTCCTACTGGAGAGTTGATCTATCTACAGCGTCTCCTACTGGAGAGTTGATCTATATACAGCACCTCCTACTGGAGATTTGATCAATCTACAGCACTTCCTACTGTAGAGGTGATTCATCTCCAGCACCTCCTGCTGGAGAGTTGATTCATCTACAGCTATTCATTTGGTCTCCCATCCAGGGTTTTAACCAAGCCCAGCTTAGCTATTTGTCACTGACTATTACCAATGAGGTATTGTGAGAATGATTGATCTCAATATATTCACTGTTGCTATTGAAGTCATTCAAATGGGTAAGCTTACCAGAGCAAATTAAATGTAACCATACATTATAAATCATATATAATCAATATTTAGGCCTATATAGCATTTTACCAAGTCAGATGTTGTTTCAATTAAACCCAGGAATCAACTAAACATTGACAATACAATAGGCCTGGGGTTTCAAGCTCTGGTTGATTTAAAATGTAAGGATTTTTAATGACATTGAATTGTGTTAGGTTGTCAACACAACCAAATATCAACATTCGGAAAAAATCTAAGTTAAAGAACAATATTAAATCAAACTTTATTTAAAGTTTGATTTAGTACTGTTCTTAAACTCGAAAACTGTAATAAAACCAGACTAAGTCAGTGGTACAGATGGAACTATCCAAGCAGAAGATACTTCTCCTTCAAACGGTGATATTTGGTTGCATTGACAAACAAACACAACTCAATATCACTTTTGAAATTACAATAAATAACCTATTAACTTTTCGACCAGTGGAGAAATGATATGTCGTATTCACATCTCCAGCTCAACCTCAAATAAAAGCAAAGAATGGGATTAAGCCAATGGTCCAGACGGAACTATCCAAGCAGTAGTTGAGTTGTCAACCAAAAACAATTCAATACAACTTTTAGAATCCAGTAAAAAAAACAAAGTCAAGGCTCTTACAAACTAATGTAACATTCAACCTTAAAATGAGTAACACATCCATGGCCACATGTTGAGGTTACTGTAACTATACATTAATATCTTATGTAATCGTATAAAGTGTGCATGTTCAAGATAGCGTGCATGGGTCATCACAGGTCTGTGGAGATCTTCACAATTCCTGTAATAATCTGCACAGAATCTCGAATAGCAATGATCACTTGCACCATAAACGTTTTATGTAATCTCAACTACAATCCAGGCCATTTGGTTCTGCTATTACATGAAGCACAGTGATAACACATGAATCTGTTGTATGAATAAGCATCATGTCACCTATTAAAGACAGGGTCAACAGGTACTGTACTTGTGCCAACCTGAAATGATGACCACCTGTTCTGATGTTACACTGGACCGTTCCTTCCAAGCTTATAGAAAGAGAAAGTGAAGGTTAAATGGAGGAAGTTAGAGAAACAAATGGAGAGAGAACACACACACACACACCCACATACACACACACACCCACATACACACATACACACACATACACACACACACAGTCCATAAGAATGGTAGTGTTCTGCTCTGCTGATGATGAGGTGCAAATGGACTGAACATGCCTCCATGCATCAATAACCCCTCACTCCACTTTCACCTCTCTCTCTCTCTCTCTCTCTGTGTGATCTCTCTCTCCCCCCTCTGTCTCTCTCTCCCTCTCTCTCTATCTATCTCTCTCCTCTTTCCGTACTCCACCTTTTCCACCTGTCTCTCTCTCACTCACTTCCCCTCTCTCCACCCTCTCTCCTGTGTCCATACAACATATCTTCAAACTATTCCACCTCTCTCCTCTCTGTGGTCCAAGGTGAGTGGACATGTTTCACTGTCCTTGCTGCTACTATATGGGAAAAGAGAAAGGACAATTGTAATGTTATCATAGTCTGAGGAAGATGAATCTACACCTTCATGTAGCCATCACAATCCTCTCTCTCCTCTAGCATGGGGTTAAAAACCTGCGCCTGGCTGTCCGTGCATTTGAACTTGTGTGTGTGTGTGTGTGTGTGTGTGTGTGTGTGTGTGTGTGTGTGTGTGTGTGTGTGTGTGTGTGTGTGTGTGTGTGTGTGTGTGTGTGTGTGTGTGTGTGTGTGTGTGTGTGTGTGTGTGTGTGTGTGTGTGTGTGTGTGTGTGTGTGTGTGTGTGTGTGTGTGTGTGTGAGAGATGTGGTCTGAATGGGTTATGTATTCCCTCAGGGTCGGTTGGGTAACACAGATCAGAGAGAGAGAGATGGAGGTTAAATGGCCAGACCTGAGTAACAAACACACACACACACACACACACACACACACACACACACACACACACACACACACACACACACACACACACACACACACACACACACACACACACACACACACACACACACACACACACACACACACACACACAAACACACACAAACACAGGTTGCAATGAACAGCATTTGAAGGACCCTAGGAGAGTAAGGGACTTGAGAGTGAAACTAACTTTGTCAGTCCACTCAGACCCATACCTCTCACACTAGACCCATTACCTGGATGTGTCATTCTACAACATCAAATATCTTTCATCCACAGATAATTAAACTAGGGTCAAACTGATACTGAAAACACATACTTAAACTAAAAAGGTGCTTTCTAGAACCTTAATAGGTTATTCACCTGTCACCATAGGAGAACCCTTTGAATAACCCTTTTTGGTTCCAGGAAGACCACTTTTGTTTCCAGAGGGTTCTACATAGAACCCAAAAGGTTTCTACCTGGAACCAAACAGGGTCTTACCTGGACCTAAAAGGGGTTATCCTGTGGGGACAGGCCAATAACTATTCTTTAACCCCATTATCTAAGAATCGGGTCAAACACCTAGTGGACTGCTACTGAAAACAGTATTAAACTAAGGTCAAACACCTAACAGACTGCTACTGAAAACAGTATCAAACTAGGGTCAAACACCTAACAGACTGCTACTGAAAGCAGAATTGAACTATGGTCAAAAACCTAAAGGACTGCTACTGAAAACAGAATTTAACTAGGGTCAAAAACCTAAAGGACTGCTACTGAAAGCAGTATTATACTAGGGTCAAACACCTAACGGAGTGCTACTGAAAGCAGAATTGAACTAGGGTCAAACACCTAACAGACTGCTACTGAAAGCAGTATTATACTAGCTAGGGTCAAAAACCTAACCGACTGCTACTGAAAGCACAATTGAACTAGGGTCAAACACATAACGGACTGCTACTGAAAGCAGTATTATACTAGGGTCAAACACCTAACGGACTGCTACTGAAAGCAGTATTATACTAGGGTCAAACACCTAACGGACTGCTACTGAAAGCAGTATTATACTAGGGTCAAACACCTAACGGACTGCTACTGAAAGCAGTATTATACTAGGGTCAAACACCTAACGGACTGCTACTGAAAGCAGTATTATACTAGGGTCAAACACCTAACGGACTGCTACTGAAAGCAGTATTATACTAGGGTCAAACACCTAACGGACTGCTACTGAAAGCAGTATTATACTAGGGTCAAACACCTAACGGACTGCTACTGAAAGCAGTATTATACTAGGGTCAAACACCTAACGGACTGCTACTGAAAGCAGTATTATACTAGGGTCAAACACCTAACGGACTGCTACTGAAAGCAGTATTATACTAGGGTCAAACACCTAACGGAGTGCTACTGAAAGCAGTATTATACTAGGGTCAAACACCTAACGGACTGCTACTGAAAGCAGTATTATACTAGGGTCAAACACCTAACGGACTGCTACTGAAAGCAGTATTATACTAGGGTCAAACACCTAACGGACTGCTACTGAAAGCAGTATTATACTAGGGTCAAACACCTAACGGACTGCTACTGAAAGCAGTATTATACTAGGGTCAAACACCTAACGGAGTGCTACTGAAAGCAGTATTATACTAGGGTCAAACACCTAACGGACTGCTACTGAAAGCAGTATTATACTAGGGTCAAACACCTAACGGAGTGCTACTGAAAGCAGTATTATACTAGGGTCAAACACCTAACGGACTGCTACTGAAAATATTTCTTTTTCGGCCCAGACGGCATCCATAGCTGCGTCCTCAGAGCACATCAGACCAGCTGGCTGCTGTGGTTACAGACATATTCATTTTCTCCCTATCCCAGTCTGCTGTCCCCACATGCTTCAAGATGGCCACCATTGTTCCTGTACCCAAGAAGGCAAAGGTAACTGAACTGAATGACTATCGCCCCATAGCACTCATGTCTGTCATCATTATGTGCTTTGAGAGACTAGTCAAGGATCATATCACCTCCACCATAACTGTCACCCTAGACCCACTGCAACATTCACAAAGCCGCTGGGCCAGACGGATTACCAGGATGTGTACTCAAAGCATGCGCGGACCTACTGTCAAGTATCTTCACTGACATTTCCAACCTCTCCCTGACCGAATCTGTAATACCTACATGTTTCAAACAGACCACCATAATCCCTGTGCCCAAGGAAGTGAAGGTAACCTGCCTAAATGATTACTGCCTTGTGCCATTCACGTCAGTAGCCATGAAGTGCTTTGAAAGGCTGGTCATGGCTCACATCAACAGCATCCTCCAGGACACCCTAGACCCACTCCAATTCGCATACCGCCCAAACAGATTCACAGATGACACAATCTCAATCGCACTCCACACTGCCCTTTCTGATCTGGAAAAAAGGAACACCTATGTGAGAATGCTGTTCATTGACTACAGCTCAGCGTTCAATGCCATAGTACCCTGGACTCTGGAACTAAACACCTTCCTCTGCAACTGGATCATGGACTTCCTGACGGGCCACCCCCAGGTGGTAAGGGTCGGCAACAACACGTCTGGCACACTGATCCTTAACACTGGGGCCCCTCAGGGGTGTGTACTTAGTCCCCTCCTGTATTCCCTGTTCACCCACAACTGCATGGCCAAACACAACTCCAACAACATCATTAAGTTTGCTGACGACACAACAGTGGTAGGCCTGATCACCGACAACGATGAGACTATAGGGAGGAGGTCAGAGAAATGGCAGTGTGGTTCCAGGACAACAGCCTCTCCCTCAATGTGAGTAAGACAAAGGAGCTGATCGTGGACTACAGGAAAATGCGGGGCGAACATTAACATCAACGGGGCTGTAGTGGAGTGGGTCGAGAGTTTCAAGTTCCTTGGAGTCCACATCACCAACAAACTATCATGGTCCAAACATAACAAGACAGTCCTGAAGAGGGCAAGACAAAACCTTTTCCCCCTCAGGAGACTGAAAAGACTTGGCATGGGTCCCCAGATTCTCAAAAGGTTCTATAGCTGCACCATCGAGAGCATCCTGGCCAATTGCATCACTGCCTGGTATGGCAACTGCTCGGCATCTGACCATAATGCGCAACAGAGGGTAATGCGAATGGCCCAGTACATCAAGCTTCCTGCCATCCAGGACCTATATAATAGGCGGTGTCTGAAAATTGTCAGAGTCACCCAAGTTATAGACTGTTTTCTCTGCTACGGCAGGGCAACAGTACAGGAGCGCCAAGTCTAGGACCAAAAGGCGCCTCAACAGCTTCTACCCCCAAGCCATTCTACTGCTGAACAATTCATAAAAATCACCACAGGACAATTTGTACACTGCTGCTACTCGCTGTTTGTTTGTTACCTATGC
This sequence comes from Oncorhynchus gorbuscha, assembly GCF_021184085.1. Classification (NCBI taxonomy): domain Eukaryota; kingdom Metazoa; phylum Chordata; class Actinopteri; order Salmoniformes; family Salmonidae; genus Oncorhynchus; species Oncorhynchus gorbuscha. The sequence goes on from NC_060185.1 coordinate 87,577,722, forward strand.
AGTCAGTTCACCCCCACCTACATGTACAGATGACCTCAACTAGCCTGTACCCCTGCACACTGACCCGGTACCGGTGCCCCCTGTATAATGCCTCGTTATCGTCATTCTTATTGTACTAGTTTTTATTATTACTTTTTATTTTAGTCTACTTGGTAAATATTTTCTTCTTCTTGAACTACACTGTAGGTTAAGGGCTTGTAAGTAAAGAATTTCACAGTAAAGTCTACACTGTTGGTTAAGGGCTTGTAAGTAAAGCATTTCACAGTAAAGTCTACACTGTTGGTTAAGGGCTTGTAAGTAAAGCATTTCACAGTAAAGTCTACACTGTTGGTTAAGGGCTTGTAAGTAAAGAATTTCACAGTAAAGTCTACACTGTTGGTTAAGGGCTTGTAAGTAAAGCATTTCACAGTAAAGTCTACACTGTTGGTTAAGGGCTTGTAAGTAAAGCATTTCACAGTAAAGTCTACACTGTTGGTTAAGGGCTTGTAAGTAAAGCATTTCACAGTAAAGTCTACACTTTTGGTTAAGGGCTTGTAAGTAAAGAATGTCACAGTAAAGTCTACACTGTTGGTTAAGGGCTTGTAAGTAAAGCATTTCACAGTAAAGTCTACACTGTTGGTTAAGGGCTTGTAAGTAAAGCATTTCACAGTAAAGTCTACACTGTTGGTTAAGGGCTTGTAAGTAAAGCATTTCACAGTAAAGTCTACACTGTTGGTTAAGGGCTTGTAAGTAAAGCATTTCACAGTAAAGTCTACACTGTTGGTTAAGGGCCTGTAAGTAAAGCATTTCACTGTAAAGTCTACACTGTTGGTTAAGGGCTTGTAAGTAAAGCATTTCACAGTAAAGTATACACTTGTTGTGTTCAGCGCATGTGGCAAATAAAGTTTGATATGATTTGCATACCGCCCCAATAGGTCCACAGACGATACAATCGCCATCACACTGCACACTGCCCTATCCCCTCTGGACAAGAGGAATACCAAGTAAGAATGCTGTTCATTGACTACAGCTCAGCATTCAACACCGTAGTACCCTTCAAGCTCATCATTAAGCTTGAGGCCCTGGGTCTCGACCCCACCCTGTGCAACTGGGTCCTGGACTTCCTGACGGGCCACCCCCAGGTGGTGAAGGTAGGAAACAACATATCCATTTCGCTGATCCTCAACTCTGGGGCCCCACAAGGGTGCGTGCTCAGCCCCGTCCTGGACTCCCTGTTTACCCATGACTGCGTAGCCATGCACACCTCTAACTCAATCATCAAGTTTGCAGACAACACAACAGTAGTAGGCTTGATCACCAAAAACAACGAGACAGCCTATAGGGAGAAGGTGTCAGGAAAACAACCTCTCACTCAACATCAACAAAACAATGGAGATGATCGTGGACTTCAGGAAACAGCAGAGGGAGCACCCCACATCTAAGTGGACAGGACAGCAGTGGATAAGGTGAAAAATGTCAAGTTCCTTGGATTACACATCACGGACATTTCACGGACATTTGCTACACTCACAATAACATCTGCTAACCATGTGTATTTGACTAATAACATCTGCTAACCATGTGTATTTGACTAATAACATCTGCTAACCATGTGTATGACCAATAACATCTGCTAACCATGTGTATTTGACTAATAACATCTGCTAACCATGTGTATTTGACTAATAACATCTGCTAACCATGTGTATGACCAATAACATCTGCTAACCATGTGTATTTGACTAATAACATCTGCTAACCATGTGTATTTGACTAATAACATCTGCTAACCATGTGTATGACCAATAACATCTGCTAACCATGTGTATTTGACTAATAACATCTGCTAACCATGTGTATGACTAATAACATCTGCTAACCATGTGTATGACTAATAACATCTGCTAACCATGTGTATGACCAATAACATCTGCTAACCATGTGTATGACCAATAACATCTGCTAACCATGTGTATGACCAATAACATCTGCTAACCATGTGTATGTGACCAATAACATTTGATTTGATTTTGATATTCTTACCTCTTGTTGATTGATATCCATTGAATTCTCAATTTTCTGTTTTAGAAAGATTTGCACAAATATGAAAAGATAGATGGTATTATCATAAAACAACATATTGTCTTGTTTTGCACACTTTGTACAAAATAATAAAATGCAGTACTACAGGATATTTCTTAACGTAGCTCTTTATTAGCTATAACTGGCATGTTCACGTATCGCCAACCAGGATCAAACTGACCATGACCTAACCATTTGAATGGTCTTAACCAATCATAGCACAGTATGATATGGCGGTAAAATGCATCCAATTACAATTCAGTATGTTTACACATATGAATATTACACATATATTTAGATCATACAAGGGAGAAAGCTTACCTTACATTGAGGAGATCTTTCCATTTTTCAGTTAAGTGCCTGGATCTGCTGTCCTTTCAAATCCAAATATTTCAGTTGGCAGTTAGGTTCCTGCAAGAACTCCCACCAACTAAGGAGGTTCCTTGATTAAACCCACTTCCTATGGGTTTCTTGGATTAACCTTTTGGGGGCAATTGTTAGTGCCAAGAAATGTATGGCTCTTCAAAGAACCCTTGTTGAACCCCTCATTTTTAGAGTGTACTACCGTACGACATGATTTATATCTGCTGTAGCAACAGAGTTTGGGTCTTGTTGAATTGGGTTCTGGTACAGTTATGCTATGCTAGATCTATAGCATTCCTTCTGATGGAGGGTGTGTGTGTTTGTGTGTGCATGTGTGTATGTGTGTACATGTCTGTGTTAAAGAGTGTGCATTAATGTGTGTGAGGAAGTGTGTGTGCTTGGTGAGGCTGTTAGGTTGTCATCAGTCTCCTGGGTGACCAGAGGAGAAAGACACATGCTCCTTGAAAAGAGAGAGGGAGGCTGAGAGAGAGAGAACGAGAAAGAGAGACTATAGCTCTCTCCAGGCATCTTGCATTAGTGTGTGTGTGTGGTTGTGTGTGTGAATGTGTTTCAGGTCAGTTGCATAGTGAGCAGTGTCAAGCCATCATTAGAGCCCCTGTCACCCAGCCTTAGCTGATCTCTCTATAAAGCTCTGTTTTGAATACCCCAGCCACGTCCTGCACTGCTACTGACTAGCGCTGAGAGGGCGCTGACAGAGAGTGTGTGTGTGTGTGTGTGTGTGTGCGTGCGTGTGTGCGTGCGTGCGTGTGTCAGGGGTGTTACCAGAGTTAAACTGTCCTGACAAAGACGTTACCCAGCAGCCATAGTACTGCTTCGGTTCACCTCTCACCTGTTACCTCTCAGAGTTACTCGAAAACACTATAGTTTTACTTTGCAGTTTACAAGCTGTCATCCAGCTGCTCTCTGGGCACCACCTCTGACTCTCACACTGGTACAGAGTTTATTTATATAGTGCACTACTTTTGACCAGGACTGGCACCCTATTCCTTATAGTGCACTAAGTTTTGACCATCACTTGCACCCTATTCCTTATATAGTGCACTACTTTTGACCAGGACTGGCACCCTATTCCCTATATAGTGCCCTACTTTTGACCATGGCCCAGTGCACTATGAAGGGAATAGGTTTACATTTGGGACAGAACCTCAGTTTACATGACTACACTATGGGAAAGGTCTTGTTTTCAGTAACAGTCCATTAGGTGTTTTGCCCTAGTTTAATTCAGTGTGACTAAGGTGGGCATTCTAGCTTCTTTATTTCTGTGTTTTAGAAATATCTTTGTTAGTGGCACTATAGCCCTGTTAAGCTTCACAGTCGTGTCTTTGTTTCTTGTTTTGTTGGCGACATTAAAATAAAAGGGAAATGTACGCTCACCACACTGCACCTTGGTCTCCTTCCGACGACGGCCGTGACACCACCATAAGGGCACTGCGTTCATCCACCTCTGGCCTGCTCGCCTCCCTACCACTGAGGAAGTACAGCTCCCGCTCAGCCTAGTCAAAACTGTTCGCTGCTCCGGCCCCCTAATGGTGGAACAAACTCCCTCACGACGCCAGGACAGCGGAGTCAATCACCACCTTCCGGAGACACCTGAAACCCCACCTCTTTAAGGAATACCTAGGATAGGATAAGTAATCCCTCTCACCCCCCCCCCTTTAAGATTTAGATGCACTATTGTAAAGTGACTGTTCCACTGGATGTCATAAGGTGAATGCACCAATTTGTAAGTCGCTCTGGATAAGAGCGTCTGCTAAATGACTTAAATGTAAATGTAAATGTTTGGCACTAGTTTATTTCAGCGTTTTCAGTAGCAGTCTGCCAAGGCAATGGAATTATAAAACTGTTACTCCATAACCTAACAAGTGCTGCTCATGTTGATGCATATCAGGCTGAGGAGAATAAGGGTGGATATAGAATGGTTAATTTAAGGGTCCTTACATTTGTATGATGGCATATTGGATGTAATTAGAATAGTAGAATATAGCTTGTCTCTGGTTAGCAGTGTAGTAAAGGATAAACAACACAGGCTGGCTGCCACACAGAGTGGAATTACCTTATTATAATGTTTATATGTGAGACAAAATGTCCAGAGCTGGACGATGTTTTAAAGATGGAATCCGCAGTAGGGAAAACAACACCCCACAGCCGTTCTTATTTTTGTTTTGTTGATGAAGCGGATGTGAGGAGTGGTCAGGAACAAAAACATGATTGTACATTTTCTGATGTTCTGTTGCACGTGCAACGATGTCTGAGGAGGAAAAACAAACAGCTACGTTGTTGTAATATCGCAAATGGACATGGCAGTTTCACAATGAAAGATTCCAGCTATAAGGGCTGTTTTAAAGGCACTGAAAAACACTGATGTGTGTCCCAAATGGACATGGCAGTTTCACAATGAAGGATTCCAGCTATAAGGGCTGTTTTAAAAGCACTGAAAAACACTGATGTGTGTCCCAAATAGCATCCTATTCTCGATATAGTGCACAACTTTTGACCCAAGACCTATGGGAATAGGATCCCATTTGGGACGCGTCCTAACAAATCTCCAATCAGTAGTTGTCCACTGCCCTCTACTGCTCAGGTGTCGTCACATTAACACAATTCGGGAAATTCTGAAAAATCTGTGCTGACACACAACTAAATGCCGAAGCCAAACATGGTCATTTTTCCAGGGTGATTCAACTCTACTAAAAGAGATTCATTAACGTTAGAGCCGTAAAGTCACTTTGTTTAGGCTTGGCTCTGCATGGGTAAAATATGAATGATTTAGCATATTAGTTAGCTTATTAGTATGCCTCTGACATATTAACCAACCCCAGGGGATCATATCTGCTCTTTTTGAATATATGCTAATTTATTTTTATTTTGGTTTGGATCGTTTTCAATGACTTTTGGGAACAGTGTTTGGATAATTAATAATATAATGAGTGTGTGCATGCTGATTCAGAGTTGTGGACCCTCTTCATAAAAAGACGATGATAAGGTAGATTAGCATACAAATTAGGAACATTTCGAGCTGTTTTTTAATCAACTCTTTTTTTTTTCTTCCTCAACCTTGACCAGTTTAAAATAGCCTGTCTATTCCCTTGGAGAATGTAAACATTGTTCCAGCTTTTAATTGATATGACTCGATTGATATTGTCCTTCGTTCCAAAACTGGTTCCTTTGTTACTTTTAAATTTGTCCTGGGTACTTTAACCTCTGTCCTCTGTCTCCACTCTACCTCTGTCTCCTCTTTGTTTTCACTGCCATCCCTCCTTACTGACTCCTGTCTTCATTCTGTCTTTGCTAGCCACACCTGTAGCTCCAAGCCAGATAAAGTATCACTTAATTTATCTTATAATAAAGTACAGAAAGAGAAAGAGAGTCAGACAAAGAGAGAGAGAGAGAGAGAGAGAGAGAGAGAGAGAGAGAGAGAGAGAGAGAGAGAGAGAGAGAGAGAGAGAGAGAGAGAGAGAGAGAGAGAGAGAGAGAGAGAGGCAAGAGAGCGAGTGAGGGAGAGAATGAGAGAGGGAGAGAGGAGAAAGAGAGAGGGAGAGGGAGAGGGAGAGAGAGAACAGCAACCTTGGGCAAATCCTCTGCATTATCATTAACAGCAGTGAAAACAATTCAAATTTCTAATTACCGTACGACAGACCACAAATTCACCATACACACCCTAATTGACAAAACAAAACAAAAAAACGCAAAGTCTTCTTGTCTTTCTCGTCCGTTGCTGTTTTCAAAAAAGTGTTTGACTCAAATTGGCATGAGGGTCTGCTATACAAATTGATGGAAAGTGGTGCTGGGGGAAAACATACAACATTATAAAATCCATGTACACAAAAAACAAGTGTGAGGTTAAAACAAATTTATTTCCACAAGGTCGTGGGGCGAGACAGGGATGCAGCTTAAGCCACACCACACCCTCTTCAACATATATATCAACGAATTGGGCACTAGAACAGTCTGCAGCACCCGGCCTCCCCCAACTAGAATCTAAAGTTAAATGTCTACTGTTTGCTGTTGATCTGGTGCTTCTGTCCCCAACCAAGGTGGGCCTACAGCAGCACCTAGGTCTTCTGCACAGATTCTGTCAAACCTGGGCCCTGAAAGTCAATCTCAGTAAGACAAAAATAATTGTGTTCCAAAAAAAGGTCCAGTCGCCAGGACCATGAATACAAATTCCCTCTAGACCGCGTTGCCTTAGAGCACACAACAAACTATGCATACCTCGGCCAAAACATCAAATCATGTTATTTGTCACATGGTCCAAATAGAACAAGTGTAGACCTTACAGTCAAATGCTTACTTACAAGCCCTTAATAAACAATGTTTTAAAAAATTCTTAGGGCTGCAATCCCGTTAACGGGATCGATATGACAACAGCCAGTGAAAGTGCAGTGTCATGCAGGTGAAAGAGGACCCAAAAGCGACTTGGCGAAAACAGAGTCTTTAATCCAGTAAAGTAAATACAAACAAAAAACACAACTTTCACTCGAAATGACGAGGACAAACTGGAGACTCGATCTTGAACAGCAGGTGAACAGCAGGTTGCCTCGGGAAGGCACTTGAACCAGACAGACTCAGACACCTGCTCACCACGCAGCATCTGAGGAAAACACGACACGACAGGGCGATACACAAACACAGCACGGTGAATTCTAGACAAGGAACCGACAGGACAGGAACGGAACACAAAGGAAGAAATAGGGACTCTAATCAGGGGAAAGGATCGGGAACAGGTGTGGGAAGACTAAATGATTGATTAGGGGAATAGGAACAGCTGGGAGCAGGAACGGAACGATAGAGAGAAGAGAGAGCGAGAGAGTGAGAGAGGGAGGGGGAGAGAGAGGGATAGAAAGAGGGAAAGAACCTAATAAGACCAGCAGAGGGAAACGAATAGAATGGGAAGCACAGGGACAAGACAAGATAATAAATGACAAAACATGACAGTACCCCCCACTCACCGAGCGCCTCCTGGCGCACTCGAGGAGGAATCCTGGCGGCAACGGAGGAAATCATCAATGAGTGAACGGTCCAGCACGTCCCGAGACGGAACCCAACTCCTCTCCTCAGGACCGTAACCCTCCCAATCCACTAAGTATTGGTGACCCCGTCCCGAGAACGCATGTCCATGATCTTATGTACCTTGTAAATAGGTGCGCTCTCGACAAGGACGGGAGGGGGGAGGGAAGACGAACGGGGGTGCGAAGAAAGGGCTTGACACAGGAGACATGGAAGACAGGATGGACGCGACGAAGATGTCGCGGAAGAAGCAGTCGCACAGCGACAGGATTGACGACCTGGGAGACACGGAACGGACCAATGAACCGCGGAGTCAACTTACGAGAAGCTGTCGTAAGAGGAAGGTTGCGAGTGGAAAGCCACACTCTCTGGCCGCAACAATACCTTGGACTCTTAATCCTGCGTTTATTGGCGGCTCTCACAGTCTGTGCCCTGTAACGGCAAAGTGCAGACCTCACCCTCCTCCAGGTGCGCTCACAACGTTGGACAAACGCTTGAGCGGAGGGAACGCTGGACTCGGCAAGCTGGGATGAGAACAGAGGAGGCTGGTAACCCAGACTACTCTGAAACGGAGATAACCCGGTAGCAGACGAAGGAAGCGAATTGTGAGCGTATTCTGCCCAGGGGAGCTGTTCTGCCCAAGACGCAGGGTTTCTGAAAGAAAGGCTGCGTAGTATGCGACCAATCGTCTGATTGGCCCTCTCTGCTTGACCGTTAGACTGGGGATGAAACCCGGAAGAGAGACTGACGGACGCACCAATCAAACGACAGAACTCCCTCCAAAACTGTGACGTGAATTGCGGGCCTCTGTCTGAAACGGCGTCTAACGGGAGGCCATGAATTCTGAATACATTCTCGATAATGATTTGTGCCGTCTCCTTAGCGGAAGGAAGTTTAGCGAGGGGAATGAAATGTGCCGCCTTAGAGAACCTATCGACAACCGTAAGAATCACAGTCTTCCCCGCAGACAAAGGCAGACCGGTAATGAAGTCTAGGGCGATGTGAGACCATGGTCGAGAAGGAATGGGGAGCGGTCTGAGACGACCGGCAGGAGGAGAGTTACCCGACTTAGTCTGCGCGCAGTCCGAACAAGCAGCCACGAAACGGCGCGTGTCACGCTCCTGAGTCGGCCACCAAAAGCGCTGGCGAATAGACGCAAGAGTGCCTCGAACACCGGGATGACCAGCTAACTTGGCAGAGTGAGCCCACTGAAGAACAGCCAGACGAGTGGAAACAGGAACGAAAAGGAGGTTACTAGGACAAGCGCGCGGCGACGCAGTGTGCGTGAGTGCTTGCTTAACCTGTCTTTCAATTCCCCAGACTGTTAACCCGACAACACGCCCATAAGGAAGAATCCCCTCGGGATCAGTAGAAGCCACAGAAGAACTAAACAGACGGGATAAGGCATCAGGCTTGGTGTTCTTGCTACCCGGACGGTAAGAAATCACAAACTCGAAACGAGCGAAAAACAACGCCCAACGAGCTTGACGGGCATTAAGTCGTTTGGCAGAACGGATGTACTCAAGGTTCTTATGGTCTGTCCAAACGACAAAAGGAACGGTCGCCCCCTCCAACCACTGTCGCCATTCGCCTAGGGCTAAGCGGATGGCGAGCAGTTCACGGTTACCCACATCATAGTTGCGCTCAGATGGCGACAGGCGATGAGAAAAATAAGCGCAAGGATGAACCTTATCGTCAGACTGGAAGCGCTGGGATAGAATGGCTCCCACGCCTACCTCTGAAGCGTCAACCTCGACAATGAATTGTCTAGTGACGTCAGGAGTAACGAGGATAGGAGCGGACGTAAAACGTTCTTTTAGAAGATCAAAAGCTCCCTGGGCGGAACCGGACCACTTAAAACACGTCTTGACAGAAGTAAGAGCTGTGAGAGGGGCAGCAACTTGACCGAAATTACGAATGAAACGCCGATAGAAATTAGCGAAACCTAAAAAGCGCTGCAACTCGACACGTGACCTTGGAACGGGCCAATCACTGACAGCTTGGACCTTAGCGGAATCCATCTGAATGCCTTCAGCGGAAATAACGGAACCGAGAAAAGTAACGGAGGAGACATGAAAAGAGCACTTCTCAGACTTTACGTAGAGACAATTCTCTAAAAGGCGCTGTAGAACACGTCGAACGTGCTGAACATGAATCTCGAGTGACGGAGAAAAATCAGGATATCGTCAAGATAGACAAAAACAAAGATGTTCAGCATGTCTCTCAGAACATCATTAACTAATGCCTGAAAAACAGCTGGCGCATTGGCGAGACCAAACGGCAGAACCCGGTACTCAAAATGCCCTAACGGAGTGTTAAACGCCGTTTTCCACTCGTCCCCCTCTCTGATGCGCACGAGATGGTAAGCGTTACGAAGGTCCAACTTAGTAAAGCACCTGGCTCCCTGCAGAATCTCGAAGGCTGATGACATAAGGGGAAGCGGATAACGATTCTTAACCGTTATGTCATTCAGCCCTCGATAATCCACGCAGGGGCGCAGAGTACCGTCCTTCTTCTTAACAAAAAGAACCCCGCCCCGGCCGGAGAGGAAGAAGGCACTATGGTACCGGCGTCAAGAGACACAGACAAATAATCCTCGAGAGCCTTACGTTCGGGAGCCGACAGAGAGTATAGTCTACCCCGAGGAGGAGTGGTCCCCGGAAGGAGATCAATACTACAATCATACGACCGGTGAGGAGGAAGGGAGTTGGCTCGGGACCGACTGAAGACCGTGCGCAGATCATGATATTCCTCCGGCACTCCTGTCAAATCGCCAGGTTCCTCCTGAGAAGTAGGGACAGAAGAAACGGGAGGGATGGCAGACATTAAACACTTCACATGACAAGAAACGTTCCAGGATAGGATAGAATTACTAGACCAATTAATAGAAGGATTATGACATACTAGCCAGGGATGACCCAAAACAACAGGTGTAAACGGTGAACGAAAAATCAAAAAAGAAATAGTCTCACTGTGGTTACCAGATACTGTGAGGGTTAAAGGTAGTGTCTCAAATCTGATACTGGGAAGATGACTACCATCTAAGGCGAACATGGGCGTAGGCTTCTCTAACTCTCTGAAAGGAATGTCATGTTTCCGAACCCATGCTTCGTCCATGAAACAACCCTCAGCCCCAGAGTCTATCAAGGCACTACATGTAGCACCCGAACCGGTCCAGCGTAGATGGACCGACAAAGTAGTACAGGATTTTGATGGAGAGACTTGAGTAGTTGCGCTCACCTGTAGCCCTCCGCTTACAGATGAGCTCTGGCTTTTACTGGACATGAATTAACAAAATGTCCAGCAACTCCGCAATAGAGGCACAGGCGGTTGGTGATCCTCCGTTCCCTCTCCTTAGTCGAGATGCGAATCCCTCCCAGCTGCATGGGCTCAGACTCTGAGCCAGAGGAGGGAGATGGTTGCGATGCGGAGCAGGGAAACACCGTTGATGCGAGCTCTCTTCCACGAGCCCGGTGACGAAGATCTACCCGTCGTTCTATGCGGATGGCGAGAGCAATCAAAGAGTCCACATCTGAAGGAACCTCCCGGGAGAGAATCTCATCCTTAACCACTGCGTGGAGTCCCTCCAGAAAACGAGCGAGCAGCGCCGGCTCGTTCCACTCACTAGAGGCAGCAAGAGTGCGAAACTCAATAGAATAATCCGTTATGGACCGTTCACCTTGGCATAAGGAAGCCAGGGCCCTAGAAGCCTCCCTACCAAAAACTGAACGGTCAAAAACCCGAATCATCTCCTCTTTAAAGTTCTGGAACTTGTTAGAGCAATCAGCCCTTGCCTCCCAGATAGCTGTGCCCCATTCTCGAGCCCGGCCAGTAAGGAGTGAAATGACGTAAGCAACCCGAGCTCTCTCTCTAGAGTATGTGTTGGGTTGGAGAGAGAACACAATCTCACACTGCGTGAGAAAGGAGCGGCACTCAGTGGGCTGCCCGGAGTAGCAAGGTGGGTTATTAACCCTAGGTTCTGGAGGCTCGGCAGGCCAGGAAGTAACAGGTGGCACGAGACGTAGACTCTGGAACTGTCCAGAGAGGTCGGAAACCTGAGCGGCCAGGTTCTCCACGGCATGGCGAGCAGCAGACAATTCCTGCTCGTGTCTGCCGAGCATGGCTCCTTGGATCTCGACGGCAGTGTAACGAGCGTCTGAAGTCGCTGGGTCCATTCCTTGGTCGGTTCCTTCTGTCATGCAGGTGAAAGAGGACCCAAAAGCGACTTGGCGAAAACAGAGTCTTTAATCCAGTAAAGTAAATACAAACAAAAAACACAACTTTCACTCGAAATGACGAGGACAAACTGGAGACTCGATCTTGAACAGCAGGTGAACAGCAGGTTGCCTCGGGAAGGCACTTGAACCAGACAGACTCAGACACCTGCTCACCACGCAGCATCTGAGGAAAACACGACACGACAGGGCGATACACAAACACAGCACGGTGAATTCTAGACAAGGAACCGACAGGACAGGAACGGAACACAAAGGAAGAAATAGGGACTCTAATCAGGGGAAAGGATCGGGAACAGGTGTGGGAAGACTAAATGATTGATTAGGGGAATAGGAACAGCTGGGAGCAGGAACGGAACGATAGAGAGAAGAGAGAGCGAGAGAGTGAGAGAGGGAGGGGGAGAGAGAGGGATAGAAAGAGGGAAAGAACCTAATAAGACCAGCAGAGGGAAACGAATAGAATGGGAAGCACAGGGACAAGACAAGATAATAAATGACAAAACATGACATGCAGGGTGCCAAATTCAAAACAACAGAAATCTCATAATTAAAATTCTTCAAACATACATGTATCTTATACCATTTTAAAGGTAATCTCGTTGTTAATCCCACCACAGTGTCTGTTTTCAAATAGGCTTTACAGCAAAAACACCACAAACGATTATATTAGGTCACCAACAACTCACAGAAAAACACAGCCATTTTTCCAGCCAAAGACAGGAGTCACAAAAAGCACAGATAGAGATAAAATGAATCACTAACCTTTGATGATCTTCATCAGATGACACTCATAGGACTTCATGTTACACAATACATGTATGTTTTGTTTGATGATGTTCATATTTAAATTTAAAAATATCAGTATACATTGGCACGTTACATTCACTAGTTCCAAAAACATCCGGTGATATTGCAGAGAGCCACATCATTTTACAGAAATACTCATTATAAATGTCAATTAAAATACAATTGTTAGACATGGAAATATAGATATACCTCTCCTTAATGCAACCGCTGTGTCAGATTTCAAAAAAACTTTACGAAAGAAGCAAACGATGCAATAATCTGAGAACGGCGCTCAGAAAAAGAAATTATAATAATTATCCGCCAAAGATTATCCGCCATGTTGGAGTCAACAGAAATCAGAAATAACATTATAAATATTCCCTTACCTTTGATGATCTTCATCAGAATGCACTCCCAGGAATCCTAGTTCCACAATAAATGTTTTATTTGTTCGATAATGTCCATTATTTATGTCAAAGTAACTACTTTTGTTAGGGCGTTTAGTACACAAATCCAAATGCTCGTGCAGGTCCAGCCGGACGTTGGACGAAAACTTCAAAACGGTATACTACAGGTCGTAGAAACATTTCAAACTAAGTATAGAATCAATCTTTAGGATGTTTTTATCATAAATCTTCAATAACGTTCAAACCGGAGAATTCCATTGTCTGTAGAAAAGCCATGGAACTCAGGTCTCTATCATGTGAAATGCGCCTGACCAGGACCTGGCTCTCTGCCAGACCACTGACTCAAAGAGCTCTCATCCGGCCCCACATCACAGTAGAAGCCTTATTCAGGTTCCTAAAGATGATAGACATCTAGTGGAAGCCTTAGAAAGTACAACATAACCAATATCCCACTGTGTATTCAATAGGGGCTGGGTTGAAAATCTACCAACCTCAGATGTCCCCCTTCTTGTTTGGATTTCTTCTCAGGTTCTCAGGAGCAGGCCGTTTACTCTGGGCACCTTTCATCCAAGCTACTCAATACTGCACCTGCAGCCATAATACCTTTGATGAAGTTTTTATAAAAGAAGACAAAAAATGTTAAGTAAAAAATAGATGAGTAGAAAACTGAAAATAAAGTAACAAATAACTAAACAGCAGCAGTAAAATAACAATACGGAGGCTAGTTATACAGGGGGTACCAGTACAGAGTCAATGTGCGGGGATACCGGTTAGTTGAGGTAATTGAGGTTATATGTACATGTAGATATAGTTAAAGTGACTATACATTGATAATAAACAAAGAGTAGCAGCAGCGTAAAAGAGGGGTCTGGGTAGTCATTTGTTTAGCTGTTCAGGAGTTTTATGGCTTGGGGGTAGAAGCTATTAAGATGCCTTTTGGACCTAGACTTGATGCTCCAGTACCACTTGCAATGCGGTAGCAGAGAGAACAGTCTATGACTAGGGTGGCTAGAGTCTTTGACAATTTATATGGCCTTCCTCTGACACCGCCTGGTGTAGAGGTCCTGGATGGCAGGAAGCTTGGCACCGGTGATGTACTGGGCCGAAGGGACTAACCTCTGTAATGCCTTGAGGCCGGAGGCCCAGCAGTTGCCATACCAGGCAGTGATGCAACCAGTCAGGATGCTCTCGATGGTGCAGCCGTAGAACCTTTTGAGGATCATAGGACCCATGCCAAATCGTTTCAGTCTCTTGACGGGGAACGGGCTTTGTCATGCCCTTTTCACGACTGTCTTAGTGTGTTTGGTCCATGATAGTTTGTTGGTGATGTGGACACCAAGTAACTTGAATCTCTCAACCTGCTCCACTGCAGCTCCGTCGATGATAATGGGGGCGTGCTCGGTCCTTTTCCTGTAGTCCACAATCAGCTCCTTTGTCTTGATCATGTTGAGGGAGAGGTTGTTGTCCTGGCACCACACTGGTCTTGTCTCTAACCTCCTCTCTATAGGCGGTCTCATCGTAGTTGGTAATCTGGTTTACCGCTGTTGTGTCTTCTGCAAACCTGATGATGGTGTTGGAGTCGGGCCTGGCCATACAGTCATGAGTGAACAAGGAGTACAGGGGGGGACTGAGCACTCACCCCTGAGGGGCCCCAGTGTTGAGGATCAGCATAGTGGATGTGTTATTAACTACCCTTACGACCTGGGGCGGCCGTCAGGAAGTCCTTGGTCCATTTGCAGAGGGAGGTGTTTAGTCCCAGGGTCCTTAGCTTAGTGATGAGCTTTGAGGGCACTATGGTGTTGAACGCTGTGTTGTGGGTTGTGCCGTGGGGGAGATCTTTGTCGGCTATAAGTTGGTGGTCGAAGATATCCCTCTAGTGGTATGGGGGCTGTGCTTTGGCAAAGTGGGTGGGGTTTTATCCTGCCTGTTTGGCCCTGTCCGGGGGAATCATTGGACGGGGCCACAGTGTCTCCCAACCCCTTCTGTCTCAGCCTCCAGTATTTATGCTGCATTAGTTTATGTGTCGGGAGGCTAGAGTCAGTCTGTTATATATGGAGTATTTCTCCTGTCTTAACCGGTGTCCTGTGTGAATTTAAGTATGCTCTCTCTTCTTTCTTTCTTTCTTTCTTTCTTTCTTTCTTTCTTTCTTTCTTTCTTTCTTTCTTTCCTTCTTTCTTTCTTTCTCTCTTTCTTTCTTCCTCTCTCTCTCTGAGGACCTGAACCCTAGGACCAAGCCTCAGGACTACCTGGCCTGGTGACTCCTTGCTGTCCCCAGTCCACCTGCTTGTGCTGCTGTTCCAGTCTCAACTATTCTGCCTGCGGCTATGGAACCCTGACCTGTTCACCGGACGTGCTACCTGTCCCAGACTGGCTGTCTTCAACACTCTAGAGACACTCTGAATGATCGGCTATGAAAAGCCAACTGACATTCACTCCTGAGGTGCTGACCTGTTGCACCTTCGACAACCACTGTGATTATTATTCTTTGACCCTGCTGGTCATCTATGAACATTTGAACATCTTGGCCATGTTCTGTTATAATCTCTACCCAGCACAGCCAGAAGAGGACTGGCAACCCCTCATAGCCTGGTTCCTCTCTAGGTTTCTTCCTAGGTTTTGGCCTTTCTAGGGAGTTTTTCCTAGCTACCGTGCTTCTACACCTGCATTGCTTGCTGTTTGGGGTTTTAGACTGTGTTTCTGTACAGCACTTTGAGATATCAGCTGATGTAAGAAAGGGTTTTATAAAACATTTTTGATTGATACAACCACCTAAAAGGAAGCGATTCCCAAACCTTTCATAACAAAGCTATCACCTACAGAGAGATGAACCTGGAGAAGAGTCTCCTAAGCAAGCTGGTCCTGGGGCTCTGTTGACAAACACAAACAGACCCCACAGAGCCCCAGGACAGCAACACAATTAGACCCAACCAAATCATGAGAAAACAAAAAGATTATTACTTGACACATTGGAAAGAATTAACAAAAAAACAGAGCTAACTAGAATGCTATTTGGCCCTAAACAGAGACTACACAGCGGCAGAATACCTGACCACTGGGACTGACCGAAACATAAGGAAAGCTTTGACTATGTAAAGACTCAGTGAGCATAGCCTTGCTATTGAGAAAGGCTGTCATAGGCAGACCTGTCTCTCAAGAGAAGACAGGCTATGTGCGCACTGCCCACAAAATGAGGTGGAAACTGATCTGCACTTCCTAACCTCCTGCAAGATTACACAGATCCACTAAATTCAAAAACAAACCCAATTTTGATAAACTCCCATATCTACTGGGTGAAATACCACAGTGTGCCATCACAGCAGCAAGATTTGTGACCTGTTACCACAAGATAAGGGCAACCAGTGAAGAACAAACACCATTGTAAATACAACCCATATTTATGTTTATTTATTTTACCTTTTGCACATCATTACAACACTGTATATAGACATAATATGACATTTGAAATGTCTTTATTATTTTGGAACTTATGTGAGTGTAATGTTTACTGTAAATTTGTGTTGGTTATTTCACTTTTGTTTATTATCTACTTCATGTGCTTTGGCAATGTTAACACATGTTTCCCATGCCAATAAAGCCCTTGAATTTAATTGAATTGAGAAAGGGATACAGAGAGAGAGAGGGGAGGGGGAGGGGGAGGAGCTGTAGGCCTAATGGCTTTGCTCTAATAATTAGCTCCAATTACAGCTAATGGAGCTACAGGGGTAGTGCGTGTGCATGTGCGTGTGCATGTTTGTGTGCATATATGTGTCCACATGCACATACGTGTGTGCATGTCTTCCTACAGTACTTTGTCAATACCATGCTCCAAACAATTTAGTAAAGTGGATGAAAGCACAATCTACAATAAGGCTGCATTTACACTGACAGACCAATTCTGATATTGTTCCCAATTATTGGCAAAAGAGATGATCTGATTGGCCAAAAGAACCTACTAATGGGAAAAGATCAGAATTCGGCTGCCTGTGTAAACACAATTTTGTTTGAGAAGGTGGGAATACATCCCAGTTTCTATAGGCCTATGTAACTAGCCCGTATTGTTTAATCAATTCCTTGTGCCTCTGTAAAAAGAAAGTTTCAGAAGATGTAACAGTGTCATAGCAGCTTGAATTCTTGATAACAAAAAGCCATGTGTGTGTTCCTAATTGATCATAGAGCTCTGTGTAAGGAAGAGGGTGGGAATCAGCCTATGTTTCACTGTTCTACTGCCTCCCTGGTGGGGTTCTCTGAGTACAGAATCATTGTCCTAACTCACGGTATAATTGGATCCTATTACTCTAACGACAACACTAACTAATAACCTGGATCACTTCTGCTGCATTATAAACACACAGACACACAACCCCCCCCCCCTCTTTTTCACACACACACATTTCTACTGCCTGTCTGTAATGATCTTAACAGATGTGCAAATGCTAATGTGCCTTTCTAATCTTTCATTTTTTTCACGTGGATTGATACCAAAATGAATGTGATGCATTTATGAGTAAAAATACATATAACACGTAGCCAATATTTATTTGCTGTGTCTCACTCACACACACAAACACGCACAAACACACAAAGACACATACGTTGAGCGTTAATCTCCTTCTCTGATTCCTTCTGTCTCTCTTTCCTTCGCTCCCTCCATCCATCTGTCCTTCTCCAGTCATCAATGAGTTTTCCACTGAAGCATTTCACAGGACAGTGTTGTCTTTGCTGCTATTTATCCATCCCTCTATCCTACTCTCTATGTATCTGTCCCTCTATCCTACTTTCTATGTATCTGTCCCACTATCCTACTCTCTATGTATCTGTCCCACTATCCTACTCTCTATGTATCTGTCCCACTATCCTACTCTCTATGTATCTGTCCCTCTATCCTACTCTCTATGTATCTGTCCCTCTATCCTACTCTCTATGTATCTGTCCCTCTATCCTACTCTCTATGTATCTGTCCCTCTATCCTACTCTCTATGTATCTGTCCCTCTATCCTACTCTCTATGTATCTGTCCCTCTATCCTACTCTCTATGCATCTGTCCCTCTATCCTACTTTCTATGTATCTGTCCCACTATCCTACTCTTTATGTATCTGTCCCACTATCCTACTCTCTATGTATCTGTCCCACTATCCTACTCTTTATGTATCTGTCCCACTATCCTACTCTCTATGTATCTGTCCCACTATCCTACTCTTTATGTATCTGTCCCTCTATCCTACTTTCTATGTATCTGTCCCACTATCCTACTCTTTATGTATCTGTCCCACTATCCTACTCTTTATGTATCTGTCCCACTATCCTACTCTCTATGTATCTGTCCCACTATCCTACTCTCTATGTATCTGTCCCTCTATCCTACTCTCTATGTATCTGTCCCACTATCCTACTCTTTATGTATCTGTCCCACTATCCTACTCTCTATGTATCTGTCCCTCTATCCTACTCTCTATGTATCTGTCCCTCTATCCTACTCTTTATGTATCTGTCCCACTATCCTACTCTTTATGTATCTGTCCCACTATCCTACTCTCTATGTATCTGTCCCACTATCCTACTCTCTATGTATCTGTCCCTCTATCCTACTCTCTATGTATCTGTCCCACTATCCTACTCTTTATGTATCTGTCCCACTATCCTACTCTCTATGTATCTGTCCCTCTATCCCACTCTCTATGTATCTGTCCCTCTATCCTACTCTTTATGTATCTGTCCCACTATCCTACTCTCTATGTATCTGTCCCTCTATCCTACTCTCTATGTATCTGTCCCTCTATCCTACTCTCTATGTATCTGTCCCTCTATCCTACTCTCTATTTATCTATCCCTCTATCGTTTCCTCCTATTCTATACATGTATATCCCTCTATCCTATCCTCTATGTATATATCCCTCTATCATATCCTCCTATCCTCTGTGTATCTATCTCTCTATGCTATCCTCTATGTACATATCCCTCTATCCTATCCTCTATGTATCTATCCCTCTATCCTATCCTCCTATCCGCTATATATCTAACCCTCTATCATATCCTCCTATCCTCTGTGTATCTATCTCTCTATCCTATCCTCTAATTATCTATCCCTCTTATCCTATCATCTATGTATATATCCCTCTATCCTATCCTCTAATTATCTATCCCTTTATCTATGTATATATCCCTCTATCCTATCCTCCTATCCTCTATCAAATCAAATCAAATTTTATTTGTCACATACACATGGTTAGCAGATGTTAATGCGAGTGTAGCGAGATGCTTGTGCTTCTAGTTGCGACAATGCAGTAATAACCAACGATTAATCTAACCAAACAATTCCACAACTACTACCTTATACACACACGTGTAAAGGGATAAGAATACGTACGTAAAGATATATGAATGAGTGATGGGACAGAACGGCATAGGCAAGATGCAGTAGATGGTATCGAGTACAGTATATACATATAAGATGAATAATGTAGGGTATGTAAACATAAAAGTGGCATAGTTTAAAGTGGCTAGTGATAAATGTATTACATAAAGAGGGCAAGATGCAGTAGATGGTATAGAGTACAGTATATACATATACATATGAGATGAGTAATGTTGGGTATGTAAACATTATATTAAGTGGCATTGTTTAAAGTGGATAGTGATACATTTTACATCAATTTCTATCAATTTCCATTATTAAAGTGGCTGGAGTTGAGTCAGTGTGTTGGCAGCAGCCACTCAATGTTAGTGGTGGCTGTTTAACAGTCTGATGGCCTTGAGATAGAAGCTGTTTTTCAGTCTCTCGGTCCCTGCTTTGATGCACCTGTACTGACCTCGCCTTCTGGATGATAGCGGTGTCATGCAGGTGAAAGAGGACCCAAAAGCGACTTGGCGAAAACAGAGTCTTTAATCCAGTAAAGTAAATACAAACAAAAAACACAACTTTCACTCGAAATGACGAGGACAAACTGGAGACTCGATCTTGAACAGCAGGTGAACAGCAGGTTGCCTCGGGAAGGCACTTGAACCAGACAGACTCAGACACCTGCTCACCACGCAGCATCTGAGGAAAACACGACACGACAGGGCGATACACAAACACAGCACGGTGAATTCTAGACAAGGAACCGACAGGACAGGAACGGAACACAAAGGAAGAAATAGGGACTCTAATCAGGGGAAAGGATCGGGAACAGGTGTGGGAAGACTAAATGATTGATTAGGGGAATAGGAACAGCTGGGAGCAGGAACGGAACGATAGAGAGAAGAGAGAGCGAGAGAGTGAGAGAGGGAGGGGGAGAGAGAGGGATAGAAAGAGGGAAAGAACCTAATAAGACCAGCAGAGGGAAACGAATAGAATGGGAAGCACAGGGACAAGACAAGATAATAAATGACAAAACATGACAGTACCCCCCACTCACCGAGCGCCTCCTGGCGCACTCGAGGAGGAATCCTGGCGGCAACGGAGGAAATCATCAATGAGTGAACGGTCCAGCACGTCCCGAGACGGAACCCAACTCCTCTCCTCAGGACCGTAACCCTCCCAATCCACTAAGTATTGGTGACCCCGTCCCCGAGAACGCATGTCCATGATCTTATGTACCTTGTAAATAGGTGCGCTCTCGACAAGGACGGGAGGGGGAGGGAAGACGAACGGGGTGCGAAGAAAGGGCTTGACACAGGAGACATGGAAGACAGGATGGACGCGACGAAGATGTCGCGGAAGAAGCAGTCGCACAGCGACAGGATTGACGACCTGGGAGACACGGAACGGACCAATGAACCGCGGAGTCAACTTACGAGAAGCTGTCGTAAGAGGAAGGTTGCGAGTGGAAAGCCACACTCTCTGGCCGCAACAATACCTTGGACTCTTAATCCTGCGTTTATTGGCGGCTCTCACAGTCTGTGCCCTGTAACGGCAAAGTGCAGACCTCACCCTCCTCCAGGTGCGCTCACAACGTTGGACAAACGCTTGAGCGGAGGGAACGCTGGACTCGGCAAGCTGGGATGAGAACAGAGGAGGCTGGTAACCCAGACTACTCTGAAACGGAGATAACCCGGTAGCAGACGAAGGAAGCGACCAGAGCGTATTCTGCCCAGGGAGCTGTTCTGCCCAAGACGCAGGGTTTCTGAAAGAAAGGCTGCGTAGTATGCGACCAATCGTCTGATTGGCCCTCTCTGCTTGACCGTTAGACTGGGGATGAAACCCGGAAGAGAGACTGACGGACGCACCAATCAAACGACAGAACTCCCTCCAAAACTGTGACGTGAATTGCGGGCCTCTGTCTGAAACGGCGTCTAACGGGAGGCCATGAATTCTGAATACATTCTCGATAATGATTTGTGCCGTCTCCTTAGCGGAAGGAAGTTTAGCGAGGGGAATGAAATGTGCCGCCTTAGAGAACCTATCGACAACCGTAAGAATCACAGTCTTCCCCGCAGACAAAGGCAGACCGGTAATGAAGTCTAGGGCGATGTGAGACCATGGTCGAGAAGGAATGGGGAGCGGTCTGAGACGACCAGCAGGAGGAGAGTTACCCGACTTAGTCTGCGCGCAGTCCGAACAAGCAGCCACGAAACGGCGCGTGTCACGCTCCTGAGTCGGCCACCAAAAGCGCTGGCGAATAGACGCAAGAGTGCCTCGAACACCGGGATGACCAGCTAACTTGGCAGAGTGAGCCCACTGAAGAACAGCCAGACGAGTGGAAACAGGAACGAAAAGGAGGTTACTAGGACAAGCGCGCGGCGACGCAGTGTGCGTGAGTGCTTGCTTAACCTGTCTTTCAATTCCCCAGACTGTTAACCCGACAACACGCCCATAAGGAAGAATCCCTCGGGATCAGTAGAAGCCACAGAAGAACTAAACAGACGGGATAAGGCATCAGGCTTGGTGTTCTTGCTACCCGGACGGTAAGAAATCACAAACTCGAAACGAGCGAAAAACAACGCCCAACGAGCTTGACGGGCATTAAGTCGTTTGGCAGAACGGATGTACTCAAGGTTCTTATGGTCTGTCCAAACGACAAAAGGAACGGTCGCCCCCTCCAACCACTGTCGCCATTCGCCTAGGGCTAAGCGGATGGCGAGCAGTTCACGGTTACCCACATCATAGTTGCGCTCAGATGGCGACAGGCGATGAGAAAAATAAGCGCAAGGATGAACCTTATCGTCAGACTGGAAGCGCTGGGATAGAATGGCTCCCACGCCTACCTCTGAAGCGTCAACCTCGACAATGAATTGTCTAGTGACGTCAGGAGTAACGAGGATAGGAGCGGACGTAAAACGTTCTTTTAGAAGATCAAAAGCTCCCTGGGCGGAACCGGACCACTTAAAACACGTCTTGACAGAAGTAAGAGCTGTGAGAGGGCAGCAACTTGACCGAAATTACGAATGAAACGCCGATAGAAATTAGCGAAACCTAAAAGCGCTGCAACTCGACACGTGACCTTGGAACGGGCCAATCACTGACAGCTTGGACCTTAGCGGAATCCATCTGAATGCCTTCAGCGGAAATAACGGAACCGAGAAAAGTAACGGAGGAGACATGAAAAGAGCACTTCTCAGACTTTACGTAGAGACAATTCTCTAAAAGGCGCTGTAGAACACGTCGAACGTGCTGAACATGAATCTCGAGTGACGGAGAAAAAATCAGGATATCGTCAAGATAGACAAAAACAAAGATGTTCAGCATGTCTCTCAGAACATCATTAACTAATGCCTGAAAAACAGCTGGCGCATTGGCGAGACCAAACGGCAGAACCCGGTACTCAAAATGCCCTAACGGAGTGTTAAACGCCGTTTTCCACTCGTCCCCCTCTCTGATGCGCACGAGATGGTAAGCGTTACGAAGGTCCAACTTAGTAAAGCACCTGGCTCCCTGCAGAATCTCGAAGGCTGATGACATAAGGGGAAGCGGATAACGATTCTTAACCGTTATGTCATTCAGCCCTCGATAATCCACGCAGGGGCGCAGAGTACCGTCCTTCTTCTTAACAAAAAGAACCCCGCCCCGGCCGGAGAGGAAGAAGGCACTATGGTACCGGCGTCAAGAGACACAGACAAATAATCCTCGAGAGCCTTACGTTCGGGAGCCGACAGAGAGTATAGTCTACCCCGAGGAGGAGTGGTCCCCGGAAGGAGATCAATACTACAATCATACGACCGGTGAGGAGGAAGGGAGTTGGCTCGGGACCGACTGAAGACCGTGCGCAGATCATGATATTCCTCCGGCACTCCTGTCAAATCGCCAGGTTCCTCCTGAGAAGTAGGGACAGAAGAAACGGGAGGGATGGCAGACATTAAACACTTCACATGACAAGAAACGTTCCAGGATAGGATAGAATTACTAGACCAATTAATAGAAGGATTATGACATACTAGCCAGGGATGACCCAAAACAACAGGTGTAAACGGTGAACGAAAAATCAAAAAAGAAATAGTCTCACTGTGGTTACCAGATACTGTGAGGGTTAAAGGTAGTGTCTCAAATCTGATACTGGGAAGATGACTACCATCTAAGGCGAACATGGGCGTAGGCTTCTCTAACTCTCTGAAAGGAATGTCATGTTTCCGAACCCATGCTTCGTCCATGAAACAACCCTCAGCCCCAGAGTCTATCAAGGCACTACATGTAGCACCCGAACCGGTCCAGCGTAGATGGACCGACAAAGTAGTACAGGATTTTGATGGAGAGACTTGAGTAGTTGCGCTCACCTGTAGCCCTCCGCTTACAGATGAGCTCTGGCTTTTACTGGACATGAATTAACAAAATGTCCAGCAACTCCGCAATAGAGGCACAGGCGGTTGGTGATCCTCCGTTCCCTCTCCTTAGTCGAGATGCGAATCCCTCCCAGCTGCATGGGCTCAGACTCTGAGCCAGAGGAGGGAGATGGTTGCGATGCGGAGCAGGGAAACACCGTTGATGCGAGCTCTCTTCCACGAGCCCGGTGACGAAGATCTACCCGTCGTTCTATGCGGATGGCGAGAGCAATCAAAGAGTCCACATCTGAAGGAACCTCCCGGGAGAGAATCTCATCCTTAACCACTGCGTGGAGTCCCTCCAGAAAACGAGCGAGCAGCGCCGGCTCGTTCCACTCACTAGAGGCAGCAAGAGTGCGAAACTCAATAGAATAATCCGTTATGGACCGTTCACCTTGGCATAAGGAAGCCAGGGCCCTAGAAGCCTCCCTACCAAAAACTGAACGGTCAAAAACCCGAATCATCTCCTCTTTAAAGTTCTGGAACTTGTTAGAGCAATCAGCCCTTGCCTCCCAGATAGCTGTGCCCCATTCTCGAGCCCGGCCAGTAAGGAGTGAAATGACGTAAGCAACCCGAGCTCTCTCTCTAGAGTATGTGTTGGGTTGGAGAGAACACAATCTCACACTGCGTGAGAAAGGAGCGGCACTCAGTGGGCTGCCCGGAGTAGCAAGGTGGGTTATTAACCCTAGGTTCTGGAGGCTCGGCAGGCCAGGAAGTAACAGGTGGCACGAGACGTAGACTCTGGAACTGTCCAGAGAGGTCGGAAACCTGAGCGGCCAGGTTCTCCACGGCATGGCGAGCAGCAGACAATTCCTGCTCGTGTCTGCCGAGCATGGCTCCTTGGATCTCGACGGCAGTGTAACGAGCGTCTGAAGTCGCTGGGTCCATTCCTTGGTCGGTTCCTTCTGTCATGCAGGTGAAAGAGGACTCAAAAGCGACTTGGCGAAAACAGAGTCTTTAATCCAGTAAAGTAAATACAAACAAAAAACACAACTTTCACTCGAAATGACGAGGACAAACTGGAGACTCGATCTTGAACAGCAGGTGAACAGCAGGTTGCCTCGGGAAGGCACTTGAACCAGACAGACTCAGACACCTGCTCACCACGCAGCATCTGAGGAAAACACGACACGACAGGGCGATACACAAACACAGCACGGTGAATTCTAGACAAGGAACCGACAGGACAGGAACGGAACACAAAGGAAGAAATAGGGACTCTAATCAGGGGAAAGGATCGGGAACAGGTGTGGGAAGACTAAATGATTGATTAGGGGAATAGGAACAGCTGGGAGCAGGAACGGAACGATAGAGAGAAGAGAGAGCGAGAGAGTGAGAGAGGGAGGGGGAGAGAGAGGGATAGAAAGAGGGAAAGAACCTAATAAGACCAGCAGAGGGAAACGAATAGAATGGGAAGCACAGGGACAAGACAAGATAATAAATGACAAAACATGACAAGCGGGGTGAACAGGCAGTGGCTCAGGTGGTTGTTGTCCTTGATGATCTTTATGGCCTTCCTGTGACATCGGGTGGTGTAGGTGTCCTGGAGGGCAGGTCGTTTTCCCCCGGTGTTGCATTATGCAGACCTCGCTACCCTCTGGAGAGCCTTACGGTTGTGGGTGGAGCAGTTGCCGTACCAGGCGGTGATACAGCCAAACAGGATGCTCTTGATTGTGTATCTGTAGAAGTTTGTGAGTGCTTTTGATAACAAAAGCCTCCTGAGCCTCCTGAGCCTCCTGAGCCTCCTGAGGTAGAAGAGGCGCTGCTGCGCCTTCTTCACAACGCTGTCTGTGTGGGACGGCACTACCGTCCCGTCGATGTGGATAGGGGGGTGCTCCCTCTGCTGTTTCCTGAAGTCCACAAACATCTCCATTGTTTTGTTGACGTTGAGTCTGAGGTTATTTTCTTGACACCACACTCCGAGGGCCCTCACCTCCTCCCTGTAGGCCGTCTCGTCGTTGTTGGTAATCAAGCCTACCACTGTAGTGTCGTCCGCAAACTTGATGATTGAGTTGGAGGCGTGCATGGCCACCCAGTCTTGGGTGAACAGGAAGTACAGGAGAGGGCTCAGAATGCACCCTTGTGGGGCCCCAGTGTTGAGGATCAGCGGGGTGGAGATGTTGTTACCTACCCTCACAACCTGTGATCGGCCCGTCAGGAAGTCCAGTACCCAGTTGCACAGGGCGGGGTCGAGACACAGGATCTTGAGCTTGATGACGAATTTGGAGGGAACTATGGTGTTAAATGCTGAGCTGTAGTCGATGAACAGCATTCTCACGTAGGTATTCCTCTTGTCCAGATGGGTAAGAGCAGTGTGCAGTGTGGTTGCAATTGCGTCGTCTGTGGACCTATTGGGGCGGTAAGCAAATAAGAGTTGGTCTAGGGTGTCAGGTAGGCTGGAGGTGATATGGTCCTTGACTAGACTCTCAAAGCACTTCATGATGACAGAAGTGAGTGCTACGGGGCGGCAGTCGTTTAGCTCAGTTACCTTAGCTTTATTGGGAAAAGAAACAATGGTGGCCCTCTTGAAGCATGTGGGAACAGCAGACTGGGATAAGGCTTGATTGAATATGTCCGTAAACACACCAGCCAGCTGGTCTGCGCATGCTCTGAGGATGCGGCTGGGGATGCCGTCTGGGCCTGCAGCCCTGCGAGGGTTAACACGTTGAATGTTTCACTCACGTCGGTTGCAGTGAAGGAGAGTCTGCAGGTTTTGGTAGCGGGCCTTGTCAGTGGCACTGTATTGTCCTCAAAACGAGCAAAGAAGTTATTTAGTCTGCCTGGGAGCAAGATATCCGGGTCTGCGACAGGGCTGGTTTTCTTTTTGTAATCCATGATTGACTGTAGATGCTGCCACATACCTCTTGTGTCTGAGCCGTTGAATTGCAACTCTACTTTGTCTCTATACTGATGCTTAGCTTGTTTGATTGCCTTGCGGAGGGAATAGCTACACTGTTTGTATTCGGTCATGTTTCCGGTCACCTTGCCCTGGTTAAAAGCAGTGTTTCGCGCTTTCAGCTTCACGCGAATGCTGCCATCAATCCACGGTTTCTGGTTTGGGAATGTTTTAATCGTTGCTGTGGGTATAACATTGCCGATGCACTTTCTAATGAACTCACTCACCGAATCAGCGTATTCGTCAATGTTGTTGTTGGACGCAATGCGGAACATATCCCAATCCATGTGATCGAAGCAGTCTTGATGCGTGGAATCAGATTGGTCGGACCAGCGTTGAACAGACCTGAGCGCGGGAGCTTCTTGTTTTAGTTTCTATCTGTAGGCTGGAAGCGACGAAATGGAGTCGTGGACAGCTTTTCTGAAAGGAGGGCAGGGGAGGGCCTTATATGCGTTGCGAAGTTAGAATAACAATGATCCAGGGTTTTAACAGCCCTGGTTGCGCAATCGATATGCTGATAGATTTTAGGGAGTCTTGTTTTCAGATTAGCCTTGTTAAAATCCCCAGCTACAATGAATGCAGCCTCAGGATATGTGGTTTCCATTTTACATAGAGTCAAATGAAGTTTGTTCAGGGCCATCGATGTGTCTGCTTGGGGGTAATATATACGGCTGTGATTATAATCGAAGAGATTTCCCTTGGTAGATAATGTGGTCGACATTTGATTGTGAGGAATTCTAAGTCAGGTGAACAGATGAACTTGAGTTCCTGTATGTTGTTATGATCACACCACGTCTCATTAATCATAAGGCATATCCTCCCGCCCTTCTTCTTACCAGAGAGATGCTTGTTTTTGTCGGCGCGATGCGTGAAGAAACCAGCTGGCTGCACAGACTCTGATAGCGTGTCTCGAGTGAGCCATGTTTCCGTGAAGCAAAGAACGTTACAGTCTCTGATGTCTCTCTGGAATGCTACCCTTGCTCGGATTTCATCAACCTTGTTGTCAAGGGACTGGACATTGGCGAGTAGTATGCTAGGGAGTGGTGCGCGATGTGCCCGTCTCCGGAGCCTGACCAGAAGACCGCTTCACTTGCCCCTTTTACTGCGACATTGTTTTGGTTCGTCGGCTGGGATCCGGTCCATTGTCCTGGTTGGAAGGCAAAACACAGGATCCGCTTCAGGAAAGTCATATTGACGTTGCTCTTATATTCAGTAGTTCCTCCCGACTGTATGTAATGAAACCTAAGATTACCTGGGGTACCAATGTAACAAATGACACGTAAAAAAAACAAAATACTGCATAGTTTCCTAGGAACGCGAAGCGAGGCGGCCATCACTGTTGGCCGCCGGAAGTGTTATCTATCCCTCTATCTTATCATCTATGTATATTACCCTCTATCATATCCTCCTATCCTCTATGTATCTATCCCTCTATCATATCCTACTATTCTCTATGTATCTATCCCTCTATCCTATCCTCATATCCTCTCTGTATCTATCCCTCTATCCTATCATCTATGTATATTACCCTCTATCATATCCTCCTATTCTCTATGTATCTATCCTCATATCCTCTCTGTATCTATCCCTCTATCCTATCATCTATGTATCTATCCCTCTATCCTATCATCTATGTATATTACCCTCTATCATATCCTCTATGTATCTATCCCTCTATCCTATTATCTGTGTATCTATCCCTCTATCCTATCCTCTATGTATCTATCCTTCTATCCTTTCATCTATGTCTATACCCCTCTATACTATATTTATCTGTCCCTCTATCCTATCCTCCTCATTTCTTCTTTTCTCAGACATCCAACCATTTCCAATCCTATGACTTGCTGGTCTAAAACCTCTGGCAAACCTTCTCCCAATCAGCATATCAGACACACTGTCCTGTCCTTGAGAATCTCCCTGTTGCTCATGTTCCTAGGGTGCTTCTCATATTGCACAATATCCCCTATATAGTGCACTAATTTTGACCATATCCCTATGGGTGTAATGCACCATATAGGGGATAGGGTGCCCTTTGGGAGGCAGGCCTATTTCCTTCTCTCTCTGATGGATCCATTCCACTGGTTATGAGTCCAGATGTTTTGCTTTCTTGGGTTTTACTGGCTTTAATTGATCATTTAATCTGTCTGTAAAGGAACAGATGTTTCCTGGGCCGGTGCAGAATGTCACTGGGTACACACACATACACTACCGGTCAAAAGTTTTAGAACACCTAATCATTCAATGGTTTTTCTTTATTCTTAATATTTTCTACATTGTGGAATAATAGTGAAGACATCAAAACTATGAAATAACACATATGGAATCATGTAGTAACCAAAAAAGTGTTAAATAAATCTAAATATATTTTCTATTAAATTCTTCAAATAGCCACCCTTTGCCTTGATGACAGCTTTGCACACTCTTGGCATTCTCTCCAGCAGCTTCATGATGTAGTCACCTGGAATGCATTTCAATAAACAGGTGTTCCTTCTTAAAAGTGAATTTGTGGAATTTCTTTCCTTCTTAATGCTTTTGACACAATCAGTTGTGTTCAGAGGAGACTGTTTGAATCAGGCCTTCATGGTCAATTTGATACAAAGAAACCACTACTAAAGGACACCAATAAGAAAAAGAGACTTGCTTGTGCCAAGAAACATGAGAAATGGACATTAGACCAGTGGAAATTTGTCCTTTGGTCATGAATCCAAATTGGAGATTTTTGGTTCCAACTGTTGTGTCTTTATGAGATGTGGTGTGGATGAACTGATGATCTCTGCGTGTGTATTTCCCACCATAAAGCATGGAGGAGGAGGTGTTATGGTGTGGGGGTGCGTTGCTGGTGATACTGTCTGTGATTTATTTAGAATTCAAGGCACACTTACCCAGCATGGCTACCACAGCATTCACCATCCCATCTGGTTTTGGCTTAGCGGGACTATCATTTGTTTTTCAACAGGACAATGTCCCAACACACCTCCAGCTTGTGTAAGGGCTATTTTACCACAAAGGAGAGTGATGGAGTGCTGCATCAGATGAGCTGGCCTCCACAATCCCCCGACCTCAACCAAATTGAGATGTTTTTGGATTAGTCGGACCGCAGATTGAAGGAAAAGCCGCCAAAAAGTGCTCAGCATATGTGGGACCTCCTTAAAGACTGTTGGAAAATCATTCCAGGTGAAGCTGGTTGAGAGAATTCCAAGAGTGTGCAAAGCTGTCATCAAGGCAAAGGGTGACTATTTGAAGAATCTCAATTATCAAAAATATTTTGATTTGTTTAACACTTTTTTGGTCACTACATGATTCCATATATGTTATTTCGGAATTTTGATGTCTTCACTATTATTCTACAATGTAGAAAATAGTCAAAATAAAGAAAAACCCTTGAATGAGTAGGTGTTCTAAAACCTTTGACCGGTAGTGAAGGACACACACACACATAGGACACACAAACAAAATGAGTGCATGCACACACACACACACACACACACAAACAACAACAACCCGGCGCACACAAAAAAAGCACACACAAATGTTTGCACATACATCAAAACTAACACACCAACACAGAGGGGACCTGTCATGCAGACAAGGTCAGAGAGCGTGTGACGTATGAGGAGTTATACCGCCTGGGAAAAGGAACAAGAGTCTCCCTGTGGGCTGCATTGGTGCCAACAATAAAATCCTTAAATATA
The DNA here is from genome assembly GCF_021184085.1 of Oncorhynchus gorbuscha. Lineage (NCBI taxonomy): Eukaryota > Metazoa > Chordata > Actinopteri > Salmoniformes > Salmonidae > Oncorhynchus > Oncorhynchus gorbuscha. The sequence goes on from NC_060185.1 coordinate 87,607,922, forward strand.
ATAGCAGAGAGAGAGAGAGAGAGAGAGATCTCACACACACACACACACACACACACACACACACACACACACACACACACACACACACACACACACACACACACACACACACACACACACACACACACACACACACACACACACACACACACACACACACACACACACACACACAGGGAGAGGGGCCCAGAAGACGTTGGGCACAGAGAGAAACAGAGAACATTGTTACCTAATGACAGAAAAAAAATGTTTTGTTGCTGTGGATTGGAAATAAATATCCTCAGTGAAAGAAGAAGGCTGAGAGAGAGAGAGAGAGAGAGAGAGAGAGAGAGAGAGAGAGAGAGAGAGAGAGAGAGAGAGAGAGAGAGAGAGAGAGATACACAAACAAAATGAGGGTAGTATAACTTTTTCATTATATCACAACGGTTTGATTTGTCTTATCCTAGCAATTTCTTCTCAGCTAGCTACATAGCCGTCTTTGTATCAAAGATAATTGCGTAATTATCGTATTTCGCCGTCCTAACGTAGTCTTCACTAGCCAGCTAGCTAACGTCCACTGATTAGCTGCACTGGGAAAACTATTACACTCAACTGAACGACTTGATTAGTTTAGTGTTAGCTAGCTACATAGCTGTCTTTGCTGTCTTCGTATCATCGTATCCAAGACAATTGTGTTGTTTAGGTTTAGAGTGTGTAGTCTTAGAGTGATTATCTTAATTTACCGAGGTTAGCTAGCCAGCTATTTGTCGTCCTTAACGTAGGTGACTCTGCTAGCTAGCCAACAGCTAGCCAACGCTAGCCAACGTCTTCTGTATAGAACTCAACTACCCGGTCGCATTCACAGGTTGTATCACATTTTCACTTCATTTCATTACAGTACAACGGTTTGATTTGTTTGATCGTAGCTAGCTACTTAGCTAGCTACATAGCCGTCTTTGTATCAAAGATAATTGTGTAGTCTAGAGCGATTTTCTAGGTTCGCTAGCCATCTATTGTCGTTCTTTTAACGCAACGTAACGTAAACAACACTGCTAGCTAGCCTGCTAGCCCCCGAATAGCAACACTGCAGAAACTATTACACTCAACGGAACGACTTGATTAGTGTAGTGTCAACAACGCACCCACTGCCAGCTGGCCTACTTCAGCAGTACTGTATCATTTTAATCATTTTAGTCAATAAGATTCTTGCTACGTAGCTTAACTTTCTGAACATTCGAGACGTGTAGTCCACTTGTCATTCCAATCTCCTTTGCATTAGCGTAGCCTCTTCTGTAGCCTGTCAACTATGTGTCTGTTTATCCCTGTTCTCTCCTCTCTGCACAGACCATACAAACGCTCCTCACCGCGTGGCCGCGGCCACCCTACTCTGGTGGTCCCAGCGCGCACGACCCACGTGGAGTTCCAGGTCTCCGGTAGCCTCTGGAACTGCCAATCTGCGGTCAACAAGGCAGAGTTCATCTCAGCCTATGCCTCCCTCCAGTCCCTCGACTTCTTGGCACTGACGGAAACATGGATCACCACAGACAACACTGCTACTCCTACTGCTCTCTCTTCGTCCGCCCACGTGTTCTCGCACACCCCGAGAGCGTCTGGTCAGCGGGGTGGTGGCACCGGGATCCTCATCTCTCCCAAGTGGTCATTCTCTCTTTCTCCCCTTACCCATCTGTCTATTGCCTCCTTTGAATTCCATGCTGTCACAGTTACTAGCCCTTTCAAGCTTAACATCCTTATCATTTATCGCCCTCCAGGTTCCTCGGAGAGTTCATCAATGAGCTTGATGCCTTGATAAGCTCCTTTCCTGAGGACGGCTCACCTCTCACAGTTCTGGGCGACTTTAACCTCCCCACGTCTACCTTTGACTCTTTCCTCTCTGCCTCCTTCTTTCCACTCCTCTCCTCTTTGACCTCACCCTCTCACCTTCCCCCTACTCACAAGGCAGGCAATACGCTCGACCTCATCTTTACTAGATGCTGTTCTTCCACTAACCTCATTGCAACTCCCCTCCAAGTCTCCGACCACTGCCTTGTATCCTTTTCCCTCTCGCTCTCATCCAACACCTCCCACACTGCCCCTACTCGGATGGTATCGCGCCGTCCCAACCTTCGCTCTCTCTCCCCCGCTACTCTCTCCTCTTCCATCCTATCATCTCTTCCCTCCGCTCAAACCTTCTCCCACCTATCTCCTGATTCTGCCTCCTCAACCCTCCTCTCCTCCCTCTCTGCATCCCTTGACTCTCTATGTCCCCTATCCTCCAGGCCGGCTCGGTCCTCCCCTCCCGCTCCGTGGCTCGATGACTCATTGCGAGCTCACAGAACAGGGCTCCGGGCAGCCGAGCGGAAATGGAGGAAAACTCGCCTCCCTGCGGACCTGGCATCCTTTCACTCCCTCCTCTCTACATTTTCCTCCTCTGTCTCTGCTGCTAAAGCCACTTTCTACCACGCTAAATTCCAAGCATCTGCCTCTAACCCTAGGAAGCTCTTTGCCACCTTCTCCTCCCTCCTGAATCCTCCGCCCCCTCCCCCCTCCTCCTCTCTGCAGATGACTTCGTCAACCATTTTGAAAAGAAGGTCGACGACATCCGATCCTCGTTTGCTAAGTCAAACGACACCGCTGGTTCTGCTCACACTGCCCTACCCTGTGCTCTGACCTCTTTCTCCCCTCTCTCTCCAGATGAAATCTCGCGTCTTGTGACGGCCGGCCGCCCAACAACCTGCCCGCTTGACCCTATCCCCTCCTCTCTTCTCCAGACCATTTCCGGAGACCTTCTCCCTTACCTCACCTCGCTCATCAACTCATCCCTGACCGTTGGCTACGTCCTTCCGTCTTCAAGAGAGCGAGAGTTGCACCCCTTCTGAAAAAACCTACACTCGATCCCTCCGATGTCAACAATTACAGACCAGTATCCCTTCTTTCTTTTCTCTCCAAAACTCTTGAACGTGCCGTCCTTGGCCAGCTCTCCCGCTATCTCTCTCTGAATGACCTTCTTGATCCAAATCAGTCAGGTTTCAAGACTAGTCATTCAACTGAGACTGCTCTCCTCTGTATCACGGAGGCGCTCCGCACTGCTAAAGCTAACTCTCTCTCCTCTGCTCTCATCCTTCTAGATCTATCGGCTGCCTTCGATACTGTGAACCATCAGATCCTCCTCTCCACCCTCTCCGAGTTGGGCATCTCCCGGCGCGGCCCACGCTTGGATTGCGTCCTACCTGACAGGTCGCTCCTACCAGGTGGCGTGGCGAGAATCTGTCTCCTCACCACGCGCTCTCACCACTGGTGTCCCCCAGGGCTCTGTTCTTGGCCCTCTCCTATTCTCGCTATACACCAAGTCACTTGGCTCTGTCATAACCTCACATGGTCTCTCTTATCATTGCTATGCAGACGACACACAATTAATCTTCTCCTTTCCCCCTTCTGATGACCAGGTGGCGAATCGCATCTCTGCATGTCTGGCAGACATATCAGTGTGGATGACGGATCACCACCTCAAGCTGAACCTCGGCAAGACGGAGCTGCTCTTCCTCCCGGGGAAGGACTGCCCGTTCCATGATCTCGCCATCACGGTTGACAACTCCATTGTGTCCTCCTCCCAGAGCGCCAAGAACCTTGGCGTGATCCTGGACAACACCCTGTCGTTCTCAACTAACATCAAGGTGGTGGCCCGTTCCTGTAGGTTCATGCTCTACAACATCCGCAGAGTACGACCCTGCCTCACACAGGAAGCGGCGCAGGTCCTAATCCAGGCACTTGTCATCTCCCGTCTGGATTACTGCAACTCGCTGTTGGCTGGGCTCCCTGCCTGTGCCATTAAACCCCTTCAACTCATCCAGAACGCCGCAGCCCGTCTGGTGTTCAACCTTCCCAAGTTCTCTCACGTCACCCCGCTCCTCCGTTCTCTCCACTGGCTTCCAGTTGAAGCTCGCATCCGCTACAAGACCATGGTGCTTGCCTACGGAGCTGTGAGGGGAACGGCACCTCAGTACCTCCAGGCTCTGATCAGGCCCTACACCCAAACAAGGGCACTGCGTTCATCCACCTCTGGCCTGCTCGCCTCCCTACCACTGAGGAAGTACAGCTCCCGCTCAGCCCAGTCAAAACTGTTCGCTGCCCTGGCCCCCCAATGGTGGAACAAACTCCCTCACGACGCCAGGACAGCGGAGTCAATCACCACCTTCCGGAGACACCTGAAACCCCACCTCTTTAAGGAATACCTAGGATAGGTTAAGTAATCCCTCTCACCCCACCCCCCCTAAGTTTTAGATGCACTATTGTTAAGTGACTGTCCCACTGGATGTCATAAGGTGAATGCACCAATTTGTAAGTCGCTCTGGATAAGAGCGTCTGCTAAATGACTTAAATGTAAATGTAAATGTAGAGAGAGAGAGAGAGAGAGAGAGAGAGAGAGAGAGAGAGACAGAGACAGAGACAGAGACAGAGACAGAGACAGAGACAGAGACATGCATTTCTCTCTTTACTTGCCAAGCTCTGATGATGTTCTGAGCACACTTGTCATGTGAATTCATATGTGTCAACACACCCTCCCCTCTGTCATCACACACAAACAAACACTCGCACACACGCACGCACGCACGCACGCACGCACGCACGCACGCACGCACGCACGCACACACACACACACACACACACACACACACACACACACACACACACACACACACACACACACACACACACACACACACACACACACACACACACACACACACACACGTAAGCATGCACACACACACACAGCCTCAATGTACTGTTTATCCTGTCTAGCTTTAGGCAAGTCTTTGGCTTTGCTATAATGCCCATTCACCTGAATAGTCATATTGCCCCCTAGTGGTAGAACTGGCCACTACATCTCTTCATTGTTCATTCCTTTCATTTACACTGAAAAAATATCAACTTAACATGTAAAATGTTGGTCCCATGTTTCATAAGCTGAAATAAAATATCCCAGAAATGTTCCATATGCACAAAAAATATTATTTATTTCAAATGTTTTGCACAAATTTGTTTTCGTCCCTGTTAGTGAGCATTTATCATTTTCCACCTGACAGGTGTGGCATATCAAGAAGCTGATGAAAGCAGGACCATTACATACATGCAAGGCCACTCTAAAATGTGCAATGTTGTCACACAAACAAATGTGTGTTGAGGGATTGGCATGCTGACAATTGGCACGCTGACTACAGGAATGTCCAACAGAGTTGTTGCCAGAGAATTTAATATCAATGTCTCTACCATAAGCCTTCCCATTTCTGTCTGTAATAAAGCCCTTTTGTGGGGAAAATCTAATTCTGATTGGCTGGGCCTGGCTCCCCAGTGGGTGACCCTGACTCCCAAGTGGGTGGGCTATGCCCTTTCAGGCCCACCCATAGCTACACCCCTGCCCAGTCATGAAATCCATAGATTAGGCCCTAATGGATTTATTTCAATTGACTGATTTCCTTCTATGAAATGTAACTCAGTAAAATCTTTGAAATTGTTGCATGTTGTGTTTATATTTTTGTCCAGTATATTCAATGAAAATGTAATTTTTACCACACTTTGACAGGAACGTCAGATTAAATGTAGTTTTTAACAATCTTAAAAACGTTTTCATTCTCTGTAAAGTCTAAAAGGTGTTGTGGTGGGCATTCCTCGTGCTCACATATCACAGGATGACACAGGGAGATTTAGTCACATGTCCAAAAGCAGTGTTTTGGGGACAAAGAGTGTTTTCTGAAGGAGAAAGATTCTGAACGCAGCTTTGACTTTGAAGAGGCAGTCAGGATATTTGGGCTGTTTACATTTAGAACATGATAGCTTTGCCTTTCTTCTCTCTGTACATCAGATGTGGATCTGATTCATCCATTGCCAGGAACAATAGGAACTGGAGGGACATTAATGTCTTCAAATGTTTTACTTGTAATGTGACACCTTGGTATATGGAGTTGATTTCTCCATTATTTTATAGAAATGTTCAGTGATAGACTTTTTTAGCCCAATTTTAGGAATAGATTAAAACATTAAGGCCTGGGCTGCCCCCTCACCCCCATCTACCCATACACACACACTCATAGTCGTGCCCACACTCACACGCAAGCACACATCCTGAAAAACATCCCTTCCCGCTTAGACCCTCCCAGAGGAGTATAGCATGGTTTAGTGCTGGTTGATCTCCCTCTCTCTTTCTCTCTCTGTTTCTTTCTCTCTGTCTCTTTTTCACACACACACACACACACACACACACACACACACACACACACACACACACACACACACACACACACACACACACACACACACACACACACACACACACACACACACACACACACACACCTCACACCCAGCCATCTCCATCTAAGCCATCATTTCTCCCAGAGTCCTCCTCTTCCAGCGTGGGCTGGTAATTGAGGTTGCTCCCTTGGGTGCAGTGCATTCTGGGTCGTTAAGTGCTGTCTCTTGTTTTCTTCCTCTCTTATGGCTATTTTTCCTCTTCTTTTATTCTTTATTTATTTCGTACTAACAGAGAGAAAGAGAGAGAGAATGCACCAAGATAACCCACGCTAAGAGCACCTACACCCAGACCACAGCATCACTAGCCACATCCCAACCAGCTAAAACCACCCCAAGTAAACCCTGGCCACACTCTATATAGGCTCCGCCATGTCAGACCAATGCCCACCTTGCCCACCCCATGCCCCCCGTCCCTGCGACAATTACATTAACATGACAGCAGGACATATGTCCAGGACCTGAGCAGAGCAACAGGTCTAAACCCCACTATTACACCTGCCTAAGCCCCATCCTGTGACCTAAGAGGTATGTATCAGTTGCTCAACATGCTCTGCTCACACCAACTGTGATGGTACGGGCATAAACCACACAAAAACAACACAAGACACTATGGAACACAAGGCTTTTACTATCTCATGCTAGAATAAACAAGGTCTGAGGTCATCTACCTTTGGCCTAAAGAGCAGGAACCCAGACTTCATCAAAGAAATTGGAAATGACATTGTCATCCTACAAGAAACATGGTAAAAAAGAGACAGACCCATTGTTTGACCTCTAGGTTACAGAGAGCTGGTAGTCCCATCCACCAAACTACCAGGTGTGAAACAGGGAAGAGACTCAGGGGGTATGCTAATTTTGTATAGAGCACACCTAACCCCAAATTAGTCAAAACAGGAACATTTTACATCTGGCGAGAAATGAATGAGGAAATTATCTCAACAGAGAAAAATGTCTTCATGTGTGCTAGGCTGGGTAGCCTAGTAGTTAGAGTGTTGGACTAGTAACCGGAAGGTTGCAAGTTCAAACCCCTGAGCTGACAAGGTACAAATCTTTAGTTCTGCCCCTGAACAGGCAGTTAACCCACTGTTCCTAGGCCGTCATTGAAACTAAGAATGTGACTTGCCTAGTTAAATAAAGATTTTAAAAAAATACAAACTTTATCCCCCCCAATAGAATCCCCATACTTTATAGATGATAGCTTCTCCACCCTCGTGAGGGAGATCAACACTTTCCAGGCTCAGGGACATGAACTAGTCTGTGGCAACCTAAATGCCACAACTCTCAGCACACAGGGGGACAAACATTTACCTGGAGGTGACAGCATTCCCTCCCCCCATATGCTCCCCTTGACACAACTACAACAACATAACCAACAGAAACGGGTCACAACTCCTGCAGCTCTGTCGGACGCTGGGTCTGTACATAGTCAATGGTAGGCCACAAGGGGGACTCCTATGGTAGGTACACCTATAGCTCATCACTCATCAGTAGTACTGTAGACGACTTTATCAATCACCTCAACCCAGAGTCTCTCCGAGCGTTCACAGTCAGTCCACTGACACCCCTATCAGATCACAGCAAAATCACACTCTACTTGAACAGAACAATACTCAATGGTCCGACACGTCAAAGCCAAAGGAACTGAAAAATATTACGAAATGCTGTAGATGGAAGGAAAATAGTGTGGAAATCTACCAAAAAACAATTAGGCAAAATTTACAAAAACTTACAACAATAACAAATGGTTTGATGAAGAAAAACCTAAGAAAGAAATTGAGAAACCTACCCAACCAAAAAACAGAGACCCAGAAAATCTGAGCCTAAACCACTAACACAATACAGAAATACAATACGGAAAAAGAAGGAACAGCAGGTCAGAAATCATCTAAATGTAATTGAAGAATCCATAGAATCTTAACCACTTCAGAATCTAACCACAAACAACAACAGGAAGAGTTATCTATCCAAAACGGAGATGTATGGATAAATCACTTCTCCAAGCTTTTTGGCTCTATAACATAGAACAAACAGCAAAAACATATACATGATCAAATACAAATCTTATAATCAACTATTAAAGGCTGCCATAACCCACTGGATTCTCCAATTACATTGAATGAACTACAAAACAAAATACAAACCCTCCAACCCAAAAGTTTGAAATATCCAATAAATGTCGTTCCACTTCATGATTGTGTCCCACTTATTGTTGATTCTTCACAAAAAAATACAGTTTTATATCTTTATGTTTGAAGCCTGAAATGTGGCAAAAGGTCGCAAAGTTCAAGGGGGCCGAATACTTTCGCAAGGCACTGTATTATGTTCAACATAGGAGGGCCAAGCACAGGAAGCAGCTCTTTCAGTAGTTTAGTTGGAATAGGGTCCAGTATGCAGCTTGAAGGTTTAGAGGTCATTATTATTTTCATCATTGTGTCAAGAGATATAGTACTAAAAAACTTGAGCGTCTCTCTTGATCCTAGGTCCTGGCAGAGTTGTGCAGACTCAGGACAACTGAGGTTTGGAGGAATACACAGGTTTAAAGAGGAGTCCGTAATTTGCTTTCTAATAATCATAATCTTTTCCTCAAAGAAGTTCATGAATTTATCACTGCTAAAGTGAAAGTCATCCTCTCTTGGGGAATGCTGCTTTTTAGTTAGCTTTGCGACAGTATCAAAAAGGAATTTCGGATTGTTCTTATTTTCCTCAATTAAGTTAGAAAAATAGGATGATCGAGCAGCAGTAAGGGCTCTTCGGTACTGCACGGTACCATCTTTCCAAGCTAGTCGGAAGACTTCCAGTTTGGTGTGGCGCCATTTCCGTTCCAATTTTCTGGAAGCTTGCTTCAGAGCTCGGGTATTTTCTGTGTACCAGGGAGCTAGTTTCTTATGAGAAATGTTTTTAGTTTTTAGGGTGCAACTGCATCTAGGGTATTGCGCAAGATTAAATTGAGATCCTCAGTTAGGTGGTTAACTGATTTTTGTCCTCTGGCGTCCTTGGGTAGGCAGAGGGAGTCTGGAAGGGCATCAAGGAATCTTTGTGTTGTCTGTGAATTTATAGCACGACTTTTGATGGTCCTTGGTTGGGGTCTGAGCAGATTATTTGTTGCAATTGCAAACGTAATAAAATGGTGGTCCGATAGTCCAGGATTATGAGGAAAAACACTAAGATCCACAACATTTATTCCATGGGACAAAACTAGGTCCAGCGTATGACTGTGACAGTGAGTGGGTCCAGAGACATGTTGGACAAAACCCACTGAGTCGATGATGGCTCCGAAAGCCTTTTGGAGTGGGTCTGTGGACTTTTCCATGTGAATATTAAAGTCACCAAAGATGAGAATATTATCTGCTATGACTACAAGGTCCGATAGGAATTCAGGGAACTCAGTGAGAAACGCTGTATATGGCCCAGGAGGCCTGTAAACAGTAGCTATAAAAAGTGATTGAGTAGGCTGCATAGATTTCATGACTAGAAGCTCAAAAGACGAAAACGTCATTTTTTTTTGTAAATTGAAATTTGCTATCGTAAATGTTAGCAACACCTCCGCCTTTGCGGGATGCACGGGGGATATGGTCACTAGTGTAGCCAGGCGGTGAGGCCTCATTTAAAACAGTAAATTAATCCGGCTTAAGCCATGTTTCAGTCAGGCCAATCACATCAAGATTATGATCAGTGATTAGTTCATTGACTATAATTGCCTTTGAAGTAAGGGATCTAACATTAAGTAGCCCTATTTTGAGATGTGAAGTATCATGATCTCTTTCAGTAATGACTGGAATGGAGGTGGTCTTTATCCTAGTGAGATTGCTAAGGCGAACACCGCCATGTTTAGTTTTGTCCAACCTAGGTCGAGGCACAGACACGGTCTCAGTGGTGATAGCTGAGCTGACTACACTGACTGTGCTAGTGGCAGACTCCACTATGCTGGCAGGCTGGCTAACAGCCTGCTGCCTGGCCTGCACCCTATTTCATTGTGGAGCTAGAGGAGTTAGAGCTCTGTCTATGTTGGTTGATAAGATGAGAGCAACCCTCCAGCTAAGATGGAGTCCGTCACTCCTCAGCAGGCCAGGCTTGGTCCTGTTTGTGGGTGAGTCCCAGAAAGAGGGCCAATTATCTACAAATTCTATCTTTTGGGAGGGGCAGAAAACAGTTTTCAACCAGCGATTGAGTTGTGAGACTCTGCTGTAGAGCTCATCACTCCCCCTAACTGGGAGGGGGCCAGAGACAATTACTCGATGCCGACACATCTTTCTAGCTGATATGCACGCAGAAGCTAGTGATCTCTGACAGTTTCATCCTAACATCGTTGGTGCCGAAATGGATAACAATATCTCTATACTCTCTACACTCGCCAGTTTTAGCTTTAGCCAGCACCATCTTCAGATTAGCCTTAACGTCGGTAGCCCTGCCCCCTGGTAAACAGTGTATGATCGCTGGATGATTCGTTTTAAGTCTAATACTGTGGGTAATGGAGTCGCCAATGACTAGAGTTTTCAATTTGTCAGAGCTAATGGTGGGAAGCTTCGGCGTCTCAGTCCCCGTAACGGGAGGAGTAGAGACCAGAGTAGACTCGGCCTCTGACTCCGACCCGCTGCTTAATGGGGAAAACCGGTTGAAAGTTTCTGTCGGCTGAATGAGCGACACCAGTTGAGCTTTCCTACAGCATTTCCTTCCAGAAACCGTGAGAAAGTTGTCCGGCTGCGGGGACTGTGCCAGGGGATTTATACTACTATCTGTACTTACTGGTGGCACAGACGCGGTTTCATCCTTTCCTACACTGAAATTACCCTTGCCTAACGATTGTGTCTGAAGCTGGGCTTGTAGCACAGCTATCCTCGCCGTAAGGCGAGTACAGCGACTACAATTAGAAGGCATCATGTTAATGTTACTACTTAGCTTCGGCTGTTGGAGGTCCTTGTGGAAATTGCTGCTAAAGTAGGAGCACAACGCCAGAGATGGAAATTTCCTCAGCATAAACAATGAACTGAGCTAAATGTAATTTGGCTTTTTACCAAATTATCGTATGACAGACCACATATTCACCCTGCACACCCTAATTGACAAACAAACAAACCAAAACAAAGGCAAAGTCTTCTCATTCTTTGTTGATTTCAAAAAGCTTTCGGCTGAATTTGGCATGAGGGTCTGCTATACAAATTGATGGAAAGTGGTGTTGGGGGAAAACATAACAACAATATAAAATCCATGTACACAAAAAACAAGTGTGCGGTTAAAATTGGCAAAAACCACACACATTTCCTTCTACAGGGTTGGGGGGGGGGGGTGCAGCATACGCCCCACCCTCTTCAACATATATATCAACGAATTGGCGAGGGCATTAGAACAGTCTGCAGCACCCGGCCTCACCCTACTAGAGTCTGAAGTCAAATGTCTACTGTTTGCTGATGATCTGATGCTTCTGTCACCAATCAAAGAGGGCCTACAGCAGCACTTAGATTTTCTGAACAGGTTCTGTACAGACCTCGGCCCTGACAGACCTGGGCCCTGACAGACCTGAGCCCTGACAGACCTGGGCCCTGACAGACCTGGGCCCTGACAGACCTGGGCCCTGACAGTAAAGCTCAGTAAGACCAAATAATGGTGTTCCAAAAAAGGTCCAGTCGCCAGGACCACGAATACAAATTCCATCTAGACACTGTTGCCCTAGAGCACACAAAAAAACAATACATACCTCGGCCTAAACATCAGCGCCACAGGTAACTTCCACAGAGCAGTGAACGATCTGAGAGACAAGGAAATAAGGGCCTTCTATGTCATCAAAAGGAACATAACATTTGACATACTTGAATCAGTTATAGAACCCATTGCCCTTTATGGTTGTGAGGTCTGGGATCCGCTCACCAACCAAGAATTAACAAAATAGGACAAACCCCAAATTGAGAGTCTCCATGCAGTATTCAGCAAAAATATCCCCTGTGTACAACGTAAAACACCAAATAATTGCATGCAGAGCAGAATTAGGACGATACCCGCTCATTATCAAAATCCAGTAAAGAACCATTAAATTCTACAACAACCCAAAAAGAAGCTATTCCCATAATATTTTTAGTCATATACACATATTTAGCAGATGTTATTGGTGGTGTAGCGAAATGCTTGTGTGACAAGAAGCTAGGGTTAGGGTTGTCTTTTATTCTGAGGTCAAATTCAATGAAAAAAGGAGTCAAGAGAAAACCTTTTCTATAATACAGATTATATTTAGGAATCAATGTCTTAAAACAAATCCTTCTTGGTTGGTAATGTAATTATCTAATTTAGCACCACTCTTGAATACATGGCTAATTAATTTCATAAAACACATTCCAAAAGTGACACTTTTTAAAATATATATATATTTTTTTTACATATCCTATGTTGGTCAACGCATGTTTTCTTCCTCGTGACGTTGCAAGGACGTATCCGTAGTAACCTGTCCTGTCCAATGCGTGCGCCCCCTCAGAGGTGAAGAGTGTTCCAGTTCTTACTGTAAACTGTCTTTGGTTCAAGGGTTGGTTTCGGTGACAGCGCTCCGCTCTATCGGGTTTTGAGAGCCTGGAATACGGGTTACTGAGGCGGAAAGCCGCGTTGTAGAGAGCCAAAATGATGAATATGTGGAAAGTCCGGGAATTGGTTGATAAAGCGTAAGTATTTTCACTATATCCGAGTTCAACTCTCGAGTTTACCTGTTTGAGAGAGACACGTACCCAACACTTTGACGTCACGTAGCAGCAGGAAGCTAGTTAGCTTCAGTAGCAAGTTGTAGCAGTCAAAACACGGGACAAAATCTACTTTTTCGCCATTCGAATTTTTAACCATTTTAATCTTGTCTGGAAGTATCCGACGAGCGATTGATAACGCGTCTAGAAAGTTACGTTATCTGTTTTTATAAAGATGAGATGGCTGTTATCCAGCTAGCTAATTATCTAGCGTAACGACGTTAGAATGAAATAGTTTTTTTGCGCAGTTTCACAGTCAGTTTGTTGTTTGTTTGGTTAGCTAGCAAGCACATTTACTGAGCTAGGGAATTGGCCAGCTCAAAACCAAACGTATGCACTTACGTAAGGGGAAATCTTTCTGTAAACATGGGTACTATTAGTTGTGGCAAAGGCCTTGAATGCTAATTGGATGTATTCTGACAAACCAACTTCCGGGTGTGAAAGTAACAAGCATACCAACCAGAACTTTTTGCTTTTCTCATGTCTCAGGTCTATCAAAACGGCCACATCTCAGTTGACATAACTATAATAAATTGCTGTATTTATATATAATGATATATATATATATATTTTTTTTTTACAAAGTATAGGATGATCCAAGTAAGCCTAGAACACCTGCATATCTCACTCAAACGTCTGCCTAGCTACCTCTTAGTATGCTAGCTATAGGCTAAATTCTAGAAACAATTACAATACATTTGACTGGAGTGTATGTTTGTTATGGGCCTCGTGCATTTGCAAAATGGAGGAGCTTTGCATGCAGAAGCAGAAAGTTGGAGCCTAGATCACTATCAGTCACTCTCTGTTGATACAGTACGAGAGAGAGCACTGTAATGTGTAACTCTGTAATAAACAATTACTTGCTGAATGCAACTATAGATTGGTTGGACAATCATTAGGCAATGTCACACTTCATACAGTTGTATTGTGAAGACATTGCTGTTGCTACATTATTAGCTAGAGTAGCTCGCCAGAGTTTGATTAAAAATAAAGTTCTCTGCGAGTGTGTCCCAAATGGCAGAGTTTTCCCTAAATAGTCCACTGCTTTTGACCAGGACACATAGGGAATAGGATGCCATTTAGGACAGAAACTAAGAGTGGATTGCATAGCACAGTTGTGTTGCATGGCATTCATGGGAATAAACCAGATTAGCCTAGACCTTGTACAGTCGTACAGTCGCTGTCAGTGGAGATTGAAACTAAAGGCTTGAACAAATGGCTGAATGGTTCCACCTCTGAGCAAGAGCCACACCTGGTTTAGCCAGCTTATTGTTTTCTTTTGTCCTCCTCTCGTATAGTTTACTGTCCCTCACTGCTGAGTAATGACCTGAGATAGACCGTACAGCACACACACAGGCCTACCGTAGAGCTCTGGGAAGTAGTGGGAGAATGCAATCTCCACTTAAAAGCTTTAACAGCTGGTTTGGTGAGCTTTGGCAACAGCAGAAGCGCACAGTTCCTGTCCAAGAACACATTCCTGCAAAAAAGTAGAGAGAGAATGATTGAGACAACTTTTTAAGTGTTTCCCAAACAAGCACATATATTATTCCTCAATAATGATGGATCAGCTCCATTTACATTTAAGTCATTTAGCAGACGCTCTTATCCAGAGCGAGAGGGATATTACCACCTATGGCTGCAAAAACACTGTTGAGGTGGCTTGTTATGCTTAACCAATATTAAATGCACTAAATCACAGTTTGGGTACGTCATTGCGCACATGTTGTCACACATCATGAAACACATTAAGTCAACATTGCGTTATATAGGCCTATATAGGTCCATGTAGCCAATGTATATTGTATTGCAGTCATCTGTTTTCATTTGAATCATCATTTTTATCCTTCTCTTGTTTGTAAACATTGCAAATATTGTAGCAATGTTGTATTTGTAGTCAACTTCCTTCTGATCTGGATTCTACAGTGCCTTCAGAAAGTACTCCCACCTCTTGACTTTTTGTATCTTTTTTCCCTTTAAAATAGATACAATTTAGAAGTTGTCACTGGCCTACACAAAATACCCTGCCCATAATGTCAAAGTGGAATTATTGTTTTATGTTCACAAATTAGTTTAATATAAAAAGCTGAAATATCATGAGCCAAAAAATATTTGACCCCTTTTGTTATAGTAAGCCTCAATAAGTTCATAACAAGTCACACAATAAGTTGCATGGACATCTCTGTGTGCAATAATGGTGTTTAACATGGTTTTTGAATGACTACATCATCTCTGTACCCCACACATACAACTATCTGTAAGGTCCCTCAGTCAAGCAGTGAATTTCAAACACTGATTCAACCACAAAGACCAGTTAGGTTTTTCAATGCCTCCAAAGAAGGTCACCTATGGCTATGATAGGAGAACATTGAGGATGGATCAACATTGTAGTTACTCCACAATACTAACCTAATTGACAGAGTGAAAAGAAGGAAGTTTATTCCAGAACATGCATCCTGTTTGCAACAAGGCACAATAAACTTTTTGTCCTGAATACAAAGTGTTATGTTTGGGTCAAATCCAATACCACTCTCCATATGTTCTAGCATAGTGGTGGCTGCATCATGTTATGGGTATGCTTGTAATAGTTAAGGACTTGGGAGTTTTTCAAGATAAAAAATAAACGTAATGGAGCTAAGCACAGGCAAAATCATAGAGGAAAACCTGGTTCAGTCTGCTTTCCACCAGACGCTGGGAGATGAATTCACCTTTCAGCAGGGCAATAACCTAAAACAAAAGGCCAAATCTACATTGGAGGTATAATTTTTTTATTTAACCTTTTTTTTAACGAGGCAGGTCGGTTAAGAACAAATTCTTATTTACAATAACGCCTACCCTGGCCAAACCCTGTAGTGATGCCTCTTGCACTGAGATGCAGTGCCTTAGACCACTGCGCCACTCGGGAGTTGCTTACCAGGAAGACGATGAATGTTCCTCAGTGGCCTAGTTACAATTTGGACTTATACTGATCAAAAATCTAAACGCAACAATTTCAACAATTTTTGTGAGTTACAGTTCATAGAAGGAATTCAGTCAATTGAAATCAATTAATTAGGCCCAAATCTATTGATTTCACATGAATGGGCAGAGGTGCAGCCATGGGTGAGCCTGTGAGGGCATAGGCCCACCCACTGGGGAGCCGGGCCCAGCCAGTCAGAATTTGTTTTTCTCCACAGAAGGGTTTTATTACAGACTGAACTGCTCCTCAGTTTCCTCAGCTGTCTCGGTGGCTGGTCGCAGACGAACCCGCAGATGAATAAGCCGGTTTTGGAGGTCCTGGGCTGGCGTGGTTACACGTGGTCTGCGGTTGTGAGGCTGGTTGGACGTACTGCCAAATAATCTACAACAGCATTGGAGGTGTGGCGGTATATAGTAGAAAAATGTTCATTCAATTCTCTGCCAACAGCTCTGGTGGACATTTCTGCAGTCATCATGCCACTTGCAAGCTCCCTCAAAACTTGAGACATCTGTGGCATTGTGTTGTGACAAAACATTTGTGGCCTTTTATTGTCCCCAGCACAAGTTGCACCTTTGTAATGATAAGCTTCTTGATATGCCACATCTGTCAGGTGGCTGGATTATCTTGGCAAAGGACAAATGCTGACTAACAGGGATGTAAACAAATTTGTGCACACATGTTTTGAGAAATAAGCTTTTTTGGGGTATGGAACATTTCTGGGATCTTTAATTTCAGCTCATGAAACATTGGACCAACACCTTACATGTTGTATTTATATTTTTGTTCAGTATAAATCTGTTTGAAAATCTATGTAAAGACTTGAAAATGGATTTAGCAATGAGCAACATCCAATTTGACAGAATTTTAAGAATTAAAAAAATAAAGAATAATGGGCAAATATCGTACAATTAGGTGTGCAAAGCTCTTAGAGACTTACAGTGAGTCTTTCTAACAAGTATTGACTCAGTGGTTTGAATTCTGGGTAAATCTCTAAGAGCTTTGAACACCTGGCTTGTGCAATATTCAATATTTCTGTATTTAATTTTCATTACATTTGCATAACATTTCTAAAGATGTTTTCGCTGTCATTATGGGGTATTGTGTGTAGATGGGTGATATTTTTGTTGTTGAATTCAGGCTGTGTAACAAGAACGTGGAATAAATCAAATCAAATGTATTTGTCACATACACATGGTTAGCAGATTTTAATGTGAGTGTAGCAAAATGCTTGTGTTTCTAGTTCCGACAATGCAGTAATAACGAGTAATCTAACCTAACAATTCCAAAACTACGTTTAGCTCCGTTACCTTAGCTTTCTTGGGAACAGGGACAGTGGTGGCCCTCTTGAAGCATGTGGGAACAGCAGACTGGGAAAAATAATTGATTGAATATGTCCGTAAACACACCAGCCAGCTGGTCTGCTCATGCTCTGAGGATTCAGCTGGGGATACCGTCTGGGACTGGAGCCTTGCGAGGGTTAACACATTTAAATGTTTTACTCATGTCGGTTGCAGTGAAGGAGAGTCCGCCGGTTTTTGGTAGCGGGCTGTGTCAGTGGCACTGTATTGTCCTCAAAGCGGGCAAAAAAGTTATTTAGTCGGCCTGGGAGCAAGACATCCTGGTCCGTGACAGGGCTGGTTTTCTTTTTGTAATCCATGATTGACTGTAGACCCTGCCACATACCTCTTGTGTCTGAGCATTTGAATTGTGACTCTACTTTGTCTCTATGCTGACGCTCAGCTTGTTTGATTGCCTTGTGGAGGGAATAGCTACACTGTTTGTATTCGGTCATGTTTCCGGTCACCTTGCCCTGGTTAAAAGCAGTTGTTTGTGCTTTCCGTTTTACGTGAATGCTGCCATCAATCCACGGTTTCTGGTTTGGGAATGTTTTAATTGTTGCTATGGGAATGACATCGTCAATGCACTTTCTAATGAACTCGCTCACCGAATCAGCGTATTCGTCAATGTTGTTGTTGTTGGAAGCAATGCGGAACATATCCCAGTCCACGTCTTCAAAGCAGTCTTGAAGCGTGGAATCAGATTGGTCAGACCAGCGTTGAACGGACCTGAGCGCGGGAGCTTCTTGTTTTAGCTTCTTTCTGTAGGCAGGGAGCATCAACGTGGAGTCGTGGTTAGCTTTTCCGAAAGGAGGGCGGGGGAGGGCCTTATATGCGTCGTGGAAGTTAGAATAGCAATGATCCAAGGCTTTACCAGCCCTGGTTGCGTAATCCATATGCTGATACAATTTAGGGAGTCTTGTTTTCAGATTAGCCTTGTTAAAATCCCCAGCTACAATGAATGCAGCCTCAGGATATGTGGTTTCCAGTTTACAAAGAGTCAAATGAAGTTTGTTCAGGGCCATCGATTTGTCTGCTTGGGGGGGAATATATGGGAGTTGTGCGCGATGTGCCCGTCTCCGGAGCCTGACCAGAAGACTGCTTCGCTTGCCTCTTTTACGACGTCGTTGTTTTGGGTCGCAGGCTGGGATCCATTCTGTTGTCCTGGGTGGAAGGCAGAACACAGGATCCGCTTCGCGAAAGTCATATTCCTGGTCGTAATGATGGTGAGTTGCCGTTGCTCTTATATTCCGTAGTTCCTCCCGACTGTATGTAATGAAACCTAAGATTACCTGGGGTACCAATGTAACAAATGACACGTAAAAAAACAAAATACTGCATAGTTTCCTTTGAACGCGAAGCGAGGCGGCCATCTCTGTCGGCACCGGAAGTGTTATCTATCCCTCTATCCTATCATCTATGTATATTACCCTCTATCATATCCTCCTATCATCTCTGTATCTGTATCTATCCCTCTATCCTATCATCTATGTATATATCCCTCTATCCTATCCACTATGTATATTACCCTCTATCATATCCTCCTATCATCTCTGTATCTATCCCTCTATCCTATCCTCCTATTCTCTATGTATCTATCCGTCTATCCTATCCACTATATATATTACCCTCTATCCTATCCTACAATTCTCTATGTACTGTATCTATCCCTCTATCCTATCATCTATGTATCTAAAAAAACAAAATACTGCATAGTTTCCTAGTAACGCGAAGCGAGGCGGCCATCTCTGTCGGCGCCGGAAGTCAAGGGGTGTGAATACTTTCTGAAGACTGTATGTTTATAGCGGAGATCTTCTGTGAATAAAATACTTAACAGTGCACTTTGGCTGCTCTACGAGTGGTCAGGATTTTAAGAGCCACATTACTAACGAAGGCTCTGGGAAACACCTTGGAAATGAGGTGGGAAACGAGGGCCTTGAGTAGAGATGTTGAGATGAGATGTTGTTGAGTGGGAAAACACCCATCAGAGTACAGCCATGTTCCACAAAGGCTGCTGAATGTTGGACTTGAATCAAGGGACTGGCAATCCTGTGTCGAAGTCTTGCCGGCAGTCACATGGAAAAATTGTTACAATATTAAATAAATAGGCCTAAACTTTATTTGTACTAGTTACAGGATGAAGGAAATTGGTGTGTGTATTGAAGACAGACGTGCAATGAAACGGAAGCCTTTGCCATATTGTGTGTCACAGATTACACACACAGATATATATATACACACGATCAGCGGCTTCCTTTTGATCAGGTTGATATGTGGGACAGAGGAAGCTAGCAAGTCTTCTGAGAAGAGAAAAGATAACTGTCTTGTCTAAATGTTAGGCTATATCACGTTAAGGTTTTTCACTATGTTTCAAAGCGCCATTTCCTGGTTGCTACAACTCTAATTGTCGGCCTAATTTTTGTTTGTGACAAAACAAGCAAGTGTAGTGTAGAGAATCATTGTACCATCTAAACCGCTGTGAAATCTATTTTCCATAACCAAAAATATTGTACATTCAGCTGTTTTTGAAGCTGGTGTACAAAAGTAAAATACGCAAAACTGCCTTCTGTGTCCTACTGCACGGGGTTACGTCTGAACAGAGAGCTGAGTCCTACTGCATGGGGTTACGTCTGAACAGAGAGCTGAGTCCTACTGCATGGGGTTACGTCTGAACAGAGAGCTGAGTCCTACTGCATGGGGTTACGTCTGAACAGAGAGCTGAGTCCTACTGCATGGGGTTATGTCTGAACAGAGAGCTGTGTCCTACTGCATAGGGTTATAGCTGAGCTGAGTCCTACTGCATAGGGTTATGTCTGAACAGAGAGCTGTGTCCTACTGCATGGGGTTATAGCTGAGCAGAGAGCTGTGTCCTACTGCATGGGGTTATGTCTGAACAGAGAGCTGAGTCCTACTGCGTGGGGTTATGTCTGAACAGAGAGCTGAGTCCTACTGCATAGGGTTATAGCTGAGCTGAGTCCTACTGCATAGGGTTATGTCTGAACAGAGAGCTGTGTCCTACTACATGGGGTTATGTCTGAACAGAGAGCTGAATCCTACTGCATGGGGTTATGTCTAACCAGAGAGCTGAGTCTTACTGCATGGGGTTATGTCTGAAGAGAGTGGAAGTCAGTAGATGGATCATCCTTTGTCTGGGTAACTGTAGCCTATGCTAGGCCTCGGCCGATGTGTATCGGTGCTCAATATATTCCTATTTCTCTGGTTTTCTTTCAGCCTGGCTAGATTCCCAGTGCTGATGCTCAGTGGGGAGGTTTTTCAGATCACCAATTCTTGCACAATATTTGTTTCTGTGAGCTATATTTGAACTATAAATAAAGTTTGACTAGCTAAACGGCCCTGTTTTGTTACGACAGTCTGGGAATAAGCAGACACAGTTCCCTGCTTAGCTTCCACATTTTATGCTAGCTCCTAGCCTTGACCTTAATAACTGTGATTATGCCTGCTTCTGTTTTTATTACTTTGCAGCGTGTCTGTATCTTTGAAACTGTATAAAACTACTCTTAAAGCAAGTCAATTACAGACTCTACTTAGTAGCTCTGGGCCATGTGTAGCTCTGTAACTCAGACATCGATACTAGGTTGCTTGGGGGCACCCCACCCTTCATTTACCATGAAACAGCATAGTGTGAGACACTAACTCAAATCAAATCAAACTTTATTTGTCACATGCGCCGAATACAACAAGAGTAGACTTTATCGTGAAATGCTTACTTACAAGTCCTTAATCAACAGTCCAGTTCAAGAAAGAGTTATTATTAAAGAGTTAAATATTTGGCTAATTAACTAAAGTAAAAAAGAATACAAAATAACAAAATCAAATAACTAGGTTATATGTAGTGGGTACCGCGTCAATGTGCGGGGGTACAAGTTAGTCTAGGTAATTTGTACATGGAGGTAGGAGTGAAGTAATTATGAATAGATAATAAACAGCGAGTAGCAGCAGTGTACAAAACAAATGGGATGGGGGGGTCAATGTAAATAGTCTGGTGGTCATTTTAATTAATTGTTCATTAATCTTCAGGGCTTGGTGGTGGTAAGCTGTTGAGGAGCCTTTTGGACCTAGACTTGGTGCTCCGGTACTGCTTGACGTGCGGTAGCAGAGAGAACAGTCTATGACTTGGGTGGCTGGAGTCTTTGACAATTCTTTGGGCTTTCCTTTGACACCATCTAGTATATATGTCCTGGATGGCAGGAAGCTTGGCCCTAGTGATGTACTGGGCCGTAGGAACTAACCTATATAGTGCCTTAGTCAGATGCCGAGCTGTTGTCCTACCACGCGGTGACGCACCCGGTCAGGATGCAACCTGCTCCACTGCAGCCCCGTCGATGTTAATGGGGGTCTTTTCCTGTACTTCACGATCATCTCCTTTGTCTTGCTCACATTGAGGGAGAGGTTGTTGTTCTGACATCACAGTGGCAGGTCTCTGACCTCCTCCCTGTAGTCTGACTTATCGTTGTCAGTGATCAGGCCAAACACGATTGTGTCGTCAGCAAACTTAACCTTTCTAGGGTAGGTGGGAAAGTAGCGTCCCTCCTGGCCAACATCCAGTGAAATTGCAGAGCGCCAAATTCAAAAATACTAAATTCAAATATTTAACTTTTTTGAAAATATGTTATTATACATCAAAATAAAGCTTAACTTCTTGTTAATCCCGCCGCCATGTCAGATTTCAAAAAGGCTTTACGGCGAAAGCAAACCTTGCGGTTTTCTGAGGACAGCGTCCCGCATACAAAAACATAAAAAACATTTTCCAACCAGGCAGGTGCGACACAAAAGTCAGAAATAGCGCTATAAAAAAATGCCTTACCTTTGATCTTCTTCTGTTGGCACTCCAAAAGGTTACATCACAAATGGGCCTTTTGTTCGATAACGTCCTTCTTTATATCCATAAAAACTCCATAAAAACTCGCTTCAGTCAATAATTCACCCATTTTCACTACATCAAAATGAATCCCAATCGTTACTAATAAACTTTTCCAAACAAGTCAAACAACTTTCTAATCAAACCTTAGTTACCCTAATACGTACATAAATGATAACATTTAAGACGGAGAATCGTTATTGTCTTTACCAGAGAAAAATAATAAAGAAGGCGCTTTCTTCCAGGCGCTTGGAAACACTACAGCCAAAATGGGAGCCACCCAGAAAAACTACCATTTCTGGGTCATTTTTCCAAAAACCAGCCTGAAACTTTCTAAAGACTGTTGAAGCCCGAAGCACTAGGAACTGCAATCTGGGAGGCCTTGGCCTTATTATTAAAGTAATAGCCATTGAAAAAAGTGGTAAGCTGAACATTTTTTGGGGGGGATGATTTGTCCTTGGGGTTTCCCCTGCCATATCAGTTCTGTTATACTCAGACATTATTTTAACAGTTTTAGGTACTGTGGAGTGTTTTCTATCCAAATCTACCAATAATATGCATATCCTAGCTTCTGGACCTGAGTAACAGGCAGTTTACTTTGGGCACGCTTTTCATCCGGATGTCAAAATACTGCCCCCTACCCCAGAGAGGTTAATGGTGGTATTGGAGTCGTGTTTGTCCATGCAGTCGTGAGTGAACAGGGAGTACAGGAGGGTACTAAGTACACACCCCTGAGGGGCCCCAGTGTTGAGGATCAGCATGGCAGATGTGTTGTTGCTGACCCTTACCACCTGGGGATGGCCCGTCAGGAAGTCCAGGGTCCAGTTGCAGAGGGAGGCGTTTAGTCCCAGGGTCCTTAGCTTAGTGATGAGCTTCGAGGGTACTATGGTGTTGAACGCTGAACTGTAGTCAATGAACAGAATTCTCACATAGGTGTTCCTTTTGTCCAGGTGGGAAAGGGTGGTGTGGAGTGCGATTGAGATTGCATCATCAGTGGATCTGTTGGGGCAGTATGCAAATTGGCCTTGGGTATCTGGGAGGATGTTGTTGTTGTGCCATGATCAGCCTTTCAAAGAACTTCATGGCTACTGACGTGAGTGCTACGGGGCAGTAATCATGTAGGAAAGTTATCTTCGCTTCCTTGGGAACAGATACTATGGTGGTCTGCTTGAAACATGTAGGTATTACAGACTCGGTCAGGGAGAGGTTGAAAATGTCAATGAAGACACTTGCCAGTTGGTCTGCGCATGCTTTGAGTGCACGTCCTGGTAATCCGTCTGGCCCAGCTGCTTTGTGAAAGTTGACCTGTTCAACTTCTTAAGGTATAGGGGGCAGCATTTTCACTTTTGGATAAATAGCATGCCCAATTTCAACATCCTGCTACTCATGCCAAGAATATAAGATATGCATATTATTAGTAGATTTGGATAGAAAACACTCTGAAGTTTCTAGAACTGTTTGAATCATGTCTGTGAGTATAACAGAACTTATGTAGCAGGCAAAACCCTGAGGGCTAAATCCAGACCTCTATGGGTTGATAAATTTGATTTCCATTGATAGTTTTTGTGATTTTGTTGTCAGCACATTCAACTATGTAAAGACAAAAGTATTTAATAAGAATATTTCATTCATTCAGATCTAGGAAGTGTTATTTTAGTGTTCCCTTTATTTTTTTGAGCAGTGTATATCTTACCTTTACTTCCCCCTGTAGAACCAATGTGGTGATGAACTACTCAGAGGTGGAGTCTAAAGTGAGGGAGGCCACCAACGATGACCCCTGGGGACCTTCAGGACAGCAGATGGCCGATATTTCCAGGTAGGGGCGCTGTTCACAACACACCCACACTACTTTACAGGACAAATAGTTATTTAAATTAAATACCGTTCCCATGTAGCTAAACTCTATACCTCTTCCTCTCTCTGGCTCTCCCTCTCTCTTCCCACTGCCTCTCTCCTCCCTCTCTCTCTCTCTCTCTCTCTCTCCCTCTCTCTGGCTCTCTGTTTGTCCCTCTCCCTCTCCTCCCTCTCTCTCTCTCTGGCTCTCTGTTTGTCCTCTCTCCCTCTCCTCCCTCTCTCTCTCTCTGGCTCTCTGTGTCCTCTCTCGCTCTCTTTGTCTACTCCCCCCCCCCTCAGATGTACGTTTATGTATGAGCAGTTCCCAGAGGCGATGAACATGCTGTGGATCAGGATGCTCCGGGAGAACAAGAAGAATTGGAGAAGGGTCTACAAGGTCAGAGAGAAGCTATAACCTGTCATAAGCATGAAAGTTGCACACTATATACACGGAGTGTACTAAACATTAGGAACACCTTCCTAATATTGAGCTGCAACCCCCTTTGCCATTAGAACAGGCTCAATTCATCGGGGCATGGACTCTACAAGGTGTTGAAAGTGTTCCACAGGGATGCTGGTCCATGTTGACTCCAATGCTTCCTACAGTTGTGTCAAGTTGGCTGGATGTCCTTTGTGGACCATTGTTGATACACACAGGAAACTGTTGAGTGTGAAAAACCCAGCAGAGTTGCAGTTCTTGACACAAACTGGTGCGCCTGGCAGCTATTACCATAATCTGTTCAAAGGCGCTTAAATCTTTTGTCTTGCCCATTCAGCCTACAATCCATGTCTCAGTTGTCTCAAGGCTTAAAAATCCTTCTTTAACCGGTCTCCTCCCCTTCATCTACACTGATTTGAAGTGGATTTAACAAGTGACATCAATAAGCGATCATAGCTTTCACCTGGTCAGTCTGTCATGGAAAGAACAGGTGTTTCTAATGTTTTGTACACTCGGTGTATGCTTCCAACAATGTAATGGGTAGACCTTGGTTAGATTGGGAGCATATAGACTCTGACTTTCTTTATTTCTAGGACCAAGACATAAGCCATAGCTATTCAACTCTCTAAACATGACATAGAGGGGTCATCATGAGAAGTTATAACAACAGTTTTCCATCTCTTCTCCCCAGTCTCTGCTGCTGTTGTCCCACCTCATCAGGAACGGTTCAGAGAGAGTTGTCACCAGCTCCAGAGAACACATCTACGACCTACGATCTCTGGAGAGCTACCACTTTGTAGGCAAGTACTCTGCTCTCTCTCTGTCTGCCGTCTCGCTCTCTCTCTGTCTGCCGTCTCGCTCTCTCTCTGTCTGCCGTCTCGCTCTCTCTCTGTCTGCCGTCTCGCTCTCTCGACTGTGGAGTAGAATCCATGTTAACTGTCTTAAGTACATCTCTGAGTGTTTTGTGATGAAGTGTTAGTTTAGAACCAGACAAAGGGGCCAGTGTTCAGTCAGTGTTGCAGCATTCATAAGCACTGCGTAAACCACAAGCAGCTCTACCACACACTGCTCTGCTCCAAAGCAGAGGTAAATCACTCCCCTCACCACCACCGTAGGCTTGTGAACCCAGACTGACAGACTGTTTAACAAGGCTACTCACCACAACCACTGTACGTGTTTATTATTCACACTGCTGTGGACTTGTTCTGCATTTTGTCTTCTCAAAACATGTTCTCCCACCTGACATTCTGAATACACTGAACCGCTTCCTACATTTTGATCTGCAGTCCTGTTGCAGTTTTTAGAGTTCAGTGTTTTTCTGAAAAGGCACCTCTGTTTATAGGAAATGGAACAACAGCTGTCTTGAGTCATAACACCAGCATGTCAATAACCTTCATCTCCCCTCATTTTTACTTGTTCCTCTCCCTCTGTGTAGATGAGAACGGTAAGGACCAGGGAGTGAACGTGCGTCAGAAGGTGAAGGAGATGGTGGATCTAATCCAGGATGATGATAGACTGAGAGAGGAGAGGAAGAAGGCAAAGAAGAACAAAGACAAATACATCGGCGTGTCCTCTGACAGTATGGGGGGAGGGTTCAGCAGATACAGTAAGTCCTCTGACAGTATGGGGGAGGGTTCAGCAGATACAGTAAGTCCTCTGACAGTATGGGGGAGGGTTCAGCAGATACAGTAAGTCCTCTGACAGTATGGGGGAGGGTTCAGCAGATACAGTAAGTCCTCTGACAGTATGGGGGGAGGGTTCAGCAGATACAGTAAGTCCTCTGACAGTATGGGGGAGGGTTCAGCAGATACAGTAAGTCCTCTGACAGTATGGGGGAGGGTTCAGCAGATACAGTAAGTCCTCTGACAGTATGGGGGAGGGTTCAGCAGATACAGTAAGTCCTCTGACAGTATGGGGGAGGGTTCAGCAGATACAGTAAGTCCTCTGACAGTATGGGGGAGGGTTCAGCAGATACAGTAAGTCCTCTGACAGTATGGGGGAGGGTTCAGCAGATACAGTAAGTCCTCTGACAGTATGGGGGAGGGTTCAGCAGATACAGTAAGTCCTCTGACAGTATGGGGGAGGGTTCAGCAGATACAGTAAGTCCTCTGACAGTATGGGGGAGGGTTCAGCAGATACAGTAAGTCCTCTGACAGTATGGGGGAGGGTTCAGCAGATACAGTAAGTCCTCTGACAGTATGGGGGAGGGTTCAGCAGATACAGTAAGTCCTCTGACAGTATGGGGGAGGGTTCAGCAGATACAGTAAGTCCTCTGACAGTATGGGGGAGGGTTCAGCAGATACAGTAAGTCCTCTGACAGTATGGGGGAGGGTTCAGCAGATACAGTAAGTCCTCTGACAGTATGGGGGAGGGTTCAGCAGATACAGTAAGTCCTCTGACAGTATGGGGGAGGGTTCAGCAGATACAGTAAGTCCTCTGACAGTATGGGGGAGGGTTCAGCAGATACAGTAAGTCCTCTGACAGTATGGGGGAGGGTTCAGCAGATACAGTAAGTCCTCTGACAGTATGGGGGAGGGTTCAGCAGATACAGTAAGTCCTCTGACAGCATGGGGGAGGGTTCAGCAGATACAGTAAGTCCTCTGACAGCATGGGGGAGGGTTCAGCAGATACAGTAAGTCCTCTGACAGCATGGGGGAGGGTTCAGCAGATACAGTAAGTCCTCTGACAGCATGGGGGGAGGGTTCAGCAGATACAGTAAGTCCTCTGATAGCATGGGGGGAGGGTTCAGCAGATACAGTAAGTCCTCTGATAGCATGGGGGGAGGGTTCAGCAGATACAGTAAGTCCTCTGATAGCATGGGGGGAGGGTTCAGCAGATGCAGTAAGTCCTCTGACAGTATGGGGGGAGGGTTCAGCAGATACAGTAAGTCAATCTGGAACACAAACAGACTTACATTGGAGTGTCCTTTACTCTTGTAAAGGACATACTAACAATCCTTAAACATTACACTTCCAAAAGGATAAAGACATTTTACATGTGTTGTAATGATATATGCAAATAGTACAAAAGGGAAAATGAGTCAACAGAAATTTGGGTTCTATTTACAATGGTGTTTGTTCAATGGTTGCCCTTTTCCTGTGGCAACAGGTCACAAATCTTGCTGCTGTGATGGCACACTGGTATTTCACCCAGGAGATATCCAATTTTGACAAACTCCTATTTGTGTTGGAATTCTTTGTGGATCTGAGGGAAATATGTGTCTCTAATATGGTCATACATTGGTCAAGAGGTTAGGAAGCGGATAGGTTAAGTAATCAGTTTTAGATGCACTATTGTTAAGTGACTGTCCCACTGGATTTCCACCTCATTTTGTGTAATGGCGCAGCTATTTCCACCTCATTTTGCACATAGCCTATCTTCTCTTGAGAGCCAGGTCTGCCTACGACGGCCTTTCTCAATAGCAAGGCTATGCTCACTGAGTCTGTACTAGAGGTCGACCGATTAATCGGAATGGCCGATTTTAATTAGTGCCGATTTCAAGTTTTCATAACAATCGAAAATCGGTATTTTTGTGCGCCGATTTGATAAATGTATTTTTATTTGTATACCTTTTATTTAACTAGGCAAGTCGGTTAAGAACACATTCTTATTTTCAATGACGGCCTGGGAACGGTGGGTTAAACTGCCTTGTTCAGGGGCAGAACGACAGATTTTCACCTTGTCAGCTCGGGGGACCCCATCTTGCAACCTTACAGTTAACTAGTTCAACGCAATAACGACCCGCCTCTCTCTCTCGTTGCACTCCACAAGGAGACTGCCTGTTACGCAAATGCAGTAAGCCAAGTAAGTTGCTAGCTAGCATTAAACTTATCTTATAAAAAACAATCAATCATAAGCACTAGTTAACTACACATGGTTGATGATATTGCTAGATAATATCTAGCGTGTCCTGCGTTGCATATAATCTGACTGAGCATACAAGTATCTGACTGAGCGGTGGTAGGCAGAAGCAGGTGCGTAAACATTCTAACAGCACTTGCGGGCGTTTTGCCAGCAGCTCTTCGTTGTGCGTCAAGCATTGCACTGTTTATGATTTCAAGCCTATCAACTCCTGTGATGAGGCTGGTGTAACCGATGTGAAATGGCTAGCTAGTTAGCGCGCGCTAATAGCGTTTCAAACGTCACTCGCCCTGAGCCTGCTAGTAGTTTTTCCCCTTGCTCTGCATGGGTAACGCTGCTTCGATGGTGGCTGTTGTCGTTGTGTTGCTGGTTCGAGCCCAGGGAGGAGCGAGGAGAGGGACAGAAGCTATACTGTTACACTGTCAATACTAAATTGCCTATAAGAACATCCAATAGTCAAAGGTTAATGAAATACAAATGGTATAGAGGGAAATAGTCCTATAATTCCTATAACTACAACTTAAAACTTCTTACCTGGGAATATTGAAGACTCATGTTAAAAGGAACCACCAGCTTTCATATGTTCTCATGTTCTGAGCAAGGAACTGAAACGTTAGCTTTCTTACACAGCACATATTGCACTTTTACTTTCTCCAACACTTCGTTTTTGCATTATTTAAACCAAATTGAACATGTTTCATTATTTACTTGAGGCTAAATTTATTTTATTGATGTATTATATTGAGTTAAAATAAGTCTTCATTCAGTATTGTTGTAATTGTCATTATTACAAATAAAGGGGGAAAAATGGCCGATTTTAATCGGTATCGGCTTTTTTGGTCCTGCAATAATCGGTATCGGTGTTGAAAAATCATAATCGGCCGACCTCTCGTCTGTATATAGTTAATTAAAGCTCCTTAAGTTTGGGTCAGTCACAGTGGTCAGGTATTCTGCCACTGTGTAATCTCTGTTTAAGGCCAAATATAATTCTAGTTTGCTCTGTTTTTTTGTAATTTCTTTCCAATGCGTCAAGTAATTATCTTTTTGTTTTCTCATGATTTGGTTGGGTCTAATTGTGTTGCTGTCCTGGGGCTCTGTGGGGTGTGTTTGTGAACAGAGCCCCAGGACCAGCTTGCTTGGGGGACTCTTCTCCAGGTGTATTTTTCTGTAGGTGATTGCTTTGTTATGGAAGGTTTGGCAATGGCTTCCTTTTAGGTGGTTGTAGAATTTAACAGCTCTTTTCTGGATTTTGATAATTAGCGGGTATCGGCCTAATTCTGCTCTGTGCGTATTATTTGGTGTTTTACATTGAATTCTTGGCTGGTGAACGGACCCCAGACCTCGTAAGCATAAAGGGCAATGGGCTCTGTAACTGATTCAAGTATTTTTTTGCCAGATCCTAAATGGTATGTTGAATTTTATGTTCCTTTTGATGGCATAGAAGGCCCTTCTTGCCTTGTCTCTCAGATCATTCACAGCTTTGTGGAAGTTACATGTGGCGCTGATGTTTAGGCCGAGGTATGTATAGTTTTTTTGTGTGCTCTGGGGCAACGGTCTCTAGATGGAATTTGTATTTGTGGTCCTGGTGACTGGACTTTTTTTGTAACATCATTGTTTTTGTCTTACTGAGATTTACTGTCAGGGCCCAGGTCTGTACAGCACATCTAAGTGCTGCTGTAGGTCCTCCTTTGTTGGGGACGGAAGCACCAAATCAATAGTAGACATTTGACTTCATATTTTAGTAGTTTGAGGTCGGGTGCTGCAGACTTCTAGTGCCCTCGCCAATTCATTGATATACTCTCCCCCTCTCCCCCTCTTCTCTCTCCCCCCGTCTCTCCCCCCTCTTCTCTCTCTCCCCCGTCTCTCTCTCTTTCCCCCCGTCTCTCTCTCTTTCCCCCCGTCTCTCTCTCTTTCCCCCGTCTCTCTCTCTTTCCCCCCCCCCCCGTCTCTCTCTCTTTCCCCCCGTCTCTCTCTCTTTCCCCCCCGTCTCTCTCTCTTTCCCCCCGTCTCTCTCTCTTTCCCCCCGTCTCTCTCTCTTTCCCCCCGTCTCTCTCTCTTTCCCCCGTCTCTCTCTTTCCCCCGTCTCTCTCTCTTTCCCCCGTCTCTCTCTCTTTCCCCCCGTCTCTCTCTCTTTCCCCCTCTCTCTCTTTCCCCCGTCTTTCCCCCCGTCTCTCTCTCTTTCCCCCCGTCTCTCTCTCTTTCCCCCGTCTCTCTCTCTTTTCCCCCCGTCTCTCTCTCTTTTCCCCCGTCTCTCTCTCTTTCCCCCCGTCTCTCTCTCTCTTTCCCCCGTCTCTCTCTCTTTTCCCCCCGTCTCTCTCTCTTTCCCCCCGTCTCTCTCTCTTTCCCCCCGTCTCTCTCTCTTTTTCCCCCCGTCTCTCTCTCTCTTTCCCCCCGTCTCTCTCTCTTTCCCCCCCGTCTCTCTCTCTCTTTCCCCCCGTCTCTCTCTCTCTTTCCCCCCGTCTCTCTCTCTTTCCCCCCGTCTCTCTCTCTCTTTTCCCCCCCGTCTCTCTCTCTTTTCCCCCCGTCTCTCTCTCTTTCCCCCCGTCTCTCTCTCTTTCCCCCCGTCTCTCTCTCTTTCCCCCCGTCTCTCTCTCTTTCCCCCCCCGTCTCTCTCTCTTTCCCCCCGTCTCTCTCTTTTCCCCCCGTCTCTCTCTCTTTCCCCCCGTCTCTCTCGCTTTCCCCCCGTCTCTCTCGCTTTCCCCCCGTCTCTCTTGCTTTCCCCCCGTCTCTCTCGCTTTCCCCCCGTCTCTCTCGCTTTCCCCCCCCGCGAGTCTCGCTTTCCCCCCAGCTCTCTCGCTTTCCCCCCAGCAGAGGGAAGTGGGATGAGGACTGGAAGAGCTTTCCCCCCGTCTCTCTCGCTTTCCCCCCCCGTCTCTCTCGCTTTCCAGCGAGTGACAGGTATGATTCTAGCAGCTCTGGTGGTAACGAGGGAAGCAGCAGAGGGAAGTGGGATGAGGACTGGAAGAGAGACCAGGGCCAGTTTCCCTTCAGTGACAAACTGGGGGAGATCAGTGATAAGATTGGCAGCACCATTGACGACACCATCAACAAGTTCAAGAAGCAGAGCAGAGATGACTCACCAGACAGATTCAGGTAAGGAGAGAGATGACTCACCAGACAGATTCAGGTAAGGAGAGAGATGACTCACCAGACAGATTCAGGTAAGGAGAGAGATGACTCACCAGACAGATTCAGGTAAGGAGAGAGATGACTCACCAGACAGATTCAGGTAAGGAGAGAGATGACTCACCAGACAGATTCAGGTAAGGAGAGAGATGACTCTCCAGACAGATTCAGGTTAGGAGAGGGATGACTCACCAGACAGATTCAGGTAAGGAGAGAGATGACTCACCAGACAGATTCAGGTTAGGAGAGGGATGACTCTCCAGACAGATTCAGGTTAGGAGAGGGATGACTCACCAGACAGATTCAGGTTAGGAGAGGGATGACTCTCCAGACAGATTCAGGTTAGGAGAGGGATGACTCTCCAGACAGATTCAGGTTAGGAGAGGGATGACTCTCCAGACAGATTCAGGTTAGGAGAGAGATGACTCTCCAGACAGATTCAGGTTAGGAGAGAGATGACTCTCCAGACAGATTCAGGTTAGGAGAGGGATGACTCACCAGACAGATTCAGGTAAGGAGAGAGATGACTCACCAGACAGATTCAGGTAAGGAGAGAGATGACTCACCAGACAGATTCAGGTAAGGAGAGGGATGACTCACCAGACAGATTCAGGTAAGGAGAGGGATGACTCTCCAGACAGATTCAGGTAAGGAGAGGGATGACTCACCAGACAGATTCAGGTTAGGAGAGCGTGAACAGTGCCCCTGGTTGAGTTTGCAAGAAAGACTAAGGAAATGTATTAATAACTCAAATAGAGAGTGGGAGGTAGAGCCTTACAAACTGAGGTACAGGGAGAAGTTGGAGCTGCCCTCTGTCCTCCTCATCACATTACAGCATGTTAGAGAGCTACCCTCTGTCCTCCTCATATCATATTACAGTATGTTAGAGAGCTACCCTCTGTCCTCCTCATTTCATATTACAGTATGTTAGAGAGCTACCCTCTGTCCTCCTCATATCATATTACAGTATGTTAGAGAGCTACCCTCTGTCCTCCTCATTTCATATTACAGTATGTTAGAGAGCTACCCTCTGTCCTCCTCATATCATATTACAGTATGTTAGAGAGCTACCCTCTGTCCTCCTCATTTCATATTACAGTATGTTAGAGAGCTACCCTCTGTCCTCCTCATTTCATATTACAGTATGTTAGAGTTACCCTCTGTCCTCCTCATATCATATTACAGTATTTTAGAGAGCTACCCTCTGTCCTCCTCATACCATATTACAGTATGTTAGAGAGCTACCCTCTGTCCTCCTCATATCATATTACAGTATGTTAGAGAGCTACCCTCTGTCCTCCTCATATCATATTACAGTATGTTAGAGAGCTACCCTTTGTCCTCCTCATATCATATTACAGTATGTTAGAGAGCTACCCTCT
This sequence comes from Oncorhynchus gorbuscha, assembly GCF_021184085.1. Lineage (NCBI taxonomy): Eukaryota > Metazoa > Chordata > Actinopteri > Salmoniformes > Salmonidae > Oncorhynchus > Oncorhynchus gorbuscha. Next base: position 87,640,739 of record NC_060185.1, read on the forward strand.
GTCCTCCTCATTTCATATTACAGTATGTTAGAGAGCTACCCTCTGTCCTCCTCATATCATATTACAGTATGTTAGAGAGCTACCCTGTCTCCTCCTCCTCATCTGTCCTCCTCATTTCATATTACAGTATGTTAGAGAGCTACCCTCTGTCCTCCTCATTTCATATTACAATATGTTAGAGAGCTACCATCTGTCCTCCTCATTTCATATTACAATATGTTAGAGAGCTACCCTCTGTCCTCATATCATATTACAGTATGTTAGAGAGCTACCCTCTGTCCTCCTCATATTCATATTACAGTATTTTAGAGAGCTACCATCTGTCCTCCTCATTTCATATTACAGTATGTTAGAGAGCTACCCTCTGTCCTCCTCATATCATATTACAGTATGTTAGAGAGCTACCCTCTGTCCTCCACTACAACATGCCAACCTAGATTCAAGATTGCTGCAGGGCAGTTTCGCTGAGCGTGTTGTCACGCTGTTTGTTTCAAGTGTTACAATTTTTTTATTACTTCGCAAAACCGTTATAGGCCGAGAGAGTTGTCCTCCAACAACAGGTAAGATCTAAAATGCTACAGGATCAAAGCGTTAAAATCACTTGTAAACCAAGCAATGTTATCTGCTGGTTTCTACACGAGGAGACGGGTATGGTGCCCGCCCTGAAAGCCGAGAGGGGATACATCTGTGCTGTGACGAGACACGACGGTCAGGTTTTTCATCTGACAGAGTCTTCTGACTCTCTTGCCTTGCTGTGTTGTATGTGGTGGCAGCTGCAGGCCGGTTTCTGCGCTGTGACATAACATCTAGATGTGCTGGGCTTCCTAGCCCAGGATTTTCCCAACGGGTGGGCTCGCCACCGCTGATTGGCTGGTCTACTGGGCCTGCTGCTGCCTCACTGTGCGGTAGCATACTGCAAGGCGACTGGGCACATTGACCAGATCCACACACACACTGGGCACGTTGACCAGATCCACACACACACTGGGCACATTGACCAGATCCACACACACACTGGGCACATTGACCAGATCCACACACACACTGGGCACATTGACCAGATCCACACACACACTGGGCACATTGACCAGATCCACACACACACTGGGCACATTGACCAGATCCACACACACACTGGGCACATTGACCAGATCCACACACACACTGGGCACGTTGACCAGATCCACACACACACTGGGCACATTGACCAGATCCACACACACTGGGCACGTTGACCAGATCCACACACACACTGGTTGAAATCCCTGTCAGCGCATTTTATTTTGCTTGGGGGCACTCTTGGTTTCTGACTGCTGGACCTGTAGGCTACAGCTGAACATTTTTAGGGAATTTAAGATTTCAAAAGACTGACTCTGCATACTTTTATTTGTTTTCTTTTTGTTTTAGTGAACTGTTGGATTCAGTGTTTAAAGTTAGTGTTTTTGTACAAATGGTTTTAATTGCCTGCTTCATGGGTTATGGCTCATTACATTGTTTTTGATAACTGAGACTATCTCATCTCCCTAACCCAGAGATACCGCCAAATCCTACTTTAACTGATAGTATAGCAGCTTGTATCTTTCAGAGGGATCCCATTGTGTTACCATTTGACTCTTCCTCATAAGCCTTTCTCATCTACAGGGTTTGGTCTGGCTAAAAACTGTTTGTTGGATCAGATGACTATAGTTTGGATTATTTAAAATCATCTAAGTGCAGAGAGATTTTAGGAAACAACAAATCAAGGTGTTTTATTATTATTCTGCTTTTGGTGTCAGGAAACATTCACCCAAACCCAGTCCCATTGGCTATGGGTCAGGAAACATTCACCCAAACCCAGTCCCATTGGCTATGGGTCAGGAAACATTCACCCAAACCCAGTCCCATTGGCTATGGGTCAGGAAACATTCACCCAAACCCAGTCCTATTGGCTATGTGTCAGGAAACATTCACCCAAACCCAGTCCCATTGGCTATGTGTCAGGAAACATTCACCCAAACCCAGTCCCATTGGCTATGGATCAGGAAACATTCACCCAAACCCAGTCCCATTGGCTATGTGTCAGGAAACATTCACCCAGGCCTATTGGCTATGGATGAACTTCCAACTCCAAATGATTTTAAAACTAGATCAGGGTTGCGACTGATGCGTATTAATGTGAGAAGTCTGATGCTGAAATGGACATGATAACAGTCTGCATTCACACTGCTGACCCAGATGTCTTAGTTCTGTTCCAGACCTGCCTTAAAGTTCTGAGTCAGTCTACAGGCTTGGATGGATATAATGTTTATTGATGTGACTGACAAAGTAACTGGAGAGGTATAGCCATCTATATTAAAAATAGATGTGTGGTCACTGAACTAAGGTATTTTTTTACATTTTAAAACTGCAGGGGGGGGGGGGTGTGAAATGAAATGGTCCTTATGGACGATTTTAAACCTTGACTGGTTATCTCCAAACTCTGAGGCCATAAGAGGACTGTGCAATTGCTTAATGCAAGGAAAACTAAATGTATGGTTTTTCGCTTCCCTGAAAGTTAACACCTACAGATTTGAACTATAATAGGCCAGCAAATTGATAGGGTCATCTCCTATAAGTATCTTGGGATTTGGTTAGATGAAAAGCTGAATTGTAAGTTGAAATTGGGTGTCTATTTTAGGAACAAATCATGCTTTTCAATGTTAGCCAGAACGGATCTTAATCAAAGCACTTGGTTATCGGTGCTGGAGTATCGGTGCTGGAGTATGGGGATATTGTTTCTATTCAGGCCTCAGCAAGTACCTTAAACTCTGGACATGGTGTACGTATCATGGTGCTTTAAGATTTATTACAAATGCTAGCTCTCTCACCCATCACTGTGATGTGTATGCTGTGGTGCAGTGTCGTCTCTCCACCAGGAGGCTAAAGCATTGATGGAACAACTCCCTTTGTATCTCTGTTCCTCACTGACCAGATAGTCACTCCATACCGTCTTCGTTCACAGTCACTGCTGTCCTTGTCTGTTCCTAAGGCTAGAACTGACATTTCCCATAATGCCCCTTCATCCTGGAACATGCTTCAAAATATATTAAAGTTAGGGGTGTTAGTGTCCTTGCCTGTTAAGACTGACAACACTGTTTGATTAGCAGCAGTTGTTTCTAATCTTCAAATGTATCTGGAACTTGACACTTTGTGTATTTTGTATTTTTCTGTAATATTTTATATACACACTGCTATTTCCCTGTTTTGCCTTCTTGCCAGGTCGTCCTAGCAACATAGGTTTTTAACCTCAATGGCTCTAAAGGTTTAAATAAACAAAAATGACAGTATATCAAAAACCTGATGTTCTGTCATACTTTAGTCCCACACTTTTTCCATTGAATTATCCCCAAAACAAAGCGTTCTCATTGGTCTCCTTAGTGACAACGAGGAGGAGCGAGGTCGCCCGACGCAGAATGGCCAGTCCGGGAGGTCAGTGTTCAAAGACGAGGAGGAAACCGTAACGACCAAGAGCGTCCAGATCGTCCAGGCAACAGAAACCACCGCAACCAAGAAGAGAGGCGGGGTTCCATCCAAAACTGTGTCCCTGGGAGCCGCAGCCCACTACACAGGAGACAAGAGCCCTGATACCTCTGCAAAACAGGTGTGTGCACATGCGTCCATGTGCATTCAGTCCATGCTGGTTCACTCTAGCTTATTGTTGCCATCTGGTGTTAACAGTGCACAGTGCAGTCTAGCTCTACTCACATCTCTCCTCTCCTTCTCTTTGTTCTAGACTCTGTCCGCAGTAGCACCCCAGCCCTCCAGTAGTGGTCTGGCTGACCTATTGATGGTAGATACAGGACCCAGCCAGCCTGCACCAGCCACCGGTAACCACACACACACTGAGAGAACATCCTAGAGGGTTAGGGAGAGGTAGTGTAGTTACAGGACATCACGGAGGGTTAGGGAGAGGTAGTGTAGTTACAGGACATCACGGAGGGTTAGGGAGAGGTAGTGTAGTTACAGGACATCACGGAGGGTTAGGGAGAGGTAGTGTAGTTACAGGACATCACGGAGGGTTAGGGAGAGGTAGTGTAGTTACAGGACATCACGGAGGGTTAGGGAGAGGTAGTGTAGTTACAGGAAATCACGGAGGGTTAGGGAGAGGTAGTGTAGTTACAGGTGTAGTCTTTGGCATCATAAAAGTGAAGACTGTTATTTTATCAAATCAATTCTCTATTATTACTTAATTAACTAGGAAGTTGGGGCACCAAGGAAAATCTTGAGATTAAAGTTATAATTTTCCTAATATAACTTTTCAGATATTTTAATATCTGACCAATTAGTCTTCTAATTAATTAATGAATTAATTATTATTTACCTCGCCTTAGTCTCATTCCAAATGTCGTACGGTGTTCTAGTGTACTATGGAATATATTACTTTCTTATTTTTGACACTTCTCCCAGTCATATTTAAGGTTAGAACTACCTTTTAGTGTTCTGATACTTCTAGCTTGGAGTTGTATTTTTATGATAACCTAGCTACAGTATTTCACCTTTTAATGTGTATAGTATTGCTTACTAGGTGTGTCTAATCAATTGTGTAACCACTCTCTCTTCCAATTAGGGCTAATTGAAAGGCTGTTCAAAAGAGGACATTGTATTCCTTTTTTTTAATACTCCCTGACGAAGGCCATGCAGCCAAAACGTGTCGGTTTTTAAAAACTTTGTTTCTATTGAACATGCCATACTAATAAAGGCATTTTTAATAAATTATATGAAGAGTGCCTTGGTCCTCCTTTTTGATGACCAATTTACCCCTTTAACCAAAGAGCCCCTTCTGTCTACCAAAATGTACTATTGTGTACCTTAGTAGCGCTTCCCTTCCTCCTCATATCTTAGATGTGTTCTAAGATTTTCCCCATCTAGGGGCCTGTCTGCTTCTCACTCTTCTCATAGGGGAGTTTTTTCCTGCTCTGGCGGCCTCGTACGGTGTTTTCCGTAGTCTCGACCCCCCCCCCATGAGGCTCATCATGGGTCTGGGCGACTATTCTCCTCCTTTGTGGCTCGGCACCCCCCCCACCAGCGGGTGGTGTTGGTGTCCGAGGCGCAATCTAAAAGGTCGGACCCTATGTACGAGTTGTCAGCGGCCGTGTTATGAGAATGGCTAACTTTTCAACCAAATCTCCTGGTGTTTGTGCTTAAACACCCTCAGTGGCTGTCTTGGCCTGTCAGTCACCACCACGTCCGCGTGTGGCAACCTCTTCAGTACCTGCAAACTGAGACGAGGATATCGGTCTGTGATATCGCAGTGTTTCACCAGTGGGAGTCATCAGGTCAGTTGCTGGACTGACGCCATTAGTGTCATTGCAAGAGGTGACAGTCCCCCACAAAGCGGAAGGTGTATCATCGGAAGCAGAGTATACTCCGCGCATCAATGTTTTTCTTGCTGAGATGTCCGCACTGCTTGCGGAAGTGTCCAAAGGGCAAGTGAAGTTAATCTCAACTACCGTATTGCACAACTGCAAGGAGGAGGGAAGTTGCTCTTTCACAGATGCAGCTGGCTCGAAATCTTGAAAAGAATGGTCAGTCAGGTTGGCTGATGGAATGTATCGAGATATCTTAATATCTCCTTGGATTCTGCACCAACACATACCCCTCGGGAATGACTGCGTTGCAGCTGGCGTTAGGAGAAGACCGTGTGGTCAGTGGTGAAGGCACTGTGGCCTGTGACCATACATGGTTGGTTTTCCAATCCATCAGTGGGAGAAACCGATCCATCAAGTCTGCTCCGAGTAGCAGGGGTTCAGATTCCAGGCTGGTAACACAGAGGCAAGAACGAGCAATACGTCCTGGAAGTGCAGTTTCAGCATGACTCTGAGAGGCGAGGTAGTCTGAGTGACCCCTGGAAGTGTAGTTTCAGCATGACTCTCAATGTGAGAAGCGAGGTAGTCTGAGTGACCCCTCGTAGTGTAGTGTAGTGTCGCATCGTTCCACTTTTAACCAATTTTGAGGTGGTTTCAAAGCCCTTTTGAGATAATTGAACAATGTTTGACAGATGAGCGATATTGTCACGCCCTAATCAATTAGCGCATGACAAGTTAAACAGTCCTCCAGGACTGTTTCCAGGTATGGGCATTTAGATTTGTGTTTAGTGGACATATTCCCCACAGCGTGGAGTGGTCGTTCGCAACGACGTGATGTGCCATTTCTGTTCAAGGTGGAAGCAGATAGACTGTTCAGATCTTGAGTGGGCTTGGCTTTGACGAAGCGTTTGACCTTTTTTTCGCAATCTTTGTATCAGAGTCTATAGACAAAGCCTGTGGGCTTGTTTCTTGATCAAGCGTGCCCTGGATAGGGTCTTGAGTGAGAGCGGGAGAGATTTGAATTTTAATGTCCTTGCTATGGGTCCTGCGGACCTGGTGTCCGGTAATCCTCGTCTAGTCCTTGTGACTTGTCTTTTACCCTTTTCTAAAATGTTTTCTCGCTTTACGTCCTTCAGCCCTTTGTTACCCTTGAGCTCTGACATTTTATGTGGGTTGGGTGCAGGAACGTAGCGAACCGTTCGATTGTAGCGGTAGTCGTTTTGATGGCGATGTACTTTACAGTTATTTAGACCGCAAAGGTTATTGGAATCGTGGTAGAAACTGTTGTTGTGCGTCATCCCTCAACGCTCCAATACCTGATAATGTACCCTCTAACTAGAGTGAGTGCTCCTGGTCAAACTTCAAAACAGAGTGGTCAGGGCTCTTAGCGTTGTGAACTTTTGATGCCTCAAAAACTGCTTGCAAGCTCTCTGAGTTGTAAGATAGGCAAGCCAACGTGGGCTGCAGGGCCCAAGTAGGTAATGAAGGTGGGATACATGTTAGACAGAAACGTTTGTTTGAATGGTAGCAGTGCTTCCATTCCTGTTTCAGTGAGTAGGCCAAAGTAAGCTGAATGAAGTCTATGATAGTATGCTTGTGAGTGTTCATTCTGAGCTTGTTTGATGGTGTTAGCCAGTGAGTTATCTTGTTTGCGAGTCGCAGAACCACTGAATTCCCATTTCAAAACTGTTGCAAGTTTAGTGTAGTCATTTAGCACGTGTTGCTGTTGTAGGCGAATGAACCTCGTCACGTGTCTATTCTACGTTCGCTTCAACAGGTAAAACCTGTCAGAACCCGTAGTGTTCAGGTAGCCATCCAATGCATCCTATATGTCAGCTAGGAATGTCTCAGTGTCTTTAGGCTGACCTGAAACGAGGTCAAAGGTGGGGAAGTTCTTGACGAGTTTGTCAAGGTATTCTGCGCCAAGTGGGCGGAGAGGGTTGGCTTCATCCTGTGGGGAAATTGGGGCTGAAAGGCCAAGAGGAGAAGCCTTGTTATTGTTGGCCAAAAGGCTCCATATTACTCAGTGCCGAATGGCCAAGAGAAGACTGAGGGACCCATGAGGGAGGCAAAGTCTGAAACCTATTGTCTTTAGTCCTGTGAGTACAGGGCTCCGGTTGCTTGGATAGGTAGTCACGCTGTAGAGCGTGACCATTCTGGACTTCCTCCAGAAGGAACCTAAGGGTGGAATTCTGCTGCATTCCAAATAATATCTGTAATGTCCATAGAAACATGTCAAACGTTTTTTATAATCAATCCTCCGGTTGTTTTTAAAATATATAATCGATAATATATCAACTGCAAATGTCTTTCACAGTAGGAGAGGGAAAAGCAATACCTATCCAAACTCTGTCGCGCGAGCAAAACTCATGTGACCACTTGACGCGATGTTATCGTTCTGGCTTATTTTTCAAAATAAAAACCTGAAACTATGTCTGAAGACTGACACCTTGAGGAAGCGATAGGAAAAGGAATCTGGTTGATATCCTTTTAAATGGAGCAATGGGAGGCTATGGAACATGGAGTTTCAAAATAGAAGCCACTTCCTGGTTTGATTTTGCTCAGGTTTTCCGCTGCAATAGCAGTTCTGTTATACTCACAGACAATATTTTGACAGTTTTGGAAACTTTAGAGTGTTTTCTATCCTAATCATATTATATTATATTATAATTATATGCATATTCTAGCATCTGGTCCTGAGAAATAGGCTGTTTACTTTGGGAACGTTATTTTTCCAAACATAAAAACAGTGCCCCCTAGCTTCAAGAGGTTAACCTCTCTGGGATATGTGGAACGGTAGCGTCTCACCTGGCCAACATCCAGTGAAAATGCAGAGCGCCAAATTCAAATAAATTACTATAAAAATTCAACTTTCAAATCACACATTCAATATACCAAAATAAAGCTACACTTGTTTTAAATCCAGCCAACGTGTCAGATTTCAAAAAGGCTTTTCGGCGAAGGCAAACGATGCTATTGTCTGAGGATAGCACCCCAGTAAACAAAGAGAGAAAAGCATATTTTAACCCTGCATGTGCGACACAAAACGCAGAAATAAAAAATATAATTCATGCCTTACCTTTTGACGAACTTCTTCTGTTGGCACTCCAATATGTCCCATAAACATCACCTTTTGTTCGATTAATTCCGTCGATATATCTCCAAAATGTCCATTTATTTGCCGCGTTTGAGCCAGAAAAACACCGGTTCCAACTTGCACAATATATATATATATATACAACGTGACTACAAAATATCTCAAAAGTTACCTGTAAGCATTGTCCAAACATTTCCAACTACTTTTCTAATACAACTTTAGGTATTTTTTAACGTAAATAATCGATCAAATTGAAGACTGGATGATCTGTATTCAATACCGGAGGAAAATAAAGTGGAGCGGGCTTTCAGGTCACGCGCCTCTAACAAAAAGTACACTTCCCTCGAGCCTCATTCTGAACAGTGTTACTTCTTCATTTCTCAAAGGAAAAACCTCAACCAATTTCTAAGGCCTGTTGACATCCAGTGGAAGTGGTAGGAACTGCAAGAAGGTCCCTTTGAAATCTGGATTCCCAATGAAAACCATTCAAAAGAGTGACCTCAAAAAGAACAAAAATCTGAATGGTTAGTCCTCTGGGTTTCGCCTGCCAAATAAGTTCTGTTATACTCACAGACATGATTCACACAGTTTTAGAAACTTCGGAATGTTTTCTATTCAAATCTACTAATAATATGCATATCTTATCTTCTGGGAATGAGTAGCAGGCAGTTGAATTTGGGCATGCTTTTCATCCAAAATGCCAAATGCTGCCCCCTATCCTAGAGAAGTTAATGTGGAAAAATTTAACTTGTCTCATTGTAGAAACCCAATCAATTTGGATATTATTTAAAAGATCCACTTGAGAAGTAAATCTGGCAATTTCACTTGTTAGTTAAATCGTATGAGACATCGATATCCAGTCAATTAAGATTGGCTGGATATCTAATATATAATAATAATATATGCCATTTAGCAGACGCTTTTATCCAAAGCGACTTACAGTCATGTGTGCATACATTCTACGTATGGGTGGTCCCGGGGATCGAACCCACTACCCTGGCGTTACAAGCGCCATGCTCTACCAACTGAGCTACACAGGACCACGTGATGTGATCCACGTTTGGGTATCACATACAGTGGGGCAAAAAAAGTATTTAGTCAGCCACCAATTGTGCAAGTTCTCCCACTTAAAAAGATGAGAGGCCTGTAATTTATCACAGGTACACTTAAACTATGACAGACAAAATGAGGGGGAAAAAATCCAGAAAATCACATTGTAGGATTTTTAATGAATTTATTTGCAAATTATGGTGGAAAATAAGTATTTGGTCACCTACAAACAAGCAAGATTTCTGGCTCTCACAGACCTGTAACTTCTTCTTTAAGAAGCTCCTCTATCTTCCACTCGTTACCTGTATTAATGGCACCTGTTTGAACTTGTTATCAGTATGAAAGACACCTGTCCACAACCTCAAACAGTCACACTCCAAACTTCACTATGGCCAAGACCAAAGAGCTGTCAAAGGACACCAACAAAATTGTAGACCTGCACCAGGCTGGGAAGACTGAATCTGCAATAGGTAAGCAGCTTGGTTTGAAGAAATCAACTGTGGGAGCAAATATTAGGAAATGGAAGACATACAAGACCACTGATAAACACCCTTGATCTGGGGCTCCACGCAAGATCTCACCCTGTGGGGTCAAAATGATCACAAGAACGGTGAGCAAAAATCCCAGAACCTAGTGAATGACCTGCAGAGAGCTGGGACCAAAGTAACAAAGCCTACCATCAGTAACACACTACGCCACCAGGGACTCAAATCCTACAGTGCCAGACGTGTCCCCCTGCTTAAGCCAGTACATGTCCAGGCCTGTCTGAACTTTGCTAGAGAGCATTTGGATGATCCAGAAGAAGATTGGGAGCATGTCAGATGAAACCAAAATATAACTTTTTGGTAAAAACTCAACTCGTCGTGTTTGGAGGACAAGGAATGCTGAGTTGCACCCAAAGAACACCATACCTACTGTGAAGCATGGGGGTGGAAACATCATGCTTTGGGGCTGTTTTTGTCTGCAAAGGGACCAGGACGACTGATCTGTGTAAAGGAAAGAATGAATGGGGCCATGTATCTTGAGATTTTGAGTGAAAACCTCCTTCCATTAGCAAGGGCATTGAAGATGAAACGTGGCTGGGTCTTCCAGCATGACAATGATCCCAAACACACACCGCCTGGGCAACGAAGGAGTGGCTTCGTAAGAAGCATTTCAAGGTCCTGGAGTGGCCTAACCAGTCTCCAGAACTCAACCCCATAGAACATCTTTGGAGGGAGTTGAAAATCTGTGTTGCCCAGCAACAGCCCCAAAACATCACTGCTCTAATTAATATTGACTGACAGAAATCGTACCGTTTGGCCTAACCGACTAAATCTGGAATTCATCACTCATTGAAATGCTAATCCTTTGCACATGAATGCACACTCATTCGGGAGTAATTGCAATCAATATATATATTTATGCTCAGTGTGTCATCGTGATCTCTGTTGGAATCGTCCATCTTTTTGTTGGAAAGTTCATCCACTTGTCTCCATCTGCTTCCAAGGAGTCTTTCGTGGTTAGAATGGATACTTTAGAGTCCAATTCAGAACTGTTCTTATTGTATAGATGTTTCGGCGGTTGTCAGTCTTTGCGTTCAATGGTACATAATTCCTAGCTGCAGACTAGTAATTAGTATCGACGAGTTGCTCTTATTTTATCGGAATCGATAGTCTCAGATTTTAACCACGTGGTATGGTTCAGAATTCAGCAACCATTACAACCTTAGCTTATCCTGGGGTTTTTATGGTCTCTACTCAAACCTTAGCTCTCTCAGCTGACCGAGGTAGGCATGGTCTGAAGGGAATTTCTTCAGGTGGGGGTTATATTCGTAACAGTAGAAAAGGGCTGTCCCATGACGCCAGATCGATGTCTGTGCTCATGGCGGCGGGCCAATGACTTCGTTCAACTTTAAACAGAAATACAATTCTCTCACATTAACAGTTCAACATCACCTTACATAATTTCACAAATAGTTTCATCTTTACTCATTCATTTTATACAATAATTAGATGCAAACCTCAGAATATGGAGGCTTCTGTATAAGCAGAGTTATGGTAATGTGGCTGTATTGTCTTTTCTGAGGTCACGATCATAAAACAAAATGGACCGGTCGTAGCTGGCTTCTCCACCAATCGTTTACACATTCTCCAAAACATGGACATTGTTCAGTTCTCACGTTCTGTGAGGTAGAAGTTCCTTTGTTCTCTCTGTCTCTCTTTCTGCATGGCCATGAGGGAGAGAGTCTCCTTCTGGAATTTACGACCTTGAGATAACTGAACTTGGGTGTAAGAGGGGGGGGCACTCGCTATACCCAAAGAGGGCCACGTCATGACACAGGACATCATGGAGGGTTACTGGGTGGTAGTATAGTTACAGGACATCATGGAGGGTCTCTGGGCCGGTGTCTGGAAGCTGTCACAATTCACTCATTAAAGTGATGTATGCATGTCTCTTTCCAGACCTGATAGGAGGATTTGCTGACTTCTCGTCTCCTGCTGCCTCTGTCGGCCTCTCCACAGTACCTGGTGAGTTTAGAAAGCATTAGAATATTCAGAGTTTTTTATAGTCTAGTTTATCCACTAACATTTTTTCTCTCTTTTCTCCTCTCCAGCCTCCAGTGGGAACGGTGACTTTGGGGACTGGAATGCTTTCCCTGGTGGCCAGGCCCCCGTCCCCACCCCCTTCGCCCAGCCTCTGGCCCCCAGCAACACTGACCTGTTTGGGGCTCTGTCGGCCAGCTCTGCACCAGCTCCAGCCTCCGCTGACCTGTTTGATCTGATGGGTCCAGGTCAGACCCAGTCGCTCTCTGCCTCTCAGAGCCTCACCTTTAATATGACCAACACACAGACCATCAGCAGCACCATGCCACAGTCCAGATCACTGGTAAGAATACAGGACAGACAGTACATTAATTTACATCGTAAATTGTATTTGTGTCTGATCCACTGTTAATGAGAGGAGTGGCAGTAACTGCCTGTGCTTTAGAGGAACACACACGAGATAGAAACGGCAGAGAGCCAAGGTTTGCAGATGCTCCACCTTCCCTAGGGACAAACACACAATGAGAAGGAACCCGTTTGAGTCAGAAAACCATTCAATCAAATACAAGGTTGTTTGCATAGATAATATGTGCTTGTTAAAAACCTGACCTACTTAAAAAAGACCAGCTTAGTTTAGCAGAATAATAAAACCTGACCTACTTAAAGACCAGCTTGGTTTAGCAGAATAATACAACCTGCCCCCCCAATCCTGTTCATTCTGGATAGATGAGATGTGTTTCCATGTAGATGCCTTCAGAGACAGCAGTTTAACCTCTAACTCCTCATCCCGGGTCCGGGAGCGTAATCATCGACGAACACTAATTAGCATAATGCAACGCACATAAATATTCCTAGAAAATATTCCTATTCATGAAAATCACAAGTGAAATATATTGAGACACAGCTTAGCCTTTTGTTAATCAACCTGTCATCTAAGATTTTGAAAATGTGCTTTACAGCCAAAGCTAGACAAGCATTTGTGTAAGTTTATCGATAGCCTATCATAGCATTTTGTCCAGCTAGCAGCAGGTAACTTGGTCACGGAAATCAGAAAAGCAATCAAATTAAATCATTTACCTTTGATGAGCTTCGGATGTTTTCACTCACGAGACTCCCAGTTAGATAGCCAATGTTCCTTTTTTCCAAAAAATATTATTTTTGTAGGCGAAATAGCTCCGTTTGTTCTTCCCGTTTGGCTGAGAAATCGCCCGGAAATTGCAGTCACGAAAACACGTAAAAATATTCCAAATAAGCTCCATAATATCGACAGAAACATGGCAAACGTTGTTTATAATCAATCCTCAAGGTGTTTTTCAAATATCTATTCCATAATATATCCACCGGGACAATTGGTTTTTCAGTAGGACCGATTGGAATAATGGATACCTCTGTATTTTATGTGAGAATCACTCTGAGAGCCATCAGGTGACCACTTGCGCAATGTAGCCACTTATGGGTATTCTTCAACATAAATGCGTAAAACTACGTCACAATGCTGTAGACACATTGTGGAAAATGGAGAAAAAGTAATCTGGTTGATAGCCCATTCACTGCTCAATAGGGACACATTGGAACGCAGAGCTTTCAAAAGATGAGTCACTTCCGGATTGGATTATTCTCAGGCTTTCGCCTGCAATATCAGTTCTGTTATACTCACAGACAATATTTTTTACAGTTTTGGAAACTTTAGTGTGTTTTCTATCCTAAGCTGTCAATTATATGCATATTCTATCATCTCGTCCTGACAAAATATCCCATTTACTACGGGAACGTTATTTTTCCAAAAATGAAAATACTGCCCCCTAGTCACAAAAGGTTAATATTCATATGTCACCATTTATATAGGTACCTTTAATATTACTATCTATTGGAACTGTTGTCGCCAAATTGTCGCCCCCCCCCTTCCAGTTGATGGGCGGGCCGTTGCAGCCCCAGCAGCATGAAGTCATGCTGGGTACCCAGGGTTCCATGGGGTCAGCGATCCCCTCCACCTGGTCTGACTCGTCGGTCAACATCAGTCTGGACTTCCTGGCACCTGGCATGCAGCCCCCCAAACCTGTCCAGCCCACCCTCAACACACTCCAAGGTGAGCCTAGTGTGTTGTAGTATAGACTGGGATAGAAAGAGTATTGTGTTTGTCTGGAGGGTGTTCAAAACGCTGCTGAATGTCTGTTGAACAAAATGTTGATTTGAGATGCATTCAGTTGTGGAGCATCCAAGATCCCCAGGGTCTGGAACTTTCTTCCTGTTATCAGGATGGTCACAAGACCATTCAGTTGTGGAGCATCCAAGATCCCCAGGGTCTGGAACTTTCTTCCTGTTATCAGGATGGTCACAAGACCATTCAGTTGTGGAGCATCCAAGATCCCCAGGGTCTGGAACTTTCTTCCTGTTATCAGGATGGTCACAAGACCATTCAGTTGTGGAGCATCCAAGATCCCCAGGGTCTGGAACTTTCTTCCTGTTATCAGGATGGTCACAAGACCATTCAGTTGTGGAGCATCCAAGATCCCCAGGGTCTGGAACTTTCTTCCTGTTATCAGGATGGGCACAAGACCATTCAGTTGTGGAGCATCCAAGATCCCCAGGGTCTGGAACTTTCTTCCTGTTATCAGGATGGGCACAAGACCATTCAGTTGTGGAGCATCCAAGATCCCCAGGGTCTGGAACTTTCTTCCTGTTATCAGGATGGTCACAAGACCATTCAGTTGTGGAGCATCCAAGATCCCCAGGGTCTGGAACTTTCTTCCTGTTATCAGGATGGTCACAAGACCATTCAGTTGTGGAGCATCCAAGATCCCCAGGGTCTGGAACTTTCTTCCTGTTATCAGGATGGTCACAAGACCATTCAGTTGTGGAGCATCCAAGATCCCCAGGGTCTGGAACTTTCTTCCTGTTATCAGGATGGTCACAAGACCATTCAGTTGTGGAGCATCCAAGATCCCCAGGGTCTGGAACTTTCTTCCTGTTATCAGGATGGTCACAAGACCATTCAGTTGTGGAGCATCCAAGATCCCCAGGGTCTGGAACTTTCTTCCTGTTATCAGGATGGTCACAAGACCATTCAGTTGTGGAGCATCCAAGATCCCCAGGGTCTGGAACTTTCTTCCTGTTATCAGGATGGGCACAAGACCATTCAAAAGGCTTTCGGTTCAGTCAGAATGGAAGAATAGTTTTTTAAAATTCATTTTTATTTAACCTTAAGAGTTCTATACTTGTGATTCCTTGTTCAGTATGGGATAGAAGGATGCTTGGTACAACTTGTGGAGTGTTTGAGGAGAGTGTGTGAACCTGTGTGTGTCTGTGAGGCCATGCGGTCTTCTGACTCCACTTCTTCCTGTTTCTGTTTTCTAGGAGGCCAGCCCCTCCCACCCGTCAACATGCTCTCCCAGGGATTCGCCAGCATGGGCCTCGCAACCGCCCCCATTAGACCGGCAACAACTCCCATGATGCACTCTGGTGCTGGGATGGGCATGGCCCACAGCCAGGGCATGATGGGAATGGGCATGAACATGGGTGCCATGCCCCAGGCTAACATGACCATGGGCATGCCTGGTGCTATGGGCATGGGGATCAGGATGCCAGCCATGTCTATGAGCTCTGGCCTGGTACAGCAGCAGCCCAAGCAAGGATTGGATGCATTCGCAGATTTCTGCAACTTCAGGAAGTGAGGGAAGAGAAGTGAAAGAGAGGTGGAGGGAGGGCTGTTTCTATTTTTCTCTCCATCCAATCGACCGTCTGTGAAGGATTGTAAAGAGCTGCAAACAAAGAGTACTTGAATGTTGTCAAATATCAAATACTGACTGCCACCCCTCCACTTCCTGTTTCTCTCTCTTAAGTGATGTATAAAGATATGAATGTATGTATGTTTTAATCAGTTGGAACTTGAAATCAAGTTCCAAGAGGGTGTCCAGTAATGGTTGTGCTGTTGGGGTTTGAATGGGAGATAAAGAGAGAACAACTGAGAGGTAGGGAGAAACCGTAACAGAATGAGACTCAGATTTTTTTACTTTGAAATGTAAACCAAACTAAAACCAATGATTTCAAAGTTAAACAACCCATACAATTATATGCACAAGGATGACTTTTAAACTTGTATGGCTTAACTTTGCAATAATGTTGTTTTGAATTGCATTTTTTTAAAATAATTCTGTTACCATGGAATTGCCCATATGAATCTTCCTTGAAGAGAATGTCAGTAGGGGTTTTGCTTTCCTTAACCATTTAAATGTCCAGAGTAGCAAACAGTTTCATTTCATAATCCCACCCCAATAAATCCCCATCTCTTTTAGAATGTTACCTCGACCTGTCCCTTCCCTACGACTGTAAATATTACTATAATGCAACGGACAAATAAGTTATTGAGTTCTTGACTATGATATGATGATGCCGTGAAGAAGTGTGTGTCGATTGGACGGAATCAGATGTCAATCAAGACGTTGCTATGGCAAGGTACATTGCGATGGAGTCAGTCTTTTAATACTTACTTTATATATCAGCGTTCCACACTCCCAATGTGGAATTTCTGTTCAATATTAGATTTAACAGATCAATCAATCGTTTTATTGATGGATGGATTTAATAAGTGAATGAATGAGAAATGATTTAAACTGTTAAATGAGGAAGCTGTGGTAATGATAACACAGATCTCCTTTGTGGCCTTTCTTATGGGTATATATTTTTTAAAGAGCTATAATCCTTTTTTCCTTGCATCCAAGTAAGATAATCAGTAGCTGTAGGAACAACCTCCTGGTGGGCTGTGTTCTTACGTACAGCACATGGTGCCTGTGAGACGGAGGCCTTTTTCCTTCATAACTTCGAGACAGACGAGACGATACAGTGGTTAAGACCGTTACTGTTAGGAGTCTACAGCACAGTATGTATGTGTGGTTCTTACTGCGCTCTCTGGGAGTGGGGGGAAGTTGCCCCTAGATGCTGATCCTGGTTCAGTTTTGCACCCCCCCCCCCCCACACACACAAATGGTTGGGATTGTGGGAGGGGAATCTGATCCTAGATCTGTACTTTGGGAAACGTCACCCCAGAGCGTACAGTATCTCCTGAAGGAGGTTTCTCAGACGGTCCAGATTAAGAGGATTTTTATTTTGGGGGGGTTCATCCCATATAGCACCCTATTCACTTTGTAGTGCACTACTTCCAACCAGGGCCCATAGGACTCGGCTCAAATATTGTGCACTATAATGTACATGGGTGCAATTTGGGATGCACACTCTGTACATGTTGAAGTCAGGACCATCTGTACCAGGCCAGTGAGTACCTCACATGTAGACTCCTCAGGCTCAGTCTTCTTCCATGAGTTGGGGTCAATTCCATTTCAATTCTGGAGGTACACTGAAATTCCAATTGTCTTCAATTAGATTTTTTTAAATTTGGTTTACTTTCTGAATTGATACACACACACACACCACACACACACACACACACACACACACACACACACACACACACACACACACACACACAGTAGTCTGTCTGAGAGGAGGCAATACCTGTTGGAAACGACCAAAATCTATCCACTCTTGTTTGTTTTTTCTAAGAGATTGTCTTTAGGGGGTTGTTTATTCTCTCGTTGTTTTGTTTAATTTTTTCTACTTATTACAATTTGTTCTGAGATCTTAGTTAATGTGGGATTGTTACTGGAAAGAAAACACTAGTTCATGCAAATGTGTAAAAAGAACAAGCGAAGCATCACCAACGAAAGAAGCCTTGAAGATGTCGTTTTTCTTTTTGTTTGATTTGATTGGCCCATCATGATCCTGTATCTGACATTAAAACAGTTGATTACAGTTTGGTAATGAAGTGTTTATTTCACTTAAGACCAACTTGGTTACTACTGCATTGGAGTAGAGCAATGGCCTTGGAACCTGCTGAGACACACACAGTGCAGCCCCCCCCCCCCCCACACACACACACACACACGCAGTGCAGCCCTACACACACACACGCAGTGCAGCCCTACACACACACACGCAGTGCAGCCCCACACACACACACACACAGTGCAGCCCTACACACACACACAGTGCAGACCTACACACACACACAGTGCAGACCTACACACACACACAGTGCAGACCTACACACATACACAGTGCAGCACTACACACATACACAGTGCAGCACTACACACACATACAAACACCCCCACCACGCACTCACAGTACAGCCTGCCCTACACACACACAGTGCAGCCCAACACACACAGTACAGCTATCTGGCCAGTGCATCGGTATGCAACCATGTGGAGGAATTAATAGATCAGATTGAGATAAGAAAGTAATTAAAGCCAGGTACTGCAGGATGTCTTGTCTCAGACACCATTTGAACAATTAACATATACTGCACAACACAGCTCCTAGATATTATGGAAAATGTGCTATACTGAAGGTTCAGGTTTATTGTCCTTGGGTGACCTAGTTTATAGACAAAGCAGCAGCTACACAAAACCATTGACCTGCAATCAAGCTGATGTGGCCATGAAAGAATAAAGCACAATCTGAAATGTCTAGACAAATAAGAGTTGCTGTTTAGTGCCATCTGAAGCTTCTCCATTATGAATAACACACACGAGGTCCTCTGAGACCATTTCTGTTCTGACAGAGAAAAGCAAGATAATGGGACTAACAGTAGGCTTTCCTCTTCAGTGGCAATATGCCTCCATGTGTTATCTGGAGTTGGCAGGCTGGGCATAGCATGGATGACATTTATGGGTTTCTGCAATGATGCAGTTGTGTTTGAGATTATAATCTGCATATTTACGACATTTATTAGGTTAGGCTACTTTTAGATCACATTTGAATCCTCACTATATCCGGATAAATCAAAGAGAAATTCCCATTTCTCTTTACAATTCCATCTTTATATGAACACTTTTTTACAATGATTTAAATATTTATGTTTATTTCCCAACGACTCAGTGAGATGTTTTAGAATGAGTCTATAATGCCCTCCGCACACCATGCCTGCATTCGAATGAGTATAGTGCCCTCTGGTGGTTATTTACAGTTGTGCACACCATGCCTGTATTCGAATGAGTATAGTGCCCTCTGGTGGTTATTTACAGTTGTGCACACCATGCCTGCATTTCAATACTGTTTCAAATTTCATATGACCCAGAGGCAAAGATCAGATGAGAAACGACAAGAGAAGACAGCTTGGTAGTTCATGTTTTATTTCTCGTTAATGTCTGTCTGCGTAAAGCAGAGAATATCAATATGATATGCAGTAGCAGTGAGACTTCCAGGTTGGTCTAAACCAGTGTAGATACTGTAGGTCTTGGTGGATGAGTCTTGGTAAAACTTCAACGCATTGGACCTTCAGGTCAAGTAACTTTCCTGGAGGGTTGCCACTAGCCCGGGTGGCAGTGTCGGTTTCTGCTCATGTTTGGCATGAAAGCTCCAAAAGGAGTTGGCAAGAGAGCAGGAACAGACTGGCGTCCAGGCTAGGTTGCCACCCCTGCTGGCTAGAACACACAATAGATTCAGAGTGGTTGTAGGTTGACTAGAAGCACGTTCTCTCCCCGTATGAAGAGCTGGTTGACGTGGCGCGTATGAACCCTCCCGTAGGGCTGGGACACTTCTTTCTTCTGGGACCCTCTTCTCTTCGGCCCCTCAGTCCCTGACTCCTGACCTTTAACATTTGACCCCTGGGTCTTACCTGTGGCCCCTAGGGCTCCGGGGTCATCGCCCACTGGGGGCTCAACTGTGGCCCTTGCAAGTCGGGGATCCACTGCCCTAGGGTCTCCTCTCCTTCTGGGGTCCCCTCTATTGGGGTCACCTCGTCTGCAGTCTCTGGTTTGGGTCTCAGGCGGGGGATGGAAGGGTTCAGCTTTCTTCTTGTCTATCTGCTTCTTCTTCTCCTCATATTCTCTCAGCGCCTCACTCTCCTGGAGCTTCAGCTTGTCAAAGAGCTAGGGAAGGAGAGGGATAGCTAATGAGTTTGTTTTCTGATTGCAGAGAATGATAATGGCTGTAGCTTTTTTAGTGAGTGGCACATGATCTGGAAATGTCATCATCTGCATCCAAGACAACATTCTCTAGAATGCACCACTAGACTAGAGGATCAGAGTCCTTCGGTGGCACCAGACCTACCCGTGTGACAGTGAGGGCCTTCTCATGGTAGAGAGCTTCACCCAGCAGAGGTTCCCTGTAGGTCTCATCTACATCTACCATCGCCTAACAGGGAGAGGGAGGAGAGGGAATAGAGGGTGAGGGGAGAGATTGAGAGAGAGGACAGCGATGTGGCAGGCTATTCGAGCACTGTCTTACATAAGACTATAGTCTAGTCTGCAAGCCACCTGTCGAAAGGCGGTGGAGGGCATGGGTAGGGGCCGGGTAAGAGCTCTCACCATGTTCCAGAACTTGTCGAAGGCCACTATGAAGCCAGAACACACTCCACGGAGCCCCTTGAAGGTTCTGATGTGAACTTTCACTCTGATCCTCTCCTGCACGCAGCGGTGCATCTCCCCCAGAGGACTTCCTGTATGGACTGTATAAACAGGAAGTAGACATTAAATAGAATTCACCTGGCTGTCAACCACAAGTTTGACTCATCAATAATGTCCCACATATCAATGAAGAGTTTTAATTTGCCCAAATATGTAACAATATGAGACAATGATCATAAGTAAGAATGAAAGAGGTCATGTGATCTGAAACCACACCACCAAAAACTAAAGGATTCAAAGCAGGCCTACAATAGGTAGAAATAATTCACGACATACGAGGCATCCTGGTCAGGACATTCTTGGCAGCCTTCTGTATTCTACAACGGCGGGCAGTGCCGCTGGTCCCCTCCTCTCCATCTTCTCCCACTATCGGGTTGTTCACCATCAACCTCTTCAGTTTCTCTATCCTCTCCGGATCTGCTACACCTTTCCTGGCTTTCCTCTGTTTTTTCTCCACGTTCTCAGGCTTGGCGCGGCCCCGTCCCCCCTTTAGAAAGCTCTCATACTCGGCTATGTTGTTGAAGCATTTCACGTTTGGGTATGGAAGAGGCACTGTAGTCGAGTATAGCGCCAGGAGTGGATCAAATTTATCGGAGGTGACGTCCAACTTTGCCGCGATATCATCTTCTTCTTCTGCTGTATGTTCGGTTGCATCTGAAGCACATGCACTTGTTGATTCTCTCTCTTTCTTTTCTGATTCTGGACATTTTTGTTGTTTATCTCCTCTTCTTTCCCTCTCCTCCATGTTCAAAACAAAAGCAGACATGCGCGACGCTAAGAATCATGGGAAAGGTGGTCTTCTTCCGCTTCATTGTTCTATTTTCACCAGGCGGGGGCGCTAAAGGACCATGCAGCAGATTTGAGGCAGCTGCAACAAAATTACATATTAGTCGTCTGTAAGCTTTGTTTTTTATTATTTTTTAAAAGGGAATTAGGCACAGAAACCGAACCAAAAGAAAATCAACAAAAACATTTTATATTCGGCTTGTTTTTGTTTCTTACTTTGTTGTATTGCGATCGTAGATGAGATTCTGTCCCGGAACAGAAATTCGAAGTATATGTTCGTGGAGGACCTATTTGATGGATGCACTGCCTACAATCACTGGCGAAATACAATCACTGGCGAAAATAACTTGTGTTCTGTCAACTTGTCAACTACATTCTCACAAAAACATTTATATTAATAACTTACAGCAGAGCGTCGACAATAGCACCACTTACATTGATCCACCTAAAGTAAAATAAGTTATACCATTGCTTTAAGGAATAATTAAAATCATGGATCGAAGAGGATGACAACCATTTGTAAATACACTATATACAAAAGTATGTGGACATCCCTTCACATTATTGGATTCGGCTATTGCAGCCAAACCAGTTGCTGACAGGTCTAGAAAATCACACCGCCATGCAATCTCCATAGACAAACATCTCCAGTAGAATGGCCTTGTTGAAGAGCTCAGTGACTTTCAACGTGGTACTTTCCAACACGTCAGTCGGTTCATCAAATTTCTGCCCTGCTTGAGCTGCCCCAGTCAACTGTAAGTGCTGTTATTGTGAACTGGAAACGTCTAGGAGAAACAACTGCTCAGCCGCGAATTGGTAGGCCACACATGCTCAGTCACATGCTCGAACCGCCATTGCGCGTAAACATCGTCTGTCCTCGGTTGCAACACTCACAATCAAGTTTAAACGGTCTCTGGAAGCAACGTCAACACAAGAACAGTTTGTCAGGAGCTTCATGAAATGGGTTTCCATGGCCGAGCAGCCTCACACAAGCCTAAGATCACCATGTGCAATGCCAAGCGTCGACTGCTGTGGTGTAAAGCTCACCGCCATTGGACTCTGGAGCAGTGGAAACGTGTTCTCTGGAGTGATGAATCACACTCACCATCTGGCAGTCAGATGGATGAAAGTTTTGTGGTGGAGGAGGAATAATGGTCTCTGGCTGTTTTTCATGGTTCGGATTCTGTGCTTCCAACTTTGTGGAAACAGTTTAGGGAAGGCCCTTTTCTGTTTCAGCATGACAATGCGTCCATGCAGAAATGATTTCTTGAGATCGGGGTAGAAGAACTTGACTGGCCTGCATAGAGCCCTGACCTCTACCCCATCGAACACCTTTGAGATGAATTGGAACGCAGAGAGTGAGCAAGGCCTAATCGCCCAACATCAGTGCCCGACCTCACTAATGCTCTCGTGGCTGAATGGAAGCAAGTCCCCGCAGCAATGTACCAACATCTAGTGGAAAACCTTCCCAGAAGAGTGGAGGTTGTTATAGCAGCAAAGGGGGGACTAACTCCATATTAATGCCCATGATTTTGGAATGAGATGTTCGACGATCAGGTGTTCCCATATTTAGCTAACTAGTCTGTCAGCCTGATCTCAGACTAAATGCGACATAGTTTGATATTACCTTCTAGTATGGCTACATAAGCTTCAAGGTTACTTAATAACGCAAAAATGAAAGGAGGTTGGTTTGTCAGGGTGGATGGATGGGCGTATAACGCGAATGTCTAGCAACCGGAAGATTCCGTCTTCGAATCTCATGACGGACAACTTCAGCAACTTTGCAACTACTTAGCATGTTAGCTAACCCTTTCCCTAACCTTAACCCTTATAGCTAACCTTAATTAACCTTTATCCTTGTTAGCCAGCTAGCTAACGTTAGCCACGACAAATTGGAATTTGTAACATATCGTATGTTTTGCTAACAAATGTAACCTTTTTCCAGATTTGTAACATATCATACGAATTGTAATTTGTAATATCACAGGAACTGGATGATGGACATCCACAGATGAATACTTACCATATGAAACATCATACTAAAAGGAGTGTTTTGGATTTACGTACAGAATCATAGGAAATGCTCTGAGACCAGGTTGAGCCTGTGGGTGAGTGTGTTTCTGGTCTTACCTGCCATATTTGCTTCACTAAAATATTGTCTATATGTCTAATATTAAGAAAGCAGAATTTGACATGAAGACCACAGCCAAACTTGTGCTGCTCGTTCTTCTCCCACAGATTTAATCTGCTCTGTCCTTTCACACAGAACCCTGAAGTTTGGTCCAGTGCCGTGTAGATTACCAGGAGGCATCAAGACGTGCATCCTCTGACCAGTAGCCAGGGTTTTCACCAGCAGCGACAGAATGGCCAAGAGCAAGTTTCAGTACCTCCGGAACTTCGAGACAGACGACACCTGTCTGAAAACTGTTACATCGTGGTGCGGTTGGATGGAAGGAACCTTCACAAGTAAGTAGCTGGGGGGTGTATCTGTAACTCCAGAGAGGAGCTGGGGGTGTATCTGTAGCTCCAGAGAGGAGCTGGGGGTGTATCTGTAGCTCCAGAGCGGAGCTGGGGGTGTATCTGTAACTCCAGAGAGGAGCTGGGGGTGTATCTGTAGCTCCAGAGAGGAGCTGGGGGTGTATCTGTAACTCCAGAGAGGAGCTGGGGGTGTATCTGTAACTCCAGAGAGGAGCTCCAGGAGGGCTGGGGGTGTATCTGTAACTCCAGAGAGGAGCTGGGGGTGTATCTGGAGAGGAGCTGTATCTGTAGCTCCAGAGAGGAGCTGGGGGTGTATCTGTAACTCCAGAGAGGAGCTGGGGGTGTATCTGTAACTCCAGAGATGAGCTGGGGGTGTATCTGTAACTCCAGAGAGGAGCTGGGGGGGTGTATCTGTAACTCCAGAGAGGAGCTGGGGGTGTATCTGTAACTACAGAGAGGAGATGGGGGTGTATCTGGCTCCAGAGAGGAGCTGGGGGTGTGTATCTGTAACTCCAGAGAGGAGCTGGGGGGTAACTCCAGAGAGGAGCTGGGGGTGTATCTGTAACTCCAGAGAGGAGCTGGGGGTGTATCTGTAACTCCAGAGAGCAGCTGGGGGTGTATCTGTAACTCCAGAGAGGAGCTGGGGGGTGTATCTGTAACTCCAGAGAGCAGCTGGGGGTGTATCTGTAACTCCAGAGAGGAGCTGAGGGGTGTATCTGTAGCTCCAGAGAGGAGCTACAGATACATGTATGTATGTATTTACATCCTCCACCCTCCTCTACCTTCCCCCACTCCTCCACCCTCCTCTACCGTCCCCCATTCCTCCACCCTCCTCTACCTTCCCCCACTCCTCCATCCTCCTCTACCTTCCTCCACCCTCCACCCTCCTACCTTCCTCCACCCCTCCTCTACCTTCCTCCACCCTCCTCTACCTTCCTCCACCCTCCTCTACCTTCCCCCATTCCTCCACCCTCCTCTACCTTCCTCTACCTTCCTACACCCTCCTCTACCTTCCTCCACCCTCCTCTACCTTCCCCCACCCTCATCTACCTTCCCCCACTCCTCCACTCTCCTCTACCTTCCCCCACCCTCATTTACATTTACATTTAAGTCATTTAGCAGACGCTCTTATCCAGAGCGACTTACAAATTGGTGCATTCACCTTATGACATCCAATGGAACAGTCACTTTACAATAGTGCATCTAAATCTTAAAGGGGGGGGGGGTGAGAAGGATTACTTATCCTATCCTAGGTATTCCTTAAAGAGGTGGGGTTTCAGGTGTCTCCGGAAGGTGGTGATTGACTCCGCTGTCCTGGCGTCATGAGGGAGTTTGTTCCACCATTGGGGGGCCAGAGCAGCGAACAGTTTAGACTGGGCTGAGCGGGAACTGTACTTCCTCAGTGGTAGGGAGGCGAGCAGGCCAGAGTTGGATGAACGCAGTGCCCTTGTTTGGGTGTAGGGCCTGATCAGAGCCTGGAGGTACTGAGGTGCCGTTCCCCTCACAGCTCCGTAGGCAAGCACCATGGTCTTGTAGCGGATGAGAGCTTCAACTGGAAGCCAGTGGAGAGAGCGGAGGAGCGGGGTGACGTGAGAGAACTTGGGAAGGTTGAACACCAGACGGGCTGCGGCGTTCTGGATGAGTTGTAGGCGTTTAATGGCACAGGCAGGGAGCCCAGCCAACAGCGAGTTGCAGTAATCCAGACGGGAGATGACAAGTGCCTGGATTAGGACCTGCGCCGCTTCCTGTGTGAGGCAGGGTCGTACTCTGCGGATGTTGTAGAGCATGAACCTACAGGAACGGGCCACCGCCTTGATGTTAGTTGAGAACGACAGGGTGTTGTCCAGGATCACGCCAAGGTTCTTAGCGCTCTGGGAGGAGGACACAATGGAGTTGTCAACCGTGATGGCGAGATCATGGAACGGGCAGTCCTTCCCCGGGAGGAAGAGCAGCTCCGTCTTGCCGAGGTTCAGCTTGAGGTGGTGATCCGTCATCCACACTGATATGTCTGCCAGACATGGAGAGATGCGATTCGCCACCTGGTCATCAGAAGGGGGAAAGGAGAAGATTAATTGTGTGTCGTCTGCATAGCAATGATAGGAGAGACCATGTGAGGTTATGACAGAGCCAAGTGACTTGGTGTATAGCGAGAATAGGAGAGGGCCTAGAACAGAGCCCTGGGGACACCAGTGGTGAGAGCGCGTGGTGAGGAGACAGATTCTCGCCACGCCACCTGGTAGGAGCGACCTGTCAGGTAGGACGCAATCCAAGCGTGGGCCGCGCCGGAGATGCCCAACTCGGAGAGGGTGGAGAGGAGGATCTGATGGTTCACAGTATCGAAGGCAGCCGATAGGTCTAGAAGGATGAGAGCAGAGGAGAGAGAGTTAGCTTTAGCGGTGCGGAGCGCCTCCGTGATACAGAGAAGAGCAGTCTCAGTTGAATGACTAATCTTGAAACCTGACTGATTTGGATCAAGAAGGTCATTCTGAGAGAGATAGCGGGAGAGCTGGCCAAGGACGGCACGTTCAAGAGTTTTGGAGAGAAAAGAAAGAAGGGATACTGGTCTGTAGTTGTTGACATCGGAGGGATCGAGTGTAGGTTTTTTCAGAAGGGGTGCAACTCTCGCTCTCTTGAAGACGGAAGGGACGTAGCCAGCGGTCAGGGATGAGTTGATGAGCGAGGTGAGGTAAGGGAGAAGGTCTCCGGAAATGGTCTGGAGAAGAGAGGAGGGGATAGGGTCAAGCGGGCAGGTTGTTGGGCGGCCGGCCGTCACAAGACGCGAGATTTCATCTGGAGAGAGAGGGGTGAAAGAGGTCAGAGCACAGGGTAGGGCAGTGTGAGCAGAATCAGCGGTGTCGTTTGACTTAGCAAAAGAGGATCGGATGTCGTCGACCTTCTTTTCAAAATGGTTGACGAAGTCATCTGCAGAGAGGGAGGAGGGGGGGAGGGGGAGGAGGATTCAGGAGGGAGGAGAAGGTGGCAAAGAGCTTCCTAGGGTTAGAGGCAGAAGCTTGGAATTTAGAGTGGTAGAAAGTGGCTTTAGAAGCAGAGACAGAAGAGGAAAATGTAGAGAGGAGGGAGCGAAAGGATGCCAGGTCCGCAGGGAGGCGAGTTTTCCTCCATTTCTGCTCGGCTGCCCGGAGCCCTGTTCTGTGAGCTCGCAATGAGTCGTCGAGCCACGGAGCGGGAGGGGAGGACCGAGCCGGCCTGGAGGATAGGGGGCATAGAGAGTCAAAGGATGCAGAAAGGGAGGAGAGGAGGGTTGAGGAGGCAGAATCAGGAGATAGGTTGGAGAAGGTTTGAGCAGAGGGAAGAGATGATAGGATGGAAGAGGAGAGAGTAGCGGGGGAGAGATAGCGAAAGGTTGGGACGGCGAGATACCATCCGAGTAGGGGCAGTGTGGGAAGGGTTGGATGAGAGCGAGAGGGAAAAGGATACAAGGTAGTGGTCGGAGACTTGGAGGGGAGTTGCAATGAGGTTAGTGGAAGAACAGCATCTAGTAAAGATGAGGTCGAGCGTATTGCCTGCCTTGTGAGTAGGGGGGGAAGGTGAGAGGGTGAGGTCAAAAGAGGAGAGGAGTGGAAAGAAGGAGGCAGAGAGGAATGAGTCAAAGGTAGACGTGGGGAGGTTAAAGTCGCCCAGAACTGTGAGAGGTGAGCCGTCCTCAGGAAAGGAGCTTATCAAGGCATCAAGCTCATTGATGAACTCTCCGAGGGAACCTGGAGGGCGATAAATGATAAGGATGTTAAGCTTGAAAGGGCTGGTAACTGTGACAGCATGGAATTCAAAGGAGGCGATAGACAGATGGGTAAGGGGAGAAAGAGAGAATGACCACTTGGGAGAGATGAGGATCCCGGTGCCACCACCCCGCTGACCAGAAGCTCTCGGGTGTGCGAGAACACGTGGGCGGACGAAGAGAGAGCAGTAGGAGTGGCAGTGTTATCTGTGGTGATCCATGTTTCCGTCAGTGCCAAGAAGTCGAGGGACTGGAGGGAGGCATAGGCTGAGATGAACTCTGCCTTGTTGGCCGCAGATCGGCAGTTCCAGAGGCTACCGGAGACCTGGAACTCCACGTGGGTCGTGCGCACTGGGACCACCAGATTAGGGTGACCGCGGCCACGCGGTGTGGAGCGTTTGTATGGTCTGTGCAGAGAGGAGAGAACAGGGATAGACAGACACATAGTTGACAGGCTACAAAAGAGGCTACGCTTATGCAAAGGAGATTGGAATGACAAGTGGACTACACGTCTCGAATGTTCAGAAAGTTAAGCTTACGTAGCAAGAATCTTATTGACTAAAATGATTAAAATGATACAGTACTGCTGAAGTAGGCTAGCTGGCAGTGGCTGCGTTGTTGACTTTGTAGGCTAGCTGGCAGTGGCTGCGTTGTTGACACTACACTAATCAGGTCGTTCCGTTGAGTGTAATAGTTTCTGCAGTGCTGCTATTCGGGGGCTAGCTGGCTAGCTAGCAGTGTTGTTTACGTTACGTTGCGTTAAAAGAACGACAATAGCTGGCTAGCTAACCTAGAAAGTCGCTCTAGACTACACAATTATCTTTGATACAAAGACGGCTATGTAGCTAGCTATGTAGCTAGCTACGATCAAACAAATCAAACCGTTGTACTGTAATGAAATGAAGTGAAAATGTGATACTACCTGTGGAGCGAAGCGGAATGCGACCGGGTTGTTAAGTTCTATTCGGAAGACGTTGGCTAGCTGTTGGCTAGCTAGCAGTGTCTCCTACGTTACCTCTACCTTCGTCTCTACCCTGCTCTACCTTCCCCCACCCTCCTCTACCTTCCCCCACTCCTCTACCTTCCCCCACCCCTCCACCCTCCTCTACCTTCCCCCACTCCTCTACCTTCCCCCACTCCTCTAATTTCCCCCACTCCTCCACCCTCCTCTACCTTTCCCTACTCCTCTACCTTCCCCCACTCCTCCACCTTCCTCTACCTTCCCCCACTCCTCCACCCTCCTCTACCTTCCCCTACTTCTCTACCTTCCCCCACTCCTCCACCCTCCTCTACCTTCCCCCACTCCTCCACCCTCCTCTACCTTCCCCTACTCCTCCACCCTCCTCTACCTTCCCCTACTCCTCTACCTTCCCCCACTCCTCCACCCTCTTCTACCTACCCCACTCATCCACCCTCCTCTACCTTCCCCCACCCTCCATTCCTCCACCCTCCTCTACCTTCCCCCACTCATCCACCCTCCTCTACCTTCCCCCACTCCTCCACCCTCCTCTACCTTCCCCTACTCCTCTACCTTCCCCCACTCCTCCACCCTCTTCTACCTACCCCACTCATCCACCCTCCTCTACCTTCCCCCACTCCTCCACCCTTCTCTACCTTCCCCTACTCCTCTACCTTCCCCCACTCCTCCACCCTCCTCTACCTTCCCCACTCCTCTACCTTCCCCCACTCCTCTAACTTCCCCCACTCCTCCACCCTCCTCTACCTTCCCCTACTCCTCTACCTTCCCCCACTCCTCTCCTTCCCTCCTCTACCTTCCCCACTCCTCCACCCTCCTCTACCTTCCCCCACTCCTCCACCCTCCTCTACCTTCCCCCACTCCTCTACCTTCCCCCACTCCTCCACCCTCCTCTACCTTCCCCTACTCCTCTACCTTCCCCCACTCCTCCACCCTCCTCTACCTTCCCCCACTCCTCCACCCTCCTCTACCTTCCCCCACTCCTCCAACCTCCTCTACCTTCCCCTACTCCTCTACCTTCCCCCACTCCTCCACCCTCCTCTACCTTCCCCCACTCCTCCACCCTCCTGTACCTTCCCCCTACTCCTCCACCTTCCCCCACACCTCCACCCTCCTCTACCTTCCCCCACTCCTCCACCCTCCTCTACCTTCCCCTACTCCTCTACCTTCCCCCACTCCTCCACCCTCCTCTACCTTCCCCCACTCCTCCACCCTCCTCTACCTTCCCCTACTCCTCTACCTTCCCCCACTCCTCCACCCTCCTCTACCTTCCCCCACTCCTCCACCCTCCTCTACCTTCCCCCACTCCTCCACGCTCCTCTACCTTCCCCTACTCCTCTATCTTCCCCCACTCCTCCACCCTCCTCTACCTTCCCCCAATCCTCTATCTTCCCCCACTCCTCCACCCTCCTCTACCTTCCCCTACTCCTCTACCTTCCCCCACACCTCCACCCTCCTCTACCTCCCCACTCCTCCACCCTCCTCTACCTTCCCCCACTCCTCCACCCTCGTCTACCTTCCCCTACTCCTCTACCTTCCCCCACTCCTCCACCCTCCTCTACCTTCCCCCACTCCTCCACCCTCCTCTACCTTCCCCCACTCCTCCACCCTCCTCTACCTTCCCCCACTCCTCCACCCTCCTCTACCTTCCCCCACCTCCCTCTACCTTCCCCCACTCCTCCACTCTCCTCTACCTTCCCCTACTAGACACTTCTAATGTTATCACACACTAGAAACGTCTAATATTATCACACACTAGTAACGTCTAATGTTATCACACACTAGAAACGTCTAATGTTATCACACAGTAGAAATGTCTAATGTTATCACACACTAGACACTTCTAATGTTATCACACACTAGACACTTGTAATATTATCACACACTAGACACGTCTAATGTTATCACACACTAGACACTTCTAATGTTATCACACAGTAGACACTTCTAATGTTATCACACACTAGACACTTCTAATGTTATCACACACTAGACACTTCTAATGTTATCACACACTAGAAACGTCTAATGTTATCACACACTAGACACTTGTAATGTTATCACACACTAGAAACGTCTAATGTTATCACACACTAGACACTTGTAATGTTATCACACAGTAGACACTTCTAATGTTATCACACACTAGAAACGTCTAATGTTATCACACACTAGACACTTCTAATGTTATCACACACTAGAAACGTCTAATGTTATCACACACTAGACACTTGTAATGTTATCACACACTAGACACTTGTAATGTTATCACACACTAGACACTTGTAATGTTATCACACACTAGAAACGTCTAATGTTATCACACAGTAGACACTTCTAATGTTATCACACACTAGAAACGTCTAATGTTATCACACACTAGACACTTCTAATGTTATCACACACTAGACACTTCTAATGTTATCACACACTAGAAGCGTCTAATATTATCACACACTAGACACTTCTAATGTTATCACACACTAGAAACGTCTAATGTTATCACACACTAGAAACGTCTAATATTATCACACACTAGACACTTCTAATGTTATCACACACTAGACACTTCTAATGTTATCACACACTAGAAACGTCTAATGTTATCACACACTAGAAACGTCTAATGTTATCACACAGTAGACACTTGTAATGTTATCTCACACTAGACACTTGTAATGTTATCACACACTAGACACTTGTAATGTTATCTCACACTAGACACTTGTAATGTTATCACACACTAGAAACGTCTAATGTTATCACACAGTAGACACTTCTAATGTTATCACACACTAGACACTTCTAATGTTATCACACACTAGAAACGTCTAATGTTATCACACACTAGACACTTCTAATGTTATCACACACTAGACACTTCTAATGTTATCACACACTAGACACTTGTAATGTTATCACACACTAGACACTTCTAATGTTATCACACACTAGACACTTCTAATGTTATCACACACTAGACACTTGTAATGTTATCACACACTAGACACTTGTAATGTTATCACACACTAGACACTTCTAATGTTATCACACACTAGAAACATCTAATGTTATCACACACTAGACACTTCTAATGTTATCACACACTAGACACTTCTAATGTTATCACACACTAGAACTTCTAATGTTATCACACACTAGACACTTCTAATGTTATCACACACTAGACACTTCTAATGTTATCACACACTAGACACTTCTAATGTTATCACACACTAGAAACGTCTAATGTTATCACACAGTAGACACTTCTAATGTTATCACACACTAGACACTTCTAATGTTATCACACACTAGACACTTCTAATGTTATCACACACTAGACACTTCTAATGTTATCACACACTAGAAACGTCTAATGTTATCACACACTAGACACTTCTAATGTTATCACACACTAGACACTTCTAATGTTATCACACACTAGACACTTCTAATGTTATCACACACTAGAAACGTCTAATGTTATCACACACTAGACACTTGTAATGTTATCACACACTAGAAACGTCTAATGTTATCACACACTAGACACTTGTAATGTTATCACACACTAGACACTTGTAATGTTATCACACACTAGACACTTCTAATGTTATCACACACTAGAAACGTCTAATGTTATCACACACTAGACACTTCTAATGTTATCACACACTAGACACTTGTAATGTTATCACACACTAGACACTTCTAATGTTATCACACACTAGAAACGTCTAATGTTATCACACACTAGACACTTCTAATGTTATCACACACTAGACACTTCTAATGTTATCACACACTAGAAACGTCTAATGTTATCACACACTAGACACTTCTAATGTTATCACACACTAGACACTTCTAATGTTATCACACACTAGACACTTCTAATGTTATCACACACTAGACACTTCTAATGTTATCACACACTAGACACTTCTAATGTTATCACACACTAGAAACGTCTAATGTTATCACACACTAGACACTTCTAATGTTATCACACACTAGAAACGTCTAATGTTATCACACAGTAGACACTTCTAATGTTATCACACACTAGAAACTTCTAATATTATCACACAGTAGACACTTCTAATGTTATCACACACTAGACACTTCTAATGTTATCACACACTAGACACTTCTAATGTTATCACACAGTAGACACTTCTAATGTTATCACACACTAGACACTTCTAATGTTATCACACACTAGAACTTCTAATGTTATCACACACTAGACACTTCTAATGTTATCACACACTAGACACTTCTAATGTTATCACACACTAGACACTTCTAATGTTATCACACACTAGACACTTCTAATATTATCACACACTAGACACTTCTAATGTTATCACACACTAGACACTTCTAATGTTATCACACACTAGACACTTCTAATGTTATCACACACTAGACACTTGTAATGTTATCACACACTAGACACTTCTAATATTATCACACACTAGACACTTCTAATGTTATCACACACTAGACACTTCTAATGTTATCACACACTAGACACTTCTAATGTTATCACACACTAGACACTTCTAATGTTATCACACAGTAGACACTTCTAATGTTATCACACACTAGACACTTCTAATATTATCACACACTAGACACGTCTAATGTTATCACACACTAGACACTTCTAATGTTATCACACACTAGACACGTCTAATGTTATCACACACTAGACACTTGTAATGTTATCACACAGTAGACACTTCTAATGTTATCACACACTAGACACTTCTAATATTATCACACACTAGACACTTCTAATGTTATCACACACTAGACACTTCTAATGTTATCACACACTAGACACGTCTAATGTTATTACACACTAGACACTTGTAATGTTATCACACACTAGACACTTCTAATGTTATCACACACTAGACACGTCTAATGTTATCACACACTAGACACTTGTAATGTTATCACACACTAGAAACGTCTAATATTATCACACTCTAGACACGTCTAATGTTATCACACACTAGAAACGTCTAATATTATCACACACTAGACACTTCTAATGTTATCACACACTAGACACTTGTAATGTTATCACACACTAGACACTTGTAATGTTATCACACACTAGACACTTCTAATGTTATCACACACTAGACACGTCTAATGTTATCACACACTAGACACTTCTAATGTTATCAGACATACTCAAACCACCTCCACCTGACTGTGACATGTTCAACACACCCTGGTTTACAGTGGCTGATAAATGTATACTAGTTGTGCCATGTTAATGCTTTTGGTGGGACAGAGCAAAAACAAGATGAAACCTAAGTTTCTCAGGTTCACTATCATCATACATAACGCTGTTACAGTTGGCCTACAGCATTCAGATTGCCCTCCACTACCATCCCTGCACAGACATGGTGCCAACCCCAGCATGGGCATTGCATGCTGTACTGTACACTACCTGTCTCTCTGCCAAGAAACCACCTGTGTGCTAACAATGACTCACCCAGGGTGCCCACGGCCATATGGGCCCAAGTCAAAAGCAGTGCAATATATAGGGAATAGGGTGCTTTTAGGACATAGGCTGAGCTGCGTGACAGAATTAATATTTTAGTATAAATGTTTTATAGTATTGCCATGACACGTTCTGTATTTCTGAACATTCACATTCGCCTATCATATGACACAGAATGTGTGACAAATAGAAGATCCTTTATTATTTTTGTATATGCTAACGCATAGGTGTTAGGGCTACTGTTAAACAATATCTAGTCTTCAACCGTTTTCAAAACCGATAGGCTCGCAGAAATCGTTGGAGCGTCTCAGTCGAGCGGCCGGGTGCAAACACGACCGGTTAGTTGTAGTGTAAATGGGAGTGTCTGAAAGTGAAAGGGAGAACTGAATGAAACAGAAAAGATGAGCTCTGGCTCTGTGGAAGCAACCCGAGCAGACGGAACAATAGACTATTATTGTCGTCAACACATTTAGCCGCCGCATAGGATATGTCGACAGGCAGCTATTATTTGTCCTTTGCATATGCATTTTTTTGTATCGATTTGTGTTAGTGATTACATTGTCCGGTTTAAATTCTAACGCTTTATTTTAGCATGAGTCCGGGAGAACGGTTAACCCGATTTCATCTGAGTTCTGTATATTCCCGTCTGAGTCTGTATTTGATTGTCGTTATATGCTGTGTTGGGTCTTTTGTATCCGATCAAAACGCTGCTGCCGGTAAGTCTGTTTATTCCTTACAATAATCAGTAAGTTAATGCATGGAAATGTCATTTTTCTGGATGGCTGATAAGTATTTAATGATCTGTGCATAATGTTAGTTCACTCAGCCTGGCCTCACTGGTGTTTCAAGTCTTATTTCGTCTTTCTTAGAATAGGCTATTGGGAATGTTCTTATTAATTCATAACATACGCACGTTTTCTAGTGCAGTCTATTATTTTGACAACTTCTCAAAGAATGTACTGACGTCAGTTTTATATATGGTCAAGTACAGAACGTCCTGTTGGCTACCTGTAGAAATTGCACCTTTTTTTACCTCATACTATTTACCAAGTGAGTTTTCATCTATACTGAACACAAATATAAACGCAACATCCAACAATTTCAAAGATTCAAAGATCAGTCAATTGAAATTAAATTGTTTGGGCTCTAATCCTGGGATTTCACATTACTGGGAATACAGATATGCATCGGTTGTTCACAGATACCTTTTAAAAAAGAAGGTTGGCGTGGATCAGAAATCCAGTCAGTACCTGGTGTAATCACCACCTGCCTCATGCAGCGCAACACATCTCCTTCACATAGAGTTGATCAGGCTGTTGATTGTGGCCTGTGGAATGTTGTCCCACTCCTCTTCAATGGCTGTATGAAGTTGCTGGATATTGACGAGAACTGGAACGTGCTGTGGTACACGTCAATCCAGAGCATCCCAAACATGCTCAAATTGTGACATGTCTGGTGAGTATGCAGGCAATGGAAGAACTGGGACATTTCCACTTCCAGGAAGTGTCGACATGGGGCCATGCATTATCATGCTGAAACATGAGGTAACTGTGATGGATGACTGGCACGACACTGAGACTCAGGATCTCGTCACGGTATCTCTGTGCATTCAAATTGCCAATAGATAAAATGCAATTGGGTTCCTTGTCCGTAGTTTATGCATGCTCATACAATAACCCCACCGCCACTGCACTCTGTTCACAATGTTGACATCAGCAAACTGCTCGCCCACACTATGCCATATATACGTGGTCTGTGGTTGTGAGGCCTGTTGGACGGACTGACAAATTCTCTAAAATGATGTTGGAGGCAGCTTATGGTAGAGAAATTAACATTCAATTCTCTTGCAACAACTCTGGTGGAAATTCCTGCAGTTAGCATGCCAATTTCACGCTCCCTCAAAACTAGAAATATCTGTGGTATTGTGTGACTAAACTACACATTTTAGAGTGTCTTTTTATTGTCCCCAGCACAAAGTGCACCTGTGTGATGATCAGGCTTTTTAATCAGTTTCTTGATATGCCACACCTGTCAGGTGGCTGGATTATCTTGGTAACGGATAAATGCTCACTAGCAGTAATGTAAACAAATTTGTGCACAAAATGTAAGAGAAATCAACTTTTTGTTTGTATTGAATTTTGGGGAACTTTTATTTCAGCTCATAAAACATGGGACCAAAACGTTACATGCATTTATATTTTTGTTCAGGTTATATTTTTCATGCTGTGTATTTACCACAACAATCCGAGACTGTACTCAACGAGCTGTATAGAGCCCCACAGAGGAGGTGTCATAATACCCATAAAACCTAGCAGCCAAACAGGGAAATGCTTCCAACCGTTATTTTCCACCATTCATTTTTCCCATAAGGAATTTTAGAAATACTGGCTGTGTTTTGTGTAGACTTGCCCTGGCAGGACGTTTTGATAACCATTTAAATCTCTCTCGGACAAGGTGACTTTCATCAATATATTCGTCTTTATTTACACTCTGATTCTAAAATGCTAATTAGCATCAAATTAGACATCATGCAAAACTACAAATCCCTACAAGCTCCTGCACATCATCTCTAGCTGCTGCCTTTGCTAACATGTATTTTGTCAATTTAAAACTTGCACAAGACTGGTCACAGAATTGTCAATTTAAAGAAATTTTGCCAATTTATTCATTACTAAATTTAGCTTGCATTGGATTGTTAATCCAGAGATTCTTACCTTTGCCGCGATTCAACAGTGTCATCCAGATCATCATGGTATGTGTAGTTCTTTATGATAGCCACATTAGGAGCTAATTTGCATTTAATTTTTGGGGGGTAAATACAGGCGAATATATTGATAAGTCACCTTGTCCTAGACAGATTTACAGGGTTATCAAAATGTCACACCAGGGTAAGCCTACACCAAACATCCCTTATTTAAATTATTTTAGATAGGACCATTTCCTTGTTTTACCGCTAGATTTTATGGGTATTATGACTCATACTGTGGAACTCTATAGGGCCATAAGCAAACAAGAACATGCTCATCCAGAGGCGATGCTCCGAGTGGCCTGTGATTTTAATGACAGAAATACTGAAATCTGTTTTAGCTAATATCTACCAACATGTCCCATATGCAACTCTAGATCATCTTTACTCCACACAGAAATGCGTACATAGCTCTCCCTCGCCCTCCTTTAGGCAAATCTGACCATAAGTTTATCCTCCTGATTCCTGCTTCCAAGCAAAACCTCGAACAGGAAGTTTCGCTGACACGCTCAATATGTAAGTGGTCCAATGAAGCAGATGCTACAAGACTATTCGCTAGCGCAGACTGGAATATGTTCTGCGATTCATCCAATGGCATTGAGGAGTTTACTGTATCAGTCACCGGCTTCATTAATAAGTGCATCAACAACATTGTTCCCATAGTGACTGTACGTATATATCCCAACCAGAAGCCATGGATTAAAGGCAACATCCACACTGAGCTAAAGGCGCTTTCAAGGAGCGGGACACTAATCTGAACGCTTATTTTTTAAATCCTGCTAAGCCCTCCGACGAATCATCAAGCAGGAAAAGCATCAATACAGGACTAAGCTCTGACGCTCGTCGGATATGGCAGGGCTTGCAAACTATCACGGATTACAAAGGGAAACCCAGCCACGAGCTTCCCAGTGACTCAAGCCTACCAGACGAGCTAAATACATTCTATGCTCACTTCGAGGCAAGCAACATTGAGCCATGAATGAGAGCACTAGCTGTTCTGGACGACTGTCTGAACATGCTCTCTGTGGCCAATGTGAGTAACAACTTTAAACAGGTTAATATTCACAAGGCCGCAGGGCCAGACTAATTACCAGGACGTGTACTCAGCTGGCAAGTGTATTCACTGACATTTTCAACCTCTCCCTGACCCAGTCTGTAATGCCTACATGTTTCAAGCAGACCACCGTAGTCCCTGTGCCCAAGAATACCAAGGTAACCTGTCTAAATGACTATCGAACCATAGTACTCACATCTGTAGCTATGAAATGCTTTGGGTCACATCAACACCATCATCTCAGATGGACCCACTCCAATTCACATACCACCCCAACAGATCCACAGATTACGCAATCTCTATTGCATTCCACACTGCGTTTTCCAACCTGGAAAAGAGGAACACCTATGTGAGATTACTGTTCATTGACTACAGCTCAGCATTCAACACCATAGTGCCTCCAAGCTTATCACTAAGCTAATGACCCTGGAACTGAACACCTCCATCTGCAACTGGATCCTGGACACTCTGATGGGCCACCCCTAGGGGGTGAGGGTAGGCAACAACACATCTGCCACGCTGACCCTCAACACGGGGGCTCCTCAGGGTTGCGTGCTTAGTCCATTGTGTATTTATTATTATTATGTGCTTTATTTTTCTATTATTTCGTTACTTTCTTTCTCTCTGCATTGTTGGGAAGGGCCCGTAAGTAAACATTTCACTGTTGTTTTACAGAGCATTTGACATATAAATATGCATTTCATTCTATTTTGCAAGGTCTACACAAGCTTGTTTTATTATATTTTATCAGGAGACGTCATATTAAAATCTCCTACTGCCCCCTTTATTGAAATGGTTGTAATTCCTGTGTGTAGAGGAGCAGAGATGGAGCCCTCAGGAGAACAACCACAGGATAGAACACCTAGAGAGCTATGAGATTACATACCCACACTGGCTGCAGCCTGCAAGACACAGGAGGTCCGTCCATGGAGAGAAGGTGAGATCCGATCTTATCACTGACATTCTCTACTAACTCAGAGAGACATACATGGTTGTCCTCTAAAATAGCTCAAGAAATTTCACACGTTACATGTAAGAGATATGTAATGTTAGAGAGATATAATGCTAGAGAGATAATATTAGAGAGATATAATGCTAGAGAGAGATATAATATTAGAGAGATATAATATTAGAGAGAGATATAATATTAGAGAGATAATATTAGAGAGAGATATAATATTAGAGAGAGATATAATATTAGAGAGATATAATGCTAGAGAGATATAATATTAGAGAGATATAATGTTAGAGAGATATAATGCTAGAGAGATGTAAAGCTAGAGAGATATAATATTAGAGAGATATAATATTAGAGAGATATAATGTTAGAGAGATGTAATGCTAGAGAGATATAATATTAGAGAGATATAATGTTAGAGAGATATAATGTTAGAGAGATATAATGTTAGAGAGATATAATGTTAGAGAGATATAATGTTAGAGAGATGTAATGCTAGAGAGATATAATGTTAGAGAGATATAATGTTAGAGAGATATAATGTTAGAGAGATGTAATGCTAGAGAGATATTATAATAGTAGAGAGATATAATGTTAGAGAGATATAATAGTAGAGAGATATAATGTTAGAGAGATGTAATGCTAGAGAGATATAATATTAGAGAGATATAATCAGACCACAGCAAAATCACAGTCTACTTAAACAGAGCAATACTCAATCATGAGGCATCAAAGCCAAAGGAACTGAGTAACATTAAGAAATGCTATAGATCAGGGGTGTCAAAGTCAAATGGATGGAGGGCCAAATAAAAAATTTAGCTACAAGCCGAGGGCCGGACTGTTCGAATGTTCATTGAAATTTTTTAAATGACGCATATAGTCTAGTGAACCTAATTGAACCTACTGAAAACCTAACAAATATATTCCAATATGATCAGATAAATAAAGCAATATTTTCTTATGGCTCTGTCAGTAATCTTTAATTTTCAACAGACACAAAAGACAAATTTCCTTTATATAAAAATCCCCATAACATGAACATTAAATGAAAGAAACCGGTATTCAAGGCACCATCAGTAGCCTATATTTTCTATTTTAGCAAAAGTGGGCTAAATTTACTTCAAAGAAAAAAACAATAATAGCAATTTTCTATCATCCACTCAACTGAAATATTTTAAAATATAATTGGATTGAAATACAATAAAATAAAGTGCAAAAATCTATTAATCAAAAACAACACTTTGTTTAAGGAGAAGTAACATGCAGTGAAAACAAATATTAAACTTTAACTTTTAAACTTGAACTGAGTAAAAACTCTAAATATGTGATTGCACAGTAATGTTCACTTGTTTGAGGTTGAGGGTGATACTTGGTGGTGTCCCATCTTTTCCACAAGTTCATCAATGTTCGGGGTAAGGCTCTGAGCTGAGGAAATCCTCAGAATTGAGTGGAGGTGTTCAGCAGTAAGTCGACTTCTGTGTGATGTTTTGTTCAAGTTCATCAAAGAAAACAGTTGTTCACACAGGTATGTGCTGCCAAACATAGACAACGTTTGAGCAGCCTGGATGCGCAGCTGGGGCATTGTGTCGGGGAGGAAACGGGCGAACTCCGCAGCACCCACTGCCGCATATTTTGCCCTCAGTGCATCATTGCATTGGAGGTCAATCAACTCCATTTGGAGGTTTGGTGGTGAGCTTTCCACGTCAACAGCAAATGGGTTACCGAGCAGTTCCAACCTGCTTTTGTGCTTCAAAGTCAGCAAATCGGCGTCGAAAGTCAGCGGCAAGCATACCTATTTTATCAGCCAACTGTGCGCTCGGGAACGCACTGGTAGAGAGCTTCTCTTTCATGGTCTGGCAGCTGGGAAAGTGGCTCAAATTTTCTTTCCGCATCTGCGTCTCCCACAGAGTCAGTTTGGTTTTAAATGCCTTCACTGTACTGTACATATCAGAGATGACACGATCCCGACCCTGCAGCTGCAAGTTCATTGCATTCAGATGACTCGTAATGTCACACAGAAAAGCCATTTCACACAGAAACATTTTGTCTCGGAGTTGTGTTGTGTCTTTCCCTTTGCTGTCCAAGAACAGACAAATCTCCTCACGAAGCTCGAAACATCTTTGAAGCACCTTTCCCTGGCTTAGCCATCGCACCTCTGTGTGATAAGGCAAATCACCATGCTCCGTTTCTAACTCCGTCAGAAATGCCTTGAACTGGCGGTGATTCAAACCTTTGGCTCTGATAAAGTTAACTGTGCGCGTGATGATGCTCATTACATGCTCCATTTTCAAGGCTTTACCGCACAACGCTTCCTGGTGTATGATACAATGATAAGCTGTCAGCTCACCTGTCGCGTTTTCCTC
Source organism: Oncorhynchus gorbuscha (assembly GCF_021184085.1). NCBI lineage: Eukaryota > Metazoa > Chordata > Actinopteri > Salmoniformes > Salmonidae > Oncorhynchus > Oncorhynchus gorbuscha. Next base: position 87,681,827 of record NC_060185.1, read on the forward strand.
TTGCATCTTTTCCCGTATCTTCCCCACCAGTCCGCTCCTGTGTCCACACATCGCAGGTGCTCCGTCGGTTGTCAAACCCACGAGTTTTTCCCAAGGCAGCTCCATCTCATTTACACATCTTGACACCTCTTCATACAAATCATGCCCCGTAGTTGTGCCATGCATAGGACGTAAAGCCAAAAACTCCTCTGTCACGCTTAGGCTGGAGTCCACTCCGCAGATGAAAATTGACAACTGGGCAATGTCAGAAATGTCGGTGCTCTCATCCACAGCCAAGGAATATGCAATGAAATCTTTTCCCTTTTTCACAAGCTGCTCTTTTAGATTGATGGACAACTGGTCTACTCTCTCGGCAATGGTGTTTCTGCTCAGACTCACATTTAAAAAGAGTTGCCTTTTTTCTGGGCAAACTTCGTCACAAACTTTAATCATGCAGTTTTTGATGAAATCCCCCTCCGTAAATGGCCGGGCTGATTTAGCGATCTCTTCTGCCAAAATAAAACTGGCCTTGACAGCAGCCTGGCCTTGTGATTTGGCTTTTTGAACAGAGCCTGTCGAGATTTGAGGCCTCGTTTTAATTCCTCTGCCTTTTGTAGCCTTTGTTCCATGTCCATATTCTTGTTTTTGTCCGCGTGTTTCGTTTCATAATGTCGTCTCAGATTATACTCTTTCAGTACCGCCACACTTTCTCCACACAGAAGACACACAGGTTTTCCAGCTACCTCCGTGAACAAATACTCCGACTCCCACCTTGTTTGAAACCCCCGGTTCTCAGTGTCCACCTTCCGTTTTGCCATTTTTGATGGGTATCTGAAAGTTAATTTTACTGTGATGCTGACAACTGCTGTGCCAATAAATATTGAAATGAAGCAGCCTACTGCTCGGTGCGTCACCGTTGCATTGTGGGAAATGTAGTATTGGTGCGTGTAAAAGATCTGCGGGCTGCCGGCTTGCTGCGGTCTGCGGGCCGGTTCTAATAACAAATCAAGATCATCCCAGGGGCCGTAAAAAACCTTCTCGCGGGCCGGATGTGTCCCGCGGGCCTTGACTCTGACATATGTGCTATAGATGGAAGGAATGCAGTTTGGAAACCTACCAAAAAACAATTAGGCATCAACAAATTCAATCCCTTTTAGACAATTTCCTAGGTAAAACGTTCCACTGTAATAGTGAAGGTGTAAACTTGGCAGTAGAAAATCTTAACAGTATATTTGACCTCTCAGCTTCAAATCTAAAAATCTCAAATAGAAAACCGAAGAAAATTAACAATAATGACAAATGGTTTGATGAAGAATGCAAAAATCTAAGAAAGAAATTGTCCAACCAAAAACATAGAGACCCGGAAAACCTGAGTCTACGCCTTCACTATGGTGAATCACTAAAACAATACAGAAATACACTACGGAAAAAGAAGGAACAGCATGTCAGAAATCAGCTCAATGCAATTGAAGAATCCATAGACTCTAACCACTTCTGGGAAAATTGGAAAACACTAAACAAACAACAACACAAAGAATTATCTATCCAAAATGGAGATGTTTGGGTAAACCACTTCTCCAATCTTTATGGCTCTATAACAAAGAATAAATAGCAAAAACATATACATGATCAAATACAGATCTTAGAATCAACTATTAAAGACTACCAGAACCCACTGGATTCTCCAATTACATTGAATGAGTTACAGGACAAAATAAAAACCCTCCAACCCAAAAAGGCCTGTGGTGTTGATGGTATCCTCAATGAAATGATCAAATATACAGACAACAAATTCCAATTGGCTATACTAAAACTCTTTAACATCATACTTAGCTCTGGCATCTTCCCCAATATTTGGAACCAAGGACTGATCACCCCAATCCACAAAAGTGGAGACAAATTTGACCCCAATAACTACTGTGGAATATGTGTCAACAGTAACCTTGGGAAAATCCTCTGCATTATTATTAACTGCAGACTCATACATTTCCTCAATGAAAACAATGTACTGAGCAAATGTCAAATTGGCTTTTTACCAAATTACCGTACAACAGACCATGTATTCATCCTGCACACCCTATTTGACAACCAAACAAACCAAAACAAAGGCAAAGTCTTCTCAAGCTTGTTGATTTCAAAAAAGCCTTCGACTCAATCCGGCATGAGGGTCTGCTATACAAACTGATGGAAAGTGGTGTTGGGGGTAAAACATACAACATTATAAAATCCATGTACACAAACAACAAGTGTGCGGTTAAAATTGGCAAAAAACACACACATTTCTTCACACAGGGCCGAGGGGTTAGACAGGGATGCAGCTTAAGCCCCACCCTCTTCAACATATATATCAACGAATTGGCGCGGGCACTAGAAAAGTCTGCAGCACCCGACCTCCCCCTGCTAGAATCCGAAGTCAAATATCTGCTGTTTGCTGATCATCTGGTGCTTCTGTCACCAACCAAGGAGGGCCTACAGCAGCACCTAGATCTTATGCACAGATTCTGTCAGACCTGGGCCCTGACAGTAAATCTCAGTAAGACCAAAATAATGGTGTTCTAAAAAAGGTCCAGTCACCAGGACCACAAATACAAATTCCATCTAGACAGATATGTTAGATATAATGTTAGAGAGATGTAATGTTAGAGAGATATGTTAGATATAATGCTAGATATATTTAAGCAATAAGGCCTGAGCGTGTGTGGTATATGGCCAATATACCACAACTAAGGGTATCTCACGGTCGACGCATTGCAGAGTACCTGGATACAGCCCTTAGCCGTGGTATATTGGCCATATACCACAAAACCCTGAAGGGCCTTTTTGATATTATAAACTGGTTACCAATGTAATTAGAGCAGTAAAAATACATGTTTTATCATACCCATGGGATATGGTCTGATATACCACGGCTGTCAGCCAATCAGCATTCAGGGCTCGAACCACCCAGTTTCTAATGTTAGATATAATGCTACTGAGATATTATACTATTTCTCTGATTTTCTCCCGAGCAGCACCCGTCTGAGGCAGAGGTCCTCATCACAGCTGAGGGAGAGGAGATGACCCTCCGTCTGCACAAGAATGAGTAAGAGCCTAACTGTACTATACCATACTGTACTATACCATAACATACTGTACTATACCATAACATACTGTATTATACCATAACATACTGTACTATACCATACCATACTGTACTATACCATATCATACTGTATTATACCATACCATACTGTACTATACCATACTGTATTATACCATAACATACTGTATTATACCATACTGTATTATACCATACCATACTGTACTATACCATACTGTATTATACCATAACATACTGTACTATACCATACTGTATTATACCATAACATACTGTATTATACCATAACATACTGTATTATACCATAACATACTGTACTATGCCATACTGTATTATACCATACCATACTGTATTATACCATAACATACTGTATTATACCATACTGTATTATACCATAACATACTGTACTATACCATAACATACTGTATTATACAATAACATACTGTATTATACCATACTGTATTATACCATACTGTATTATACCATAACATACTGTATTATACCATAACATACAGTATTATACCATAACATACTGTACTATACCATACTGTATTATACCATAACATACTGTATTATACCATAACATACTGTATTATACCATAACATACTGTACTATACCATACCATACTGTACTATACCATAACATACTGTACTCTATCATACCATACTGTACTATACCATAACATACTGTACTATAACATAACATACTGTACTATACCATACTGTATTATACCATACCATACTGTATTATACCATAACATACTGTATTATACCATAACATACTGTATTATACCATACCATACTGTATTATACCATAACATACTGTACTATAACATAACATACTGTACTATACCATACTGTATTATACCATAACATACTGTATTATACCATAATGTACTGTACTGTACTATACAAAGTCATACAGAGGGGAGGCTTTGTTAGGAAACACACACACACACACACACACACACACACACACACACACACACACACACACACACACACACACACACACACACACACACACACACACACACACACACACACAGTCTCAGACCTCATTAATCAAGCTCTTCCCATATGTTTGAGTTCAGTTAGAAAGATGTCAAAGTGAACATGTGTTTTGCATAAGGATGGAGGGAAGAGAGGATGGAGGGAGGGAGAGGGGGATGGAGTAGAGAAAGATAGAGGGATGTCACCTAAAACCTAAACACCCGATGGGAAACAGGAAGTGACTATTTTGTCCTTCTGTTCGACTTCCTATCGGTTGAAGGTAGTGATGGACAGATGAATCCTGGGGATCAGAGGAAAAGGACATAGAGGAAGGATGTGTGTGTGTCAACATTGATGCCGTAACGGCTAACGTCACACATTGACCCATGTCACAATGTCTCAGCTCATCTGGCTAACAACACAATGACTCTGAGTCCCTCTGGCTGCAGGGGGAGGGTTTACATTGACTTCCAGGGACTTCCACCTTTAGGAAAGGAATATCACGCATTGGGATGGAATGCATTTCCATTAACAAACATCATGGAAAGACAACCGTTGTGACAGTGTACTACAGTGACAAAATCTGTGAAAATAAGGGGTTAAACCTGTCCTCAGGGTTGGATAAAGTTATGGTGGTGACTGATGACACACACACAAACGCACACACAGAGCGTGACTCTGCTGTGTCTGACTGACCCTCCCCTTAGAGAGAGAACCCCACCAGGTGGTAACACTACAGCTGGGTGTGTGTGTGTGTGTGTGTGTGTGTGTGTGTGTGTGTGTGTGTGTGTGTGTGTGTGTGTGTGTGTGTGTGTGTGTGTGTGTGTGTGTGTGTGTGTGTGTGTGTGTGTGTGTGTGTGTGTGTGTGTGTGTGTGTGTGTGTGTGTGTCTTTGTCTTTGTCTTTGTCTTTGTGATTAGCAGATAATCACAAAGACAAAAAAAATTAAATGGGAGGTACTATTTTACTGAGATTGTGCTTTAGTCATCTGACTGCTCAACATCCTCAGAGGAACCTGTAGTCATCTGACTGCTCAACATCCTCAGAGGAACCTGTAGTCATCTGACTGCTCAACATCCTCAGAGGAACCTGTAGTCATCTGACTGCTCAACATCCTCAGAGGAACCTTTCATCTGACTGAACATCCTCAGAGGAACCTGTAGTCATCTGACTGCTCAACATCCTCAGAGGAACCTGTAGTCATCTGACTGCTCAACATCCTCAGAGGAACCTGTAGTCATCTCACTGCTCAACATCCTCAGAGGAACCTGTAGTCATCTGACTGCTCAACATCCTCAGAGGAACCTGTAGTCATCTGACTGCTCAACATCCTCAGAGGAATTTGAAAAACAAAGAAACTAAAACTGTGCGAGATTACTAGAACGTTTCAGTCAGTTGAATGTCACTCTGTAAACTCACTGGTTGAGTTAGTGGGAGGAAAGTATGTCACATTCAGCATTTCTCCACAGTAAGGTGTTACGATGATGCAGCAAAGATGTGTTGGTTTGAAGGCATACGACTGCAATAAATGTTATTTTCTTAATTCACTCTTCCGTGGTTAACGTTTTCTATATCATTATTTCAGTATAGTGCCTAGGCACGTATGATACTCACATGTCAGGTTATGTTATACATGCTAAACATTTAAGCAGACGTTTCTATCCAGAGTAACATTCAATATGTGTACTCAAACCAAGAGGATAGACTAACAACAGGATAAGAGATTTGACACTACAACCTTCTCCAATACAGGACGTCATCAACATTGTACTAGAATAACACTGGAGATCTGGAGTTTTATCATAGCTCTATGAAATCCATAACCTCTTATTGTCCTATTATTGATCCACAGTGTTGCAAAATGAATGTGCTGTGTTTGACAGTGCTTGGGTTATTATCTGGAGATATCATGTGAATAGTGTATAAGATATAGTAACATGGAGCTACACCAAGATGCTGCTACTTTAGTTGGTCCTTATTCTCATTTCTCTCTCATTGATCCAGATTTCTCTCCAGTGTTTCTGCTGACTCCAGCCCACAGAGTTCATCTCATTCTGATTCTCTCCCTCTCTGTCACGCTCGCTCAATTCAATTCAAAGGGCTTTATTGGCATGGGAAACACATGTTTACATTGTCAAAGCAAATGGAATAGACAATAAACAAAATGGAAATAAACAAGGGAAACATTAGTAAACATTACACCCACAAAAGTTTTAAAAGAATATAGATATTTAAAATGTTATATTATTGGCAATGTACAGTGTTGTAACAATGTGCAATTAGTTGAAGTATGAACGGGAGAATAAATCAACATAAATATAGGTTGTATTTACAATGGTGTTTGTTCTTCACTGGTTGCCCGTATCTCATGGCAACGGGCCACAAATCTTGGTATTTCACCCAGTAGATATGGAAGTTTATCAAAATTGGGTTTGTTTTCAAATTCTTTGTGAGTCTGTAATCTGAGGGAAATATGTCTCTCTAATATGGTCATACAATGGACAGGAGGTTAGGAAGTGTAGCTCAGTTTCCACCTCATTTTGTGGGCAGTGTGGACGTAGCCTCTCTTCTCTTGAGAGCCAGGTCTGCCTACCAAGGTCTCTCTCAATAGCAAGGCTATGCTCACTGAGTCTGTCCATAGTCAAGGATTTTCTTACATTTGGGTCAGTCACAGTGGTCAGGTATTCTGCCGCTGTGTATTCTCTGTTTAGGGACAAATAGCATTCTAGTTTGCTCTGTTGGGTTGATTCTTTTTTTGTGTCACAAAATATTTGAGCTTTCTCCTAATTTGGTTGGGTGTAATTATGTTGCTATCCTGGGGCTATGTGAGGTCTGTGTGTACAAAGATCCCCAGACCCAGCTGGCCGAGGGGACTCTTCTCCAAGCTAAACTCTCTGTTGGTGAGGGCTTTGTGGTGGAATTTGTGGGCATCGCTTCTCTCTCGCTCGCTCACTCGCTCTCTCTCAGTTCAATTCAATTCAATTCAAAGGGCTTTATTGTCATGGGAAACATATGTTCACTTTGCCGAAGCAAGTGAAATAGATAGTAAACAAAAGTGAAATAAACAATACAAAATGAACAGTAAACATTACACTCACAGAAGATCCAAAAGAATAAAGACATTTCAAATGTCATATTATGTATGTATATGTATAGTGCTGTAACAATGTTCAAATAGTTAAAGTACAAAAGGGAAGATAAATTAACACTCTCTCTTGTTTGATTTCGCTCTCTCATCCTCTCCTCTCCACTCTCTGTGGGGCAGTGTGAGGGAGAAGGCGTTTTATGCTAATCAGGTTCTCTGATCAATGGCTGAGTCTGGAGAGTAGCCAGAGAACGTCCCAGTCTTATATCCCAGAACAATACCCCTGGCTCAGTCCCAGTCTTATATCCCAGAACAATACCCCTGGCTCAGTCCCAGTCTTATATCCCAGAACAATACCCCTGGCTCAGTCCCAGTCTTATATCCCAGAACAATACCCCTGGCTCAGTCCCAGTCTTATATCCCAGAACAATACCCCTGGCTCAGTCCCAGTCTTATATCCCAGAACAATACCCCTGGCTCAGTCCCAGTCTTATATCCCAGAACAATACCCCTGGCTCAGTCCCAGTCTTATATCCCAGAACAATACCCCTGGCTCAGTCCCAGTCTTATATCCCAGAACAATACCCCTGGCTCAGTCCCAGTCTTATATCCCAGAACAATACCCCTGGCTCAGTCCCAGTCTTATATCCCAGAACAATACCCCTGGCTCAGTCCCAGTCTTATATCCCAGAACAATACCCCTGGCTCAGTCCCAGTCTTATATCCCAGAACAATACCCCTGGCTCAGTCCCAGTCTTATATCCCAGAACAATACCCCTGGCTCAGTCCCAGTCTTATATCCCAGAACAATACCCCTGGCTCAGTCCCAGTCTAAACCCAAACTCAGCCTTTTACCCTGGCTCAGTCCCAGTCTTATATCCCAGAACAATACCCCTGGCTCAGTCCCAGTCTTATATCCCAGAACAATACCCCTGGCTCAGTCCCAGTCTTATATCCCAGAACAATACCCCTGGCTCAGTCCCAGTCTTATATCCCAGAACAATACCCCTGGCTCAGTCCCAGTCTTATATCCCAGAACAATACCCCTGGCTCAGTCCCAGTCTTATATCCCAGAACAATACCCCTGGCTCAGTTCCAGTCTTATATCCCAGAACAATAACCCTGGCTCAGTCCCAGTCTTATATCCCAGAACAATACCCCTGGCTCAGTCCCAGTCTTATATCCCAGAACAATACCCCTGGCTCAGTTCCCCAGTCTTATATCCCAGAACAATACCCCTGGCTCAGTCCCAGTCTTATATCCCAGAACAATACCCCTGGCTCAGTCCCAGTCTAAACCCAAACTCAGCCTTTTACCCTGGCTCAGTCCCAGTCTTATATCCCAGAACAATACCCCTGGCTCAGTCCCAGTCTAAACCCAAACTCAGCCTTTTACCCTGGCTCAGTTCCAGTCTTATATCCCAGAACAATACCCCTGGCTCAGTCCCAGTCTAAACCCAAACTCAGCCTTTTACCCTGGCTCAGTCCCAGTCTTATATCCCAGAACAATACCCCTGGCTCAGTCCCAGTCTAAACCCAAACTCAGCCTTTTACCCTGGCTCAGTCCCAGTCTTATATCCCAGACCAATACCCCAGGCTCAGTCCCAGTCTAAACCCAAACTCAGCCTTTTACCCTGGCTCAGTCCCAGTCTTATATCCCAGAACAATACCCCTGGCTCAGTCCCAGTCTAAACCCAAACTCAGCCTTTTACCCTGGCTCAGTCCCAGTCTTATATCCCAGAACAATACCCCTGGCTCAGTCCCAGTCTTATATCCCAGAACAATACCCCTGGCTCAGTCCCAGTCTTATATCCCAGAACAATACCCCTGGCTCAGTCCCAGTCTAAACCCAAACTCAGCCTTTTACCCTGGCTCAGTCCCAGTCTTATATCCCAGAACAATACCCCTGGCTCAGTCCCAGTCTAAACCCAAACTCAGCCTTTTACCCAGTCATCTTTTGCCCAGTCCTCTACCCCAGTCATCTTTAGCCCAGTCCTCTACCTCAGTCATCTTTAGCCCAGTCCTCTACCCCAGTCCTCTAGCCCAGTCCTCTACCCCAGTCCTCTACCCCAGTCATCTACCCAAGTCATCTTTAGCCCAGTTCTCTACCCCAGTCATCTACCCCAGTCCTCTACCTCAGTCCTCTACTCCAGTCCTCTTTACTCCAGTCTCCTATCCTAGTCCTATTTTCTTCAGCGCTCTCTCTCATCTTGTCCCTGAACTCCAGCCTTGTCCCCTGCCTCAGTCCTAAACCTCATCAGCCTTATCCCCTGCCCCAATCCCAGTCCTAGACATTTACATTTACATTTTACATTTAAGTCATTTAGCAGACGCTCTTATCCAGAGCGACTTACAAATTGGACCTCACCAACCTTATCCCCTGCCCCAGTCCTAGACCTCACCAGCCTTATCCCCTGCCCCAGTCCTAGACCTCACCAGAATTATCCCCTGCCCCAGTCCTAGACCTCACCAGCCTTATCCCCTGCCCCAGTCCTAGACCTCACCAGCCTTATCCCCTGCCCCAGTCCTAGACCTCACCAGGCTTAACCCCTGTCCCAGTCTTAGACCTCACCAGCCTTGTTCCCTGCCCCAGTCCTAAACCTCACCAGCCTTATCCCCTTCCCCTGCCCCAGTCCTAAACCTCACCAGCCTTATCCCCTGCTCCAGTCCTAGACCTCACCAGCCTTATCCCCTTCGCCTGCTCCAGTCCTAAACCTCACCAGCCTTATCCCCCTTGCTCCAGTCCTAGACCTCACCAGCCTTATCCCCTGCCCCAGTCCTAGACCTCACCAGCCTTATCCCCTGCCCCAGTCCTAAACCTCACCAGCCTTATCCCCTGCCACAGTCCTAGACCTCACCAGCCTTATCCTTTGCCCCAGTCCTAAACCTCATCAGCCTTATCCCCTGCCCCAGTCCTAGACCTCACCAGCCGTATCCCCTGCCCCAGTCCTAGACCTCACCAGCCTTATCCCCTGCCACAGTCCTAGAACTCACCAGCCTTATCCCCCTGCTCCAGTCCTAGACCTCACCAGCCTTATCCCCCTGCCCCAGTCCTAGACCTCACCAGCCTTATCCCTTGCCCCAGTCCTAAACCTCATCAGCCTTATCCCCTGCCACAGTCCTAGACCTCACCAGCCTTATCCCCCTGCTCCAGTCCTAACTCTCACCAGCCTTATCCTCCTGCCCCAGTCCTAAACCTCACCAGCCGTATCCCCTGCCCCAGTCCTAAACCTCACCAGCCGTATCCCCTGCCCCAGTCCTAAACCTCACCAGCCTAATCCCCCTGCCCCAGTCCTAGACCTCACCAGCCGTATCCCCTGTCCCAGTCCTAGACCTCACCAGCCTTATCCCCCTGCCCCAGTCCTAGACCTCACCAGCCGTATCCCCTGCCCCAGTCCTAGACCTCACCAGCCTTATCCCCCTGCCCCAGTCCTAGACCTCACCAGCCGTATCCCCTGCCCCACTCCTAGACCTCACCAGCCGTATCCCCTGCCCCAGTCCTAAACCTCACCAGCCTTATCCCCCTGCTCCAGTCCTACACCTTACCAGCCTTATCCCCTGCCACAGTCCTAAACCATCCTCCAGCCAATAGAAGGAGATGAAGTGCTCTCCTGCTTTCTATCTAGATCATTCCTTCCTTCCATCTACTGTCTCCTTTCTCCTTCTCTCACTCTCCTCCCTTCCATTTCCCCTCCCCTCCCCGCCCCTCCCCTCCCTCTCTCCTTCTCTCTTTCCCCCTTTCTCATTCTCTTGTTCTCCCTCCCTCCTTCTCCCTCTCCTCCCCTCTCTCTCTCCTTCTCTCTCTCCTCCCTCTCATTTTCTCTCTCTCTCTCCTCCCCTCCCTCTCTCATTCTCTCTCTCTCTCCTCCCCTCCCTCTCTCCTTCTCTATATCAGTCTTTCTCCTTTGCTCTTGTCTTTGAATCACTTAATCATAAACCTGCTGTGTGCGTGTGCGTGTGCGTGTGTGTGTGTGTCTCAGGGCTTTTAGCCTAATGAAAGGCTGTGGCGGGGCCATAGGAGGACGGTGATTTGGTTAAGAGTCAGGAGGTGCTGTGCTGCTGAATCAGAGAGAGAAGCAGAGAGAGATGGAGAGAGAGAAAGCGAGACATGGATAGGACAATGGAAGGGTAGAGATCGGGAAAGACAGGGAGAGTTAAGGAACGCGAGGGAGGGTTATATGGTGTTCAAATCAGTTTATTGTCTTGTTTCCCCCTGCCCTCCTCCTCTCCTCTGTCAAATCCAATCCAATTTTATTGTTCACATACACATGGTTAGCAGATGTACCTGCGAGTATAGTGAAATGCTTGTGATTCTAGTTCCGACAGTGCAGTAAAATCTAACAAGTAATCTAACAAGTCCCCAACAACTACCTAATACACACAAATCTAAAGGGGTGAATGAGAATATGTACATATAAATATATGGATGAGCGATGGCGAGCGGCATAGGCAAGGTGGAATAGATGGTGTAAAATACAGTATATACAGTTGAAGTCGGAAGTTTAAGTTTTCAACCACTCCACAAATTTCTTGTTAACAAACTATACTTTTGGCAAGTCAGTTAGGACATCTACGTCGTGCATGACACAAGTCATTTTTCCAACAATTGTTTACAGACAGATTATTTAACTTATAATTCACTGTATCACAATTCCAGTGGGTCAGAAGTTTCCATACGATAAATTGACTGTGCCCTTAAACACCTTGGAAAATTTCAGAAAATTATTTCATGGCTTTAGAAGCTTCTGATAGGCTAATTGACATCATTTGAGTCAATTGGTGGTGTACCTGTGGATGTATTTCAAGGCCTACCTTCAAACTCAGTGCCTCTTTCCTTGACATCATGGGAAAATCAAGTATCGCTGGAAGCAGCTAAAGCTGAGAGGCGACGCTATGAAGGAACACGGCTGGCAAGGAAGCCGGAGAGGCAGCCCCCCAAAAAAATGTGGGATGGGGCACACGGGGAGTGTGGCAGAGTCAGGTTGGAGACCTGAGCCAACTCCTCGTGTTTACCGTGGCAGGCGTCGTACTGGTCAGGCACCGTGTTATGCGGTGGCGCGCACGGTGTCTCTAGTACGCGTTCTTAGCCCGGTGCACTACATCCCAGCTCCCCGCATCTGCCGGGCTAGGGTGAGCATCCAGCCAGAACGGAGTGTGCCAGCCCTGCTCTCCGGACCTCCAGGACGTCTCTACGGCCCAGGATATCCTCCGCCAGCTCTGCGCACTGTGTCTCCGGTGCGTCTGCACAGCCCAGTGCGTCCTGTGCCTGCGCCCTGCATGTGCTGGGCTAAAGTCACCATCCAGCCAGGACGGGTTGTGCAGGCTCTTAGCTCGAGACTTCCAGTGTGCCTCCACGGCCCAGTGTATCCGGTGCCTCGGCCAAGGACAAGGCCTCCTGTATGTCTCCCCAGCCTGGTGAGTCCTGTGCCTGCTCCCAGAGCCAGGCCTCCTGTGTGTCTCTCCACTCCAGTGATAATCCATGGCACGAAGCCTCCAGTGATGATCCATAGCAAGAAGCCTCCAGTGATTATCCATGGCACAAAGCCTCCAGTGATGATCCATGGCAAGAAGCCTCCAGTGATGATCCATGGCACGAAGCCTCCAGCGATGATCCATGGCACGAAGCCCTCCAGTCCGGAGCCTCCAGCGATGCCCTCCAATCCGGAGCCTCCAGCGGCGCCCTCCAGTCAGGAGCCTCCAGCGACGCCCTCCAGTCCGGAGCCTCCAGCGACGCCCTCCAGTCCAGAGCCTCCAGCGACGGCCTCCAGTCTGGAGCCCCCAGAGACGGCCTCCAGTCCGGGGTCTGCAGCAACGAGGGTGCCCAGTCCGGGGCCAGCAACGAGGGTGCCCAGTCCGGGGTCCGCAGCAACGAGGGTGCCCAGTCCGGGGCCCGCAACGGGGGTGCTCAGTCCGGGGCCAGCAACGAGGGTGCCCAGTCAGGGGCCAGCAACGAGGGTGCCCAGTCCGGGGCCAGCAACGAGGGTGCCCAGTCCGGGGCCAGCAACGAGGGTGCCCAGTCCGGGGCCAGCAACGAGGGTGCCCAGTCCGTGGTCCGCAGCAACGAGGGTGCCCAGTCCGGGGCCAGCAACGAGGGTGCCCAGTCCGGGGCCAGCAATGAGGGTGCCCAGTCCGGGGTCCGCAGCAACGAGGGTGCCCAGTCAGGGGTCCGCAGCAACGAGGGTGCCCAGTCCGGGGCCAGCAACGAGGGTGCTCAGTCCGGGGTCTGCAGAGAGGGTCCCCAGTCCAGGGGAGGTGGCGGGGTTCCCCACACCAGAGGCGTCACCAAAGCGGGGTGAGCCAGAGGTGGAGCAGGGTCTGCGCCCTGCACCTGAGGCCTACAAACCTGACTCAGTTACACCAGCTCTGTCAGGAGGAATGGGCCAAAGTTCAACCAACTTATTGTGGGAAGCTTGTGGAAGGCTACCCGAAACGTTTGACCCAATACACAAAATACTAATTGAGTGTATGTAAACTTCTGAACCACTGGTAATGTGATGACATAAATAGAAGCTGAAGTAAATCATTCTCTCTACTATTATTATGATATTTCACATTCTTAAAATAAAGTGGTGATCCTAACTGACCTAAGACAGGGAATTTTTAGTAGGATTAAATGTCAGGAATGGTGAAAACCTGAGTTTAAATGTATTTGGCTAAGGTGTATGTAAACCTCTGACTTCAACTGTACATATGATATGAGTAATGTAAGATATGTAAACATGATTAAAGTGGCATTATTTATTGTTTGAAGTGACTAGTGATCCATTTATTAATGTGGCCAGTAATTGGGTCTCAATGTAGGCAGCAGCCTCTCATTGCTGTTTAGCAGTCTGATGGCCTTGAGATAGAAGCTGTTTTTCAGTCTCTCGGTCCCAGCTTTGATGCACCTGTACTGACCTTGCCTTCTGGATGATAGTGGTGTGAACAGGCAGTGGCTCGGGTGATTGTTGTCCTTGATAATCTTTTTGGCCTTCCTGTGACATCAAGTGCTGTAGGCGTCCTGGAGGTCAGGTAGTTTGCCCCCATTGATGCATTGTGCAGACCGCACCACCCTCGGGAGAGCCTTGCGGTTGAGTTGTGGTGCAGTTGCCGTACCAGGCGGTGATGCAGCCCGACAGGATGCTCTCGATTGTGCATCTGTAAAAGTTTGTCAGGGTTTTAGGTGACAAGACAAATTTCTTCAGCCTCCTGAGGTTGAAGAAGCGCTGTTGCGCCTTCTTTACCACACCGTCTGTGTGGGTCGACCATTTCAGTTTGTCTGTGACGTGTACGCAGAGGATCTTAAAACTTTCCACCTTCTCCACTGCTGTCACTTCGATGTGGATAGGGGGATGCTCCCTCTGTTGTCCACGATGATCTCCTTTGTTTTGTTGACGTTGAGTGAGAGGTTGTTTCCTGACAACACACTCCGAGTGCCCTCACCTCCTCCCTGTAGGCTGTCTCGTCGGTGTTGGGGCGGCAGGGTAGCCTAGTAGTTAGAGCGTTGGACTAGTAACCCGAAAGGTTGAAAATTCATATCCCTGAGCTGACAAGGTACAAATCTGTCATTCTGCCCCTGAACAGGCAGTTAAGGCAGTCATTGAAAATAAGAATTTGTTCTTAACTGACTTGCCTAGTTAAATAAAGGTAAAATATATATATATATATATATTTTTTTTTAAATCAAGCACACTACTATTGTGTCGTCTGAAAACTCGAAGATTGAGTTGGAGGTGTGCATGGCCACGCAGTCGTGGGTGAACAGGGAGTACAGGAGGGGGTTGAGCATGGTCAGGGACGTGGAGATGTTGTTTCCTGCCTTCACCACCTGTTGGCGGCCCTTCAGAAAGTCTAGAACCCAATTCCACAGGGCGGGGTTGAGACCCAGGGCATCCAGCTTGATGAGGAGCTTGGAGGGTACTATGGTGTTGAATGCTGAGCTGTAGTAAATTAACAGCATTCTTACATAGGTATTCCTCTTGTCCAGATGGTATAGGGCAGTGTGCAGTGTGATGGCAATTGCATCGCCTGTGAACCTGTTGGGGCGGTATGCAAACTGAAGTGGGTCTAGGGTGGCCGGTAAGGTGAAGGTGATCTGATCCTTGACTAGTCTCTCAAAGCACTTCATGATGACAGAAGTGAGTTCTACAGGGCGGTAGTCATTTAGTTCAGTTATCTTTGCCTTCTTGGGTACAGGAATAATGGTGGCCATCTTGAAGCATGTGGGGACAGCAGACTGGGATAGGGAGCGATTGAATATGTCCATAAACACACCAGTCAGTTGGTCTGCGCATGCTCTGAGGCTAGGGATGCTGTCTGGGCTAGCAGCCTTGCGAGGGTTAACATGTTTAAATGTTTTACTCACGTCGGCCATGGAGAGGGAGGGGGGGAGGGGCACAGTCCTTGTTATTGGGCCGCGACGGTGGCACTGTATTATCCTCAAAGCGGGCAAAGAAGGTGTTTAGTTTGTCTGGAAGCATGACGTCGGTGTCCGTGACGTAGCTGGTTTTCTTTTTGTAGTCCGTGATTTCCTGTAGACCCTGCCACATACGTCTCATGTCTGAGCCGTTGAATTGTGACTCCAATTTTTCCCTGTACTGGCATTTTGCTTGTTTGATTGCCTTGCACAGGGAATAACTACACTGTTTATATTCAGCCATTTTCCCAGAACTCTTTCCATGGTTAAATGTGGTGGTTTGCACTTTCAGTTTTGCCTGAATACCGCTATCCATCTACGATTTCTGGTTAGGGTGGGTTTTAATAGTCACAGTGGGTACAAAATCTCCAATGCACTTCCTTATAAACTCACTCACCGAGTCAGTGTACAGATTGATGTTGTTCTCTGGCTGACCAGAACATATCCCAGTCCGTGTGATCAAAACAACCTTGAAGCATGGATTCCGATTGGTCAGAGCAGCGTTGAATGGTTCTAGTCACTGGTACATCCTGTTTGAATTTCTGCCTATCAGACGGTAGGAGCAAGATGGAGTCGTTGTCGGGATTTGCCAAAGGGCGGGTGGGGGAGGGCTTTGTATGCATCGTGGAATTGAGAGTAGCAGTGATCAAGTGTATTAGTCCTGCGCGTAGTGCAATTAATATGCTGTTAGAATAAACCTTGTTTTCCGATTTGCTTTGTTAAAATCCCTAGCTACAATAAAAGTAGCCTCAGGATATATGGTTTCCAGTTTACATAGAGTCCAGTGAAGTTTCTTGAGGGCCGTCTTGGTGTCTGCTTGGGGGGGAAATGTACACAGCTGTGATGATAACTGATGAGAATTCTCTTGGGAGGTAATATGGCCGACATTTGATTGTAAGGAATTCTAGGTCAGGTGAGCAGAAGGACATGAGTTCCTGTATGTTGTTATGATTACACCATGAGTCGTTAATCATGAAGCATACACCCCAATTACAATCTATGATGCTGTCTCCTCTGTCCACCCCTCTCCTTTCCTCTGTCCACTCCTGTCCACTCCTCTGTCCACCCCTACCCTCTCCTCTGTCCACCCCTCTCCTCTCCTCAGTACACCCTCTCCTCTGTCCACTCCTGTCCTCTCCTCTGTCCACACCTCTCCTCAGTCCACCCCTCTCCTCCCCTCTGTCCTCTCTTCTCTTTTGTCCACTCTTCTCCTAAACCCTCTGTCCACCCTTCTCCTCTGTCCTCTCTTCTCCTAAACCCTCTGTCCACCCTTCTCCTCTGTCCACCCCTCTCCTCTGTCCTCTCTTCTCCTAAACCCTCTTTCCACCCCTCTCCTCTCCTCTTTGCACTCCTGTCCTTCCTCTGTCCACCCCTCTCCCCTGACAAGCCCCACTCTTTCACTCCTCTCCTCTGTCCACTATACCTTCTCCTCTCCACTCCTCTGCTCCCTCTCTCCTCACATCCTTTTCCCAGTAGAGAAGTTTAAGCTTCAGGTCAACACACGTCCTCCACTGTACAGTCAGAATGTAGAGAATGATGACCACACACAGAGACAGACACCAGACCATACAGATACCAGACAGACAGACAGACAGACAGACAGACAGACAGACAGACAGACAGACAGACAGACAGACAGACAGACAGACAGACAGACAGACAGACAGACAGACAGACAGACAGACAGACAGACAGACAGACAGACAGACAGACAGACAGACAGACAGACAGACAGACAGACAGACAGACAGACAGACAGACAGACAGACAGACAGACAGACAGACAGACAGACAGACAGACAGACAGACAGACAGACAGACAGACAGGCAGGCAGACAGACAGACAGACAGACAGACAGGCAGGCAGCCAGGCAGGCTGGCAGGCAGGCAGGCAGGCAGGCTAGGCTAGGCTAGACTAGACTAGACTAGACTAGACTAGACTAGACTAGACTAGACTAGACTAGACAGACTAGACCAGACATCAGACAGACAGTCACCAGACAGACAGACACAGATGATACATAACAGAGACATCTCTTCTCCCTGTGACTTCTTTCTTTCTTTCAGTTGATGTTTAGTCTTTTACCGCTACAGATCTATATGCTTGTTTGACTTTAGCTTGACCCCCAGCTGAGACTGTCTGTGAGACATACACACCCTCCCAGCTCTGCCATAAAAGCCCCTTCATCATTCATTTCTCAAGTTGCGTCATCCCCTGCCACCCCTGCTTTTAGTTCTAGTAAAGACACACACACACACACACAGAGACCCTGGTGATGTCATCTGATACCATGAGAGAATGTGACCCACTGACCCTGATGTGCACTAGCCCTCCCCTTCTCCCCCTCTCTCTATCCACATCTATCTATCATACTCCCCCCTCTCTCTATCTCACTGTCTCTCTCTTTCTTCCCCCTCCTCTCTCTCTTCCTCTTCCCCTCTCTATCTTTCCGTTGTGACTGAACCAAGTCTTTTGTCTTAGCCCTGCTCTCAGACAGCCATTCCTCAGACTAACTGGTTCTCAATCACAGCATCTGTCTGGAGCCTGGACTTCATCCAGAACCCAGAACCCCTGATGCACACACTCTAAACACCACCACCACCACAATACACTCTAACCACCACAATACACTCTAACCACCACCATACACTCTAACCACCACAATACACTCTAACCACCACCACCACAATACACTCTAACCACCACCATACCATACACTCTAACCACCACCATACACTCTATCCTCCACCACCACCATACACTCTAACAACCACCAACATACACTCTAACCACCACCACCATACACTCTAACCACCACCATACACTCTAACCCCCACCACCATACACTCTAACCACCACCACCATACACTCTATCCTCCACCACCACCATACACTCTAACCACAAACACCATACACTCTAACCACCACCACCATAAACTCTAACCACCACCACAATACACTCTAACCACCACCACCACCATACACTCTAACCACCACCAACATACACTCTAACCACCACCACCACACCCCATACACTCTAACCCCCACCACCATACACTCTAACCCCACCCCCACTCCCCATACACTCTAACCACCACCACCATACACTCTAACCCCACCCCATACACTCTAACCACCATCACCACCACCATACATTCTAACCACCACCACCATACACTCTAACCACCCCACCCCCACCACCATACATACTCTAACCCCACCACCCACCACCACCACCACCATACACTCCAACCACCACCACCATACACTCTAACCACCACCACCACCATACACTCTAACCACCACCACCATACACTCTAACCACCACCACCATACACTCTAACCACCACCACCACCACACACTCTAACCCCCACCACCACCATACACTCCAACCACCACCACCACCACCATACACTCTAACCACCACCACACACTCTAACCACCACCACCATACACTCTAACCACCACCACCATACACTCTAACCACTACCACCACCACCATACACTCCAACCACCACCACCATACACTCTAACCACCACCACCATACACTCTAACCACCACCACCACCATACACTCTAACCACCACCACCACCACCACCATACACTCTAACCCCACCACCATACACTCTAACCCCCACCACCACCACCACCAACCATACACTCTAACCAGCACCACCACCATACACTCTAACCACCACCACCATACACTCTAACCACCACCACCATACACTCTAACCACCATCACCATACACTCTAACCACCACCACCATACAATCTAACCACCACCACCATACACTCTAACCACCACCACCATACACTCTAACCACCACCACCACCATACACTCTAACCACCATCACCACCATACACTCTAACCACCACCACCACCATACACTCTAACCACCACCATACACTCTAACCACCACCATACACTCTAACCACAACCACCATACACTCTAACCACCACCACCATACACTCTAACCACAACCACCATACACTCTAACCACCACAACCATACACTCTAACCACCACCACCATACACTCTAACCACCACCACCATTCAATCTAACCACCACCAACATACACTCTAACCACCACCACCATACACTCTAACCACAACCACCATACACTCTAACCACCACCACCATACACTCTAACCACCACCACCATACACTCTAACCACCACCACCATACACTCTAACCACCACCACCATACACTCTAACCACCACCACCATACAATCTAACCACCACCACATACACTCTAACCACCACCACCATACACTCTAACCACAACCACCATACACTCTAACCACCACCACCATACACTCTAACCACCACCACCATTCAATCTAACCACCACCACCATACACTCTAACCACCACCACCATACACTCTAACCACCACCACCATACACTCTAACCACCATCACCATACACTCTAACCACCACCTCCATACACTCTAACCACCAACACCATTCAATCTAACCACCACCAACATACACTCTAATCACCACCACCACCATACACTCTAACCACCACCATACACTCTAACCACAACCACCATACACTCTAACCACCACCACCATACACTCTATCCACCACCACCACCATACACTCTAACCACCACCACCATACACTCTAACCACCACCACCATAAACTCTAAACACCAACACCACCATACACTCTAACCACCACCATACACTCTAACCACCACCACTATTCAATCTAACCACCACCAACATACACTCTAACCACCACCACCACAAACTCTAACCACCACCACCACAAACTCTAACCACCACCACCACCATACACTCTAACCACCACCACCATACACACCACCACCACACTCTAACCACCACCACCATACACTCTAACCACCACCACCATACACTCTAACCACCACCACCACCATACACTCTAACCACCACCATACACTCTATCCACCACCACCATACACTCTAACCACCACCACCATAAACTCTAACCACCAACACCACCATACACTCTAACCACCACCATACACTCTAACCACCACCACTATTCAATCTAACCACCACCAACATACACTCTAACCACCACCACCACAAACTCTAACCACCACCACCACAAACTCTAACCACCACCACCACCATACACACTAACCACCACCATCACCACCATACACTCTAACCACCACCGCCATACACTCTAACCACCACCATACACTCTAACCACCACCACCACCATACACTCTAACCACCAACATACACTCTAACCACCACCAACATACACTCTAACCCCCACCACCACCATACACTCTAACCACAACCAACACCACCATACACTCTATCCACCACCACCACCATACACTCTAACCACCATACACTCTAACCACAACCACCATACACTCTAACCACCACCACCATAAACTCTAACCACCAACACCACCATACACTCTAACCACCACCACTGTACACTCTAACCACCGCCAACACCACCATGCAATCTAACCACCACCACCGTACACTCTGACCACCACCAACATACACTCTAACCACCATCACCATACACTCTAACCACCACCACCATACACTCTAACCACCACCACCATACACTCTAACCACCACCACCACCATACACTCTAACCACCACCACCATACACTCTAACCACCATCACCATACACTCTAACCACCACCACCACCATACACTCTAACCACCACCACCATACACTCTAACCACCACCACCACCATACACTCTAACCCCCACCACCATACACTCTAACCCCCACCACCACCACCATACACTCTAACCACCACCACCATACACTCTAACCACCACCACCATACACTCTAACCACCACCACCACCATACACTCTAACCACCACCACCATACACTCTAACCACCACCACCACCATACACTCTAACCACCACACCATACACTCTAACCACCACCACCACCACCACCACCATACACTCTAACCACCACCACCATACACTCTAACCACCACCACCACCATACATACACTCTAACCACCACCACCACCATACACTCTAACCACCATCACCATACACTCTAACCACCACCACCACCATACACTCTAACCACCACCACCATACACTCTAACCACCACCACCACCATACACTCTAACCACCACCACCATACACTCTAACCACCACCACCACCATACACTCTAACCACCACCACCATACACTCTAACCACCACCACCACCATACACTCTAACCACCACCACCATACACTCTAACCACCACCACCACCATACACTCTAACCACCACCACCACCATACACTCTAACCACCATCACCATACACTCTAACCACCACCACCACCATACACTCTAACCACCATCACCATACACTCTAACCACCACCACCATACACTCTAACCACCACCTCCATACACGCTAACCACCACCACCATAAACTCTAACCACCACCACCATACACTCTAACCACCACCACCATTCAATCTAACCACCACCAACATACACTCTAACCACCACCACCACCATACACTCTAACCACCACCACCACCATACACTCTAACCACCACCATACACTCTAACCACCAACCACCATACACTCTAACCACCACCACCATACACTCTAACCACCACCACCATACACTCTAACCACCACCATACACTCTAACCACAACCACCATACACTCTAACCACCACCACCATAAACTCTAAACACCAACACCACCATACACTCTAACCACCACCATACACGCTAACCACCACCACCATACACTCTAACCACCATCACCATACACTCTAACCACCACCTCCATACACTCTAACCACCACCAACATACACTCTAACCACCACCAACATACACTCTAACCACAACCACCATACACTCTAACCACCACCACCATACACTCTATCCACCACCACCACCATACACTCTAACCACCACCACCATATACTCTAACCACCACCACCGTACACTCTAACCACCACCAACATACACTCTAACCACCACCCCCATACACTCTAACAACCATCACCACCACCATACACTCTAACCACCACCACCATACACTCTAACCACCACCATACACTCTAACCACCACCACCACCACCATACACTTTAACCACCACCACCATACACTCTAACCACAACCACCATACACTCTATCCACCACCACCATACACTCTAACCACAACCACCATACACTCTAACCACCACCACCATAAACTCTAACAACCAACACCACCATACACTCTAACCACCACCACCGTACACTCTAACCGCCACCAACATACACTCTAAACCCCACCACCAACATACACTCTAACCACAACCAACACCACCATACACTCTAACCACAACCACCATACACTCTAACCACAACCACCATACACTCTAACCACCACCACCATAAACTCTAACCACCACCACCACCACCATACACTCTAACCACCACCATTCAATCTAACCACCACCAACATACACTCTAACCACCACCACCACCATACACTCTAACCACCACCACCATACACTCTAACCACCACCATACACTCTAACCACAACCACCATACACTCTAACCACCACCACCATACACTCTATCCACCACCACCATACACTCTAACCACCACCATACACTCTAACCACAACCACCATACACTCTAACCACCACCATAAACTCTAAACACCAACACCACCATACACTCTAACCACCACCATACACGCTAACCACCACCACCATACACTCTAACCACCACCAACATACACTCTAACCACCACCACCATACACTCTAACAACCATCACCACCTCCATACACTCTAACCACCACCACCATACACTCTAAGCCCCACCCCCACCACCATACACTCTAACCACCACCACCATACACTCTAACCACCACCATACACTCTAACCACCACCATACACTTTTACCACCACCATACACTCTAACCACCACCACCATACACTCTATCCACCACCACCATACACTCTATCCACCACCACCATACACTCTAACCACAACCACCATACACTCTAACCACCAACACCACCATACACTCTAACCACCAACACCGTACACTCTAACCACCACCAACATACACTCTAACCCCCACCGCCACTATACACTCTAACCCCCACCACCATTCACTCTATCCACCACCACCATACACTCTAACCACCACCATACACTCTAACCACAGCCACCATACACTCTAACCACCACCACCATAAACTCTAACCACCAACACCACCATACACTCTAACCACCACCACCGTACACTCTAACCACCACCAACATACACTCTAACCCCCACCGCCACCATACACTCTAACCCCCACCCCCACCACCATACAATCTAACCACCATCACCATACACTCTAACCACCACCACCACCACCATACACTCTAATCACCACCACCACCATACACTCTAACCACCACTGTACACTCTGACCACCACCAACATACACTCTAACCACCACCACCACCACCACCATACACTCTATCCACCACCACCACTATACACTATAACAACCACCATACACTCTAAACACAACCACCATACACTCTAACCACCACCACCACCATACACTCTAACCACCACCACCACCATACACTCTAACCACCATCACCATACACTCTAACCACCACCTCCATACACTCTAACCACCACCAACATACACTCTAACCACCACCAACATACACTCTAACCACAACCACCATACACTCTAACCACCACCACCATACACTCTATCCACCACCACCACCATACACTCTAACCACCACCACCATATACTCTAACCACCACCACCGTACACTCTAACCACCACCAACATACACTCTAACCACCACCCCCATACACTCTAACAACCATCACCACCACCATACACTCTAACCACCACCACCATACACTCTAACCACCACCATACACTCTAACCACCACCACCACCACCATACACTTTAACCACCACCATACACTCTAACCACAACCACCATACACTCTATCCACCACCACCATACACTCTAACCACAACCACCATACACTCTAACCACCACCACCATAAACTCTAACAACCAACACCACCATACACTCTAACCACCACCACCGTACACTCTAACCGCCACCAACATACACTCTAAACCCCACCACCAACATACACTCTAACCACAACCAACACCACCATACACTCTAACCACAACCACCATACACTCTAACCACAACCACCATACACTCTAACCACCACCACCATAAACTCTAACCACCACCACCATACACTCTAACCACCACCATTCAATCTAACCACCACCAACATACACTCTAACCACCACCACCACCATACACTCTAACCACCACCACCATACACTCTAACCACCACCATACACTCTAACCACAACCACCATACACTCTAACCACCACCACCATACACTCTATCCACCACCACCATACACTCTAACCACCACCATACACTCTAACCACAACCACCATACACTCTAACCACCACCACCATAAACTCTAAACACCAACACCACCATACACTCTAACCACCACCATACACGCTAACCACCACCACCATACACTCTAACCACCACCAACATACACTCTAACCACCACCCCCATACACTCTAACAACCATCACCACCTCCATACACTCTAACCACCACCACCATACACTCTAAGCCCCACCCCCACCACCATACACTCTAACCACCACCACCATACACTCTAACCACCACCATACACTCTAACCACCACCATACACTTTTACCACCACCATACACTCTAACCACCACCACCATACACTCTATCCACCACCACCATACACTCTATCCACCACCACCATACACTCTAACCACAACCACCATACACTCTAACCACCAACACCACCATACACTCTAACCACCAACACCGTACACTCTAACCACCACCAACATACACTCTAACCCCCCACCGCCACTATACACTCTAACCCCACCACCATTCACTCTATCCACCACCACCATACACTCTAACCACCACCATACACTCTAACCACAGCCACCATACACTCTAACCACCACCACCATAAACTCTAACCACCAACACCACCATACACTCTAACCACCACCACCGTACACTCTAACCACCACCAACATACACTCTAACCCCCACCGCCACCATACACTCTAACCCCCACCCCCACCACCATACAATCTAACCACCATCACCGTACACTCTAACCACCACCACCACCACCATACACTCTAATCACCACCACCACCATACACTCTAACCACCACTGTACACTCTGACCACCACCAACATACACTCTAACCACCACCACCACCACCACCATACACTCTATCCACCACCACCACTATACACTATAACAACCACCATACACTCTAAACACAACCACCATACACTCTAACCACCACCACCACCATACACTCTAACCACCACCACCATACACTCTAACCACCATCACCATACACTCTAACCACCACCATACACTCTAACCACCACCTCCATACACGCTAACCAACACCACCATAAACTCTAACCACCACCAACATAAACTCTAACCACCACCAACATACACTATAACCACCACCACCATACACTCTAACCACCAACACCACCATACACTCTAACCACCACCACCGTACACTCTAACCACCACCAACATACACTCTAACCCCCACCACCACCACCATACACTCTAACCACCACCACCACCATACACTCTAACCCCCACCACCACCACCATACAATCTAACCACCACCACCGTACACTCTAACCACCATCACCACCACCATACACTCTATCCACCACCACCACCATACACTTTAACCACCACCATACACTCTAACCACAGCCACCATACACTCTAACCACCAACACCACCATACACTCTAACCACCACCACCATACACTCTAACCACCATCACCATACACTCTAACCACCACCACCATACACTCTAACCACCACCTCCATACACGCTAACCAACACCACCATAAACTCTAACCACCACCAACATACACTATAATCACCACCACCACCATACACTCTAACCATCATCACCACCATACACTCTAACCACCACCACCACCATACACTCTAACCACCACCATACACTCTAACCACAACCACCATACACTCTAACCACCACCACCACCATACACTCTAACCACCACCACCACCATACACTCTATCCACCACCACCATAAACTCTAACCACCAACACCACCATACACTCTAACCACCACCATACACTCTAACCACAACCACCATACACTCTAACCACCAACACCACCATACACTCAAACCATCACCACTGTACACTCTAACCACCACCATCATACACTCTAACCACCATTACCACCACCATACACTCTAACCACCACCACCTAACCACAACCACCATACACTCTGACCACCACCACCATAAACTCTAACACCACCACCACCACAATACACTCTAACCACCACCATACACTCTAACTACAACCACCACATACACTCTAACCACCACCACCATAAACTCTAACCACCACCACAATACACTCTAACCACCACCATACACTCTAACCACCACCAACATACACTCTAAACCCCACCACCACCACCATACACTCTAACCACCACCAACACCACCACCACCATACACTCTAACCACCACCACCATACACTCTAACCACCACCACCATACACTCTAACCACCATCACCATTCAATCTAACCACCACCACCATACACTCTATCCACCACCACCATAAACTCTAACCACCAACACCACCATACACTCTAACCACCACCATACACTCTAACCACAACCACCATACACTCTAACCACCAACACCACCATACACTCAAACCATCACCACTGTACACTCTAACCACCACCATCATACACTCTAACCACCATTACCACCACCATACACTCTAACCACCACCACCTAACCACAACCACCATACACTCTGACCACCACCACCATAAACTCTAACACCACCACCACCACAATACACTCTAACCGCCACCATACACTCTAACTACAACCACCATACACTCTAACCACCACCACCATAAACTCTAACCACCACCACAATACACTCTAACCACCACCATACACTCTAACCACCACCAACATACACTCTAAACCCCACCCCCACCACCATACACTCTAACCACCACCAACACCACCACCACCATACACTCTAACCACCACCACCATACACTCTAACCACCACCACCATACACTCTAACCACCATCACCATTCAATCTAACCACCACCACCAACATACACACTAACCACCACCACCATACACTCTAACCACAATCACAATACACTCTCACCACCACCACCATACAGTCTAACGACCATCTCCATACACTCTAACTACCATCACCATACACTCTAACCACCACCACCATACACTCTAACCACCACCACCATACACTCTAACCACAATCACCATACACTCTCACCACCACCACCATACACTCTAACCACCACCTCCATACACTCTAACTACCATCACCATACACTCTAACCACCACCACCATACACTCTAACCACCACCATACACTCCAACCACCACCACCACCATACACTCTAACCACCACCACCACCACCACAATACACTCTAACCACCATCACCACCATACAATCTAACCACCACCATAAACTCTAACTACCATCACCATACACTCTAACCACCACCATACACTCTAACCACAACCACCATACACTCTAACCACCACCACCATAAACTCTAACCACCAACACCACCATACACTCTAACCACCGCCACCATACACTCTAAACACCACAAACACCACCATACAATCTAACCACCACCACCATACACTCTAACCACCACCACCATACACTCTAACCACAACCACCATACACTCTAAACACCACAAACACCACCATACAATCTAACCACCACCACCATAAACTCTAACCACCACCACCACCACAATACACTCTAACCACCACCATACACTCTAAGCACAACCACCATACACTCTAACCACCACCACCATAAACTCTAACCACCACCACAATACACTCTAACCACCACCATACACTCTAACCACCACCAACATACACTCTAACCCCCACCCCGACTCCCATACACTCTAACCACCACCACCGTACAGTCTAACCACCACCACCATACACTCTAACCACCACCATCACCATACACTCTAACCACCACCATACACTCTGACCACCACCACCATACACTCTAACCACCACCAACACCACCATACACGCTAACCACCACCACCATACACTCTAACCACCACCACCATACACTCTAACCCCACCGTACACTCTAACCACCAACACCATTCACTCTAACCACCACCACCACCACCACCATACACTCTAACCACCACCACCACCACAATACACTCTAACCACCATCACCACCATAAACTCTACCCTCCACCACCATACACTCTAACCACCACCATACACTCTAACCACCACCACCACAATACACTCTAACCACCACCATACACTCTAACCACAACCACCATACACTCTAACCACCACC
This sequence comes from Oncorhynchus gorbuscha, assembly GCF_021184085.1. Classification (NCBI taxonomy): domain Eukaryota; kingdom Metazoa; phylum Chordata; class Actinopteri; order Salmoniformes; family Salmonidae; genus Oncorhynchus; species Oncorhynchus gorbuscha. The sequence continues at coordinate 87,710,918 of NC_060185.1, forward strand.
ATACACTCTAACCACAACCACAATACACTCTATCCACCACCATACACTCTAACCACAACCACCATACACTCTAACCACAACCACAATACACTCTAACCACCACCATACACTCTAACCACAACCACCATACACTCTAACCACCACCACCACAATACACTCTAACCACCACCATACACTAACCACAACCACCATACACTCTAACCACAACCACCATACACTCTAACCACCACCACCACCATACACTCTAACCACCACCACCACCATACACTCTAACCACAACCACCACCATACACTCTAACCACAACCACCACCATACACTCTAACCACCACCACCACCATACACTCTAACCACAACCACCACCATACACTCTAACCACAACCACCACCATACACTCTAACCACAACCACCACCATACACTCTAACCACCACCACCACCATACACTCTAACCACCACCACACACTCTAACCACAACCACCACCATACACTCTAACCACAACCACCACCATACACTCTAACCACCACCACCACCATACACTCTAACCACCACCACCATACACTCTAACCACCACCACCATACACTCTAACCACCACCACCACCATACACTCTAACCACCACCACCACCATACACTCTAACCACCACCATACACTCTAACCACCACCACCACCATACACTCTAACCACCACAACCACCATACACTCTAACCACAACCACCATACACTCTAACCACCACCACCACCATACACTCTAACCACCACCATACACTCTAACCACCACCACCACCATACACTCTAACCACCACCACCATACACTCTAACCACCACCACCATACACTCTAACCACCACCAACATACACTCTAACCCCCACCATCACCACCACCATACACTCTAACCATCACCACCATACACTCTAACCCCACCACCATACAATCTAACCACCACCACCATACACTCTAACCCCCACCATCACCACCACCATACACTCTAACCACCACCACCATACACTCTAACCATCACCACCATACACTCTAACCACCACCACCATACACTCTAACCACCACCAACACCACCATACACTCTAACCACCACCACCATACACTCTAACCACCACCACCATACACTCTAACCCCCCACCGTACACTCTAACCACCAACACCATTCACTCTAACCACCACCACCACCACCACCATACACTCTAACCACCACCACCACCACAATACACTCTAACCACCATCACCACCATAAACTCTACCCTCCACCACCATACACTCTAACCACCACCATACACTCTAACCACCACCACCACAATACACTCTAACCACAACCATACACTCTAACCACAACCACCATACACTCTAACCACCACCACCACAATACACTCTAAACACCACCATACACTCTAACCACAACCACCATACACTCTAACCACAACCACCATACACTCTAACCACCACCACCACCATACACTCTAACCACCACCACCACCATACACTCTAACCACCACCACCATACACTCTAACCACAACCACCACCATACACTCTAACCACCACCACCACCATACACTCTAACCACCACCACCATACACTCTAACCCCCACCGTACACTCTAACCACCAACACCATTCACTCTAACCACCACCACCACCACCACCATACACTCTAACCACCACCACCACCACAATACACTCTAACCACCATCACCACCATAAACTCTACCCTCCACCACCATACACTCTAACCACCACCATACACTCTAACCACCACCACCACAATACACTCTAACCACAACCACCATACACTCTAACCACCACCATACACTCTAACCACAACCACCATACACTCTAACCACCACCATACACTCTAACCACAACCACCATACACTCTAACCACCACCACCACAATACACTCTAACCACAACCACCATACACTCTAACCACAACCACCATACACTCTAACCACAACCACCATACACTCTAACCACCACCACCACCATACACTCTAACCACCACCACCACCATACACTCTAACCACCACCACCACCATACACTCTAACCACCACCACCATACACTCTAACCACCACCATACACTCTAACCACCACCACCACCATACACTCTAACCACAACCACCATACACTCTAACCACCACCATACACTCTAACCACCACAACCACCATACACTCTAACCACAACCACCATACACTCTAACCACCACCACCACCATACACTCTAACCACCACCATACACTCTAACCACCACCACCACCATACACTCTAACGACCACCACCATACACTCTAACCACCACCACCATACACTCTAACCACCACCACCACCACCATACACTTTAACCACCACCACCATACACTCTAACCACCACCACCACCACCATACACTCTAACCACCACCACCATACACACTAACCACCACCATACAACTAGTTGTTCTCAAACTGTGGGGAGCGCCTGAGGGGTCGGCAGTGGTGGGGTGGGGTGTTAATGTAGTGTCAGGATTCAGACCCATCACTATTTCAGGCTCTAACCTCCCCTAGGACCATCACTGTGTCAGGCTGTAATCTCCCTAGGACCATCACTGTGTCAGGCTGTAATCTCCCCAGGTCCATCACTGTGTCAGGCTGTAATCTCCCTAGGACCATCAGTGTGTCAGGCTGTAATCTCCCTAGGACCATCACTGTGTCAGGCTGTAATCTCCCCAGGTCCATCACTGTGTCAGGCTGTAATCTCCCCTAGGACCATCACTGTGTCAGGCTGTAATCTCCCCTAGGACCATCACTGTGTCAGGCTGTAATCTCCCCAGGTCCATCACTGTGTCAGGCTGTAATCTCCCTAGGACCATCAGTGTGTCAGGCTGTAATCTCCCACTAGGACCATCACTGTGTCAGGCTGTAATCTCCCCTAGGTCCATCACTGTGTCAGGCTGTAAACTTCCCCAGGACCATCACTGTGTCAGGCTGTAAACTTCCCCAGGACCATCACTGTGCCAGGCTGTAATCTCCCCTAGGACCATCAGTGTGTCAGGCTGTAATCTCCCCTAGGACCATCACTGTGTCAGGCTGTAATCTCCCCTAGGTCCATCACTGTGTCAGGCTGTAATCTCCCCTAGGACCATCAGTGTGTCAGGCTGTAATCTCCCCTAGGACCATCACTGTGTCAGGCTGTAATCTCCCTAGGTCCATCACTGTGTCAGGCTGTAAACTTCCCCAGGACCATCACTGTGTCAGGCTCTAATCTCCCATCAGGGCTGTCAACTCAGCACTACTCTGCACAATGACAGTTTACTGGGATTCGGATCAAACAGAGAAAGAGAGAGGGAGAGGAGAGAATTTGAGATAGAGGAGAAAGACAGAGAGAGGCAAACGAGAAAGGGAGAGGGAGAGGAGAGAGGGAGAGAGAATTTGAGATAGAGGAGAAAGACAGAGAGAGGCAAACGAAAAAGGGAGAGGGAGAGGGAGAGAGGGAGAGAGAATTTGAGATAGAGGAGAAAGACAGAGAGAGGCAAACGAGAAAAAGAGAGGGAGAGGAGAGAGGGAGGGAGAGAGAATTTGAGATAGAGGAGAAAGACAGAGAGGCAAACGAGAAAGAGAGAGGGAGAGAAAAAAACAGCTCTCAAAGCAGAGGTGAGAGGAGGAGGAGAGGGGAAAGATGAAAGGAGAAATAAAGAGGGAAGAGTGAGAAAGGTTGCAGACTCTTTATAAATCTCAAACATCACAGTCTACCGTTGCCCAGCGCAGGGTGATGTCATCCAGAAACAGTGTCACCTAATGATTATTAATGTATCACCTGTGCTGTTGGGGGCTATGTGTGGCCGGGGCTGGAGGGGTGGGGGTGGGTGGGGGAGGGGGTGGGAGGTGGGGGTGCGGGTGTGAGTGGGGGGTTGTGTCTTAATATAGTCTTCAGAATGGTAGTCTGTTGGTGATGGAACAGGCCTTGTCTCCCCCCTCACTTTAGGATGATTGGACTAATAGGCTGCGCCCCAGGCTTCTGGTGGAGGGAGACAACCAATGCCCACTCATCCTCTTCCTTCTTCCTCCTTTTTTGGTATTTTAGTGCACTTCCCCTCTAAGAAGTTGAATGGTGAATGGGATTTAGTTGACCTTTTCATTTCTGTGGTTTTCGGCACATTTTGATGTTGATAGATGTGATTATGTAGATGTGATTAGAATGATGATCGTTGCCGATGGCGCTGTGTTTGAAACTGAAACTAGTCCTCGGGGAAACAAGCATCTGACCAAGATAGAGGAATAGTAAAGATGAATGGATAGAGAGATGGGATGGATAGAGAGTTTAATGAATGGAGATGATAGACGATCTTGAGTTTAGTCATATGAAAATGTATACACTCACTCCTGTAAGTCGCTCTGGATATGAGCGTTTGATCAATTGTATTCGTGTGAGTCCTCAGTGTCCAATCCAAACCAAATATCAGTATTCTGATGAAGAATGATGTCTCCCAATTGTGTCTGTGTGTGTGTTCAGCGTGGTCCAGCTGCATTTCTTAGAGAGAGAGAGACATATAACAGCTGGTAGGTTGACTGAGTATTTGAATGAAAACAGGAAGAGTGGATTGAGACAGACTTGGACCCAATCAGAGAAACATTACAAACATCTGTCGAAGAACCCCTGAATGTTTGTTGGTATGTCTATAGAGCATCTGTATGTTTGTTGGTATGTCTATAGAGCATCTGTGTGTTTGTTGGTATGTCTATAGAGCATCTGTGTGTTTGTTGGTATGTTTATAGAGCATCTGTGTGTTTGTTGGTATGTCTATAGAGCATCTGTGTGTTTGTTGGTATGTCTATAGAGCATCTGTGTGTTTGTTGGTATGTCTATAGAGCATCTGTGTGTTTGTTGATATGTCTATAGAGCATCTGTGTGTTTGTTGATATGTCTATAGAGCATCTGTGTGTTTGTTGGTATGTTTTAGAGCATCTGTGTGTGTTTGACAAGGCTGTAATTTACTCATAACTCTCTGAGTTTACCCAGGGTGACACTCCCAAGTCAGCATGAATCCATCCTCTTGCTCATTTGTGCACCGGGGCCTCCCACTCCTCTTTCTATTCTAGTTAGAGACAGTTTGCGTGAAGTGAGTAATACACAGCGTTGTATGAGATCTTCAGTTTCTTGGCAATTTCTCGCATAGAATAGCCTTCATTTCTGAGAGCAAGAATAGACTGACGAGTTTCAGAAGAAAGCTCTTCGTTTCTGGCCATTTTCAGCCTGTAATTGAACCCACAAATGCTGATGCTCCAGATACTCAACTAGTCTAAAGAAGGACAGTTTTATTGCTTCTTAATCAGCACAACAGTTTTCAGCTGTGCTAACATAATTGCAAAAGGGTTTTCTAATGATCAATTAGCCTTTTAAAATGATAAACTTGGATTAGCTAACACAACATGCCATTGGAACCCAGGAGTGATGGTTGCTGATAATGGGCCTGGGTACGCCTATGTAGACATTCCATTAACAATCATCCATTTCCAGCTACAATCATCCTTTACAACATTAACAATGTCTACACTGTATTTCTGATCAATTTGATATTATTTTAATGGTCAAAAAAATATGCTTTTCTTTCAAAAACAAGGACATTTCTAAGTGACCCCAAACTTTTGAATGGTAGTGTACATAGATATTCTAATTGTATCGCTGTATCTCTCAGTATCTCTCTCTCTGTCTCTCTCTCTCTTTGTCTCTTTCTCTCAATTCAATTCAATTCAAGGGCTTTATTGGCATGGGAAACATGTGTTAACATTGCCAAAGCAAGTGAGGTAGATAATATATAAAGTTAATATATAAAGTGAAATAAACAATAAAAATGAACAGTAAACATTACACATACAGAAGTTTCAAAACAATAAAGACATTAAAAATGTCATATTATATATATACAGTGTTTTAACAATGTACAAATGGTTAAGGTATACAAGGGGAAATAAATTAGCATAAATATGGGTTGTATTTACAATGGTGTTTGTTCTTCACTGGTTGCCCTTTTCTCGTGGCAACAGGTCACAAATCTTGCAGCTGTGATGGCACACTGTGGAATTTCACCCAGTAGATATGGGAGTTTATCAAAATTGGATTTGTTTTCGAATTCTTTGTGGATCTGTGTAATCTGAGGGAAATATGTCTCTCTAATATGGTCATACATTGGGCAGGAGGTTAGGAAGTGCAGCTCAGTTTCCACCTCATTTTGTGGGCAGTGAGCACATAGCCTGTCTTCTCTTGAGAGCCATGTCTGCCTACGGCGGCCTTTCTCAATAGCAAGGCTATGTTCACTGAGTCTGTACATAGTCAAAGCTTTCCTTAATTTTGGGTCAGTCACAGTGATCAGGTATTCTGCCGCTGTGTACTCTCTGTGTAGGGCCAAATAGCATTCTAGTTTGCTCAGTTTTTTTGTAAATTCTTTCCAATGTGTCAAGTAATTATCTTTTTGTTTTCTCATGATTTGGTTGGGTCTAATTGTGCTGCTGTCCTGGGGCTCTGTGGGGTGTGTTTGTGTTTGTCTCTCTGTCTCTCTCTGTATCTGTATCTATGTCTATCTCTGTATCTGTATCTATGTCTATCTCTGTATCTGTATCTATGTCTATCTCTGTATCTGTATCTCTGTCTATCTATGTCTATCTCTGTATCTGTATCTCTCTGTCTATCTCTGTATCTGTATCTCTCTGTCTATCTCTGTATCTGTATCTCTGTCTATCTCTGTATCTGTATCTCTGTCTATCTCTGTATCTGTATCTCTGTCTATCTCTGTATCTGTATCTATGTCTATCTCTGTATCTGTATCTCTGTCTATCTCTGTCTATCTCTGTATCTGTATCTCTATGTCTATCTCTGTATCTGTATCTCTCTGTCTATCTCTGTATCTGTATCTCTGTCTATCTCTGTATCTGTATCTATGTCTATCTCTGTATCTGTATCTCTGTCTATCTCTGTCTATCTCTGTATCTGTATCTATGTCTATCTCTGTATCTGTATCTATGTCTATCTCTGTATCTGTATCTCTGTCTATCTATGTCTATCTCTGTATCTGTATCTATGTCTATCTCTGTATCTGTATCTATGTCTATCTCTGTATCTGTATCTCTGTCTATCTATGTCTATCTCTGTATCTGTATCTATGTCTATCTCTGTATCTGTATCTATGTCTATCTCTGTATCTGTATCTATGTCTATCTCTGTATCTGTATCTCTGTCTATCTATGTCTATCTCTGTATCTGTATCTCTATGTCTATCTCTGTATCTGTATCTCTCTGTCTATCTCTGTATCTGTATCTCTGTCTATCTCTGTATCTGTATCTCTCTGTCTCTCTCTGTATCTGTATCTCTGTCTCTCTCTGTATCTGTATCTCTGTCTATCTCTGTATCTGTATCTCTGTCTATCTCTGTATCTGTATCTCTGTCTATCTCTGTATCTGTATCTCTCTGTCTCTCTCTGTATCTGTATCTCTGTCTCTCTCTGTATCTGTATCTCTGTCTCTCTCTGTATCTGTATCTCTGTCTCTCTCTGTATCTGTATCTGTATCTCTGTCTATCTCTGTATCTGTATCTCTCTGTCTATCTCTGTATCTGTATCTCTGTCTATCTCTGTATCTGTATCTCTGTCTCTCTCTGTATCTGTATCTCTGTCTCTCTCTGTATCTGTATCTCTGTCTATCTCTGTATCTGTATCTCTGTCTCTCTCTGTATCTGTATCTCTGTCTATCTCTGTATCTGTATCTCTCTGTCTATCTCTGTAATGCGTTGAGGCACTCTTTCCCTTTGTAGCTCAGAATGTCACCATGAATGTTTCTCTCACTCTTCCTCTCTCACTTTTCATCGCTCACTCTCGGTCTCTCTATTCCTGTCTCACTCTCTCTATCACACTCCTCTAATGTTCTCTTTCCCTTTCCCTCTCTCTGTTCTCTTTCCCTTTCCCTCTCTGTTCTCTTTCCCTTTACCTCTCTCTGTTCTCTTTACCTTTCTCTGTTCTGTTTACCTCTCTCTGTTCTCTTTACCTCTCTCTGTTCTCTTTACCTCTCTCTGTTCTCTTTCTCTTTACCTCTCTCTGTTCTCTTTCCCTCTCTCTGTTCTCTTTCCCTTTCCCTCTCTGTTCTCTGTTCTCTTTACCTCTCTCTGTTCTCTTTCCCTCTCTGTTCTCTTTTTCCTTTTACCTCTCTCTGTTCTCTTTCCCTTTACCTCTCTCTGTTCTCTTTACCTCTCTCTGTTCTCTTTACCTCTCTCTGTTCTCTTTACCTCTCTGTTCTCTTTTTCCTTTTACCTCTCTCTGTTCTCTTTCCCTTTACCTCTCTCTGTTCTCTTTACCTCTCTCTGTTCTCTTTACCTCTCTCTGTTCTCTTTCCCTTTACCTCTCTCTGTTCTCTTTACCTCTCTCTGTTCTCTTTACCTCTCTCTGTTCTCTTTCCCTTTACCTCTCTCTGTTCTCTTTACCTCTCTCTGTTCTCTTTACCTCTCTCTGTTCTCTTTACCTCTCTGTTCTCTTTTTCCTTTTACCTCTCTCTGTTCTCTTTCCCTTTACCTCTCTCTGTTCTCTTTCCCTCTCTGTTCTCTTTTTCCTTTTACCTCTCTCTGTTCTCTTTCCCTTTACCTCTCTCTGTTCTCTTTACCTCTCTCTGTTCTCTTTACCTCTCTCTGTTCTCTTTACCTCTCTCTGTTCTTTTTCCCTTTCCCTCTCTCTGTTCTCTTTCCCTTTACTTCTCTCTTATCTTTCCCTCTCTCTGTTCTCTTTCCCTTTCCCTCTCTCTGTTCTCTTTCCCTTTACCTCTCTCTGTTCTCTTTACATCTCTCTGTTCTCTTTCCCTTTCCCTCTCTGTTCTCTTTCCCTTTACCTCTCTCTGTTCTCTTTCCATTTACCTCTCTCTGTTCTCTTTACCTCTCTCTGTTCTCTTTCCCTTTGCCTCTCTCTGTTCTCTTTCCCTTTCCCTCTCTCTGTTCTTTCCCTTTACCTCTCTCTGTTCTCTTTCCCTTTCCCTCTCTCTGTTCTCTTTCCCTTTACCTCTCTCTGTTATCTTTCCCTCTCTCTGTTCTCTTTCCCTTTCCCTCTCTCTGTTCTCTTTACCTCTCTCTGTTCTCTTTCCCTTCCCTCTCTCTGTTCTCTTTACCTCTCTCTGTTCTCTTTCCCTTTCCCTCTCTGTTCTCTTTCCCTTTACCTCTCTCTGTTATCTTTCCCTCTCTCTGTTCTCTTTCCCTTTCCCTCTCTCTGTTCTCTTTAACTCTCTCTGTTATCTTTCCCTTTACCTCACTCTGTTCTCTTTCCCTTTCCCTCTCTCTGTTCTCTTTCCCTTTCCCTCTCTCTGTGCCCTTTCCCTTTCCCTCTCTCTGTTCTCTTTCCCTTTCCCTCTCTCTGTTCTCTTTCCCTTTCCCTCTCTCTGTTCTCTTTCCCTTTCCCTCTCTCTGTTCTCTTTCCCTTTACCTCTCTCTGTTCTCTTTCCCTTTACCTCTCTCTGTTCTCTTTCCCTTTCCCTCTCTCTGTTCTCTTTACCTCTCTCTGTTCTCTTTCTCTTTACCTCTCTCTGTTCTCTTTACCTCTCTCTGTTCTCTTTCCCTTTCCCTCTCTCTGTTCTCTTTCCCTTTACCTCTCTCTGTTCTCTTTACCTCTCTCTGTTCTCTTTCCCTTTCCCTCTCTCTGTTCTCTTTCCCTTTACCTCTCTCTGTTCTCTTTACCTCTCTCTGTTCCCTTTCCCTCTCTCTGTTCTCTTTCCCTTTCCCTCTCTCTGTTCTCTTTCCATTTCCCTCTCTCTGTTCTCCTTCCCTTTCCCTCTCTCTGTTCTCTTTCCCTTTACCTCTCTGTGTTCTCTTTCCCTTTACCTCTCTCTGTTCTCTTTCCCTTTACCTCTCTCTGTTCTCTTTCCATTTACCTCTCTCTGTTCTCTTTACCTCTCTCTGTTCTCTTTCCCTTTCCCTCTCTCTGTTCTCTTTCCCTTTACCTCTCTCTGTTCTCTTTCCCTCTCTCTGTTCTCTTTCCCTTTCACTCTCTCTGTTCCCTTTCCCTCTCTCTGTTCTCTTTCCCTTTCCCTCTCTCTGTTCTCGTTCCCTTTACCTCTCTCTGTTCTCTTTCCCTCTCTCTGTTCTCTTTCCCTTTACCTCTCTCTGTTCTCTTTCCCTTTACCTCTATCTGTTCTCTTTCCCTTTACCTCTCTCTGTTCTCTTTCCCTTTACCTCTCTCTGTTCTCTTTCCCTCTCTCTGTTCTCTTTCCCTTTACCTCTCTGTTCTCTTTCCCTCTCTCTGTTCTCTTTCCCTTTCCCTCTCTCTGTTCCCTTACCCTTTCCCTCTCTCTGTTCTCTTTCCCTTTACCTCTCTCTGTTCTCTTCCCTTTCCCTCTCTCTGTTCTCTTTCCCTTTACCTCTCTCTGTTCTCTTTCCCTTTACCTCTCTCTGTTCTCTTTCCCTTTACCTCTCTCTGTTCTCTTCCCTTTCCCTCTCTCTGTTCTCTTTCCCTTTACCTCTCTCTGTTCTCTTTCCCTTTACCTCTCTGTTCTCTTTCCCTTTACCTCTCTTTGTTCTCTTTCCCTTTACCTCTCTTTGTTCTCTTTCCCTTTCCTCTCTCTGTTCTCTTTACCTCTTTCTGTTCTCTTTCCCTTTCACTCTCTCTGTTCTCTTTCCCTATACTTCTCTCTGTTCTCTTTCCCTATACCTCTCTCTGTTCTCTTTACCTCTCTCTGTTCTCTTTCCCTTTCCCTCTCTCTGTTCTCTTTCCCGTTCCCTCTCTCTGTTCTCTTTCCCTTTACCTCTCTCTGTTCTCTTTCCTTTTCCCTCTCTCTGTTCTCTTTACCTCTCTCTGTTCTCTTTCCCTCTCTCTGTTCTCTTTCCCTTTCCCTCTCTCTGTTCTCTTCCCTTTCCCTCTCTCTGTTCTCTTTCCCTTTACCTCTCTCTGTTCTCTTTCCCTTTACCTCTCTCTGTTCTCTTTACCTCTCTCTGTTCTCTTTCCCTTTACCTCTCTCTGTTCTCTTTACCTCTCTCTGTTCTCTTTCCTTTTCCCTCTCTCTGTTCTCTTTACCTCTCTCTGTTCTCTTTACCTCTCTCTGTTCTCTTTCCCTTTCCCTCTCTCTGTTCTCTTTCCCTTTACCTCTCTCTGTTCTCTTTCCCTTTCCCTCTCTCTGTTCTCTTTCCCTTTCCCTCTCTCTGTTCTCTTTACCTCTCTCTGTTCTCTTTCTCTTTACCTCTCTCTGTTCTCTTTACCTCTCTCTGTTCTCTTTCCCTTTCCCTCTCTCTGTTCTCTTTCCCTTTACCTCTCTCTGTTCTCTTTACCTCTCTCTGTTCTCTTTCCCTTTCCCTCTCTCTGTTCTCTTTCTCATCTCTGTATCTGTATCTCTGTCTATCTCTGTATCCTTTACCTCTCTCTGTTCTCTTTACCTCTCTCTGTTCTCTTTCCCTTTCCCTCTCTCTGTTCCCTTTCCCTTTCCCTCTCTCTGTTCTCTTTCCCTTTCCCTCTCTCTGTTCTCTTTCCATTTCCCTCTCTCTGTTCTCTTTCCCTTTCCCTCTCTCTGTTCTCTTTCCCTTTACCACTCTGTGTTCTCTTTCCCTTTACCTCTCTCTGTTCTCTTTCCCTTTACCTCTCTCTGTTCTCTTTCCCTTTACCTCTCTCTGTTCTCTTTCCCTCTCTCTGTGCCCTTTCCCTTTCCCTCTCTCTGTTCTCTTTCCCTTTCCCTCTCTCTGTTCTCTTTCCCTTTCCCTCTCTCTGTTCTCTTTCCCTTTCCCTCTCTCTGTTCTCTTTCCCTTTCCCTCTCTCTGTTCTCTTTCCCTCTCTCTGTTCTCTTTCCCTTTCACTCTCTATGTTCCCTTTCCCTCTCTCTGTTCTCTTTCCCTTTCCCTCTCTCTGTTCTCGTTCCCTTTACCTCTCTCTGTTCTCTTTCCCTTTACCTCTCTCTGTTCTCTTTCCCTTTACCTCTATCTGTTCTCTTTCCCTTTACCTCTCTCTGTTCTCTTTCCCTTTACCTCTCTCTGTTCTCTTTCCCTCTCTCTGTTCTCTTTCCCTTTACCTCTCTGTTCTCTTTCCCTCTCTCTGTTCTCTTTCCCTTTCCCTCTCTCTGTTCCCTTACCCTTTCCCTCTCTCTGTTCTCTTTCCCTTTACCTCACTCTGTTCTCTTCCCTTTCCCTCTCTCTGTTCTCTTTCCCTTTACCTCTCTCTGTTCTCTTTCCCTTTACCTCTCTCTGTTCTCTTTCCCTTTACCTCTCTCTGTTCTCTTTCCCTCTCTCTGTTCTCTTTCCCTTTACCTCTCTGTTCTCTTTCCCTCTCTCTGTTCTCTTTCCCTTTCCCTCTCTCTGTTCCCTTACCCTTTCCCTCTCTCTGTTCTCTTTCCCTTTACCTCTCTCTGTTCTCTTTCCCTTTACCTCTCTGTTCTCTTTCCCTTTACCTCTCTTTGTTCTCTTTCCCTTTACCTCTCTTTGTTCTCTTTCCCTTTCCTCTCTCTGTTCTCTTTACCTCTTTCTGTTCTCTTTCCCTTTCCCTCTCTCTATTCTCTTTCCCTATACCTCTCTCTGTTCTCTTTCCCTATACCTCTCTCTGTTCTCTTTACCTCTCTCTGTTCTCTTTCCCTTTCCCTCTCTCTGTTCTCTTTCCCGTTCCCTCTCTCTATTCTCTTCCCTTTCCCTCTCTCTGTTCTCTTTCCCTTTACCTCTCTCTGTTCTCTTTCCTTTTCCCTCTCTCTGTTCTCTTTACCTCTCTCTGTTCTCTTTCCCTTTCCCTCTCTCTGTTCTCTTCCCTTTCCCTCTCTCTGTTCTCTTTCCCTTTACCTCTCTCTGTTCTCTTTCCCTTTACCTCTCTCTGTTCTCTTTACCTCTCTCTGTTCTCTTTCCCTTTACCTCTCTCTGTTCTCTTTACCTCTCTCTGTTCTCTTTCCTTTTCCCTCTCTCTGTTCTCTTTACCTCTCTCTGTTCTCTTTACCTCTCTCTGTTCTCTTTCCCTTTCCCTCTCTCTGTTCTCTTTCCCTTTACCTCTCTCTGTTCTCTTTCCCTTTCCCTCTCTCTGTTCTCTTTCCCTTTACCTCTCTCTGTTCTCTTTCCTTTTCGCTCTCTCTGTTCTCTTTACCTCTCTCTGTTCCCTTTCCCTTTACCTCTCTCTGTTCTCTTTCCCTTTACCTCTCTCTGTTCTCTTTCCCTTTACCTCTCTCTGTTCTCTTTCCCTTTACCTCTCTCTGTTCTCTTTCCTTTCCCTCTCTCTGTTCTCTTTACCTCTCTCTGTTCTCTTTCCTTTTCCCTCTCTCTGTTCTCTTTACCTCTCTCTGTTCTCTTTACCTCTCTCTGTTCTCTTTCCCTTTACCTCTCTCTGTTCTCTCTGACTGAAACACCCTGCTGCCCTTTGTTTTATGCTGACAGTGTATTCTGTTCACCAGCACTGTTTTCAGTGGGGTCATGTTCTCTCTCTCTTTCTTTCTGTATGTTCCAGGCAGTTATTGGCCCCCGGATATCAGGAGATATGGTACAGTCCCAGCGGTTCCCGCCAGACCTCCTATCCACCCAGCACTGTGAGTTCAATGGGATGTCCCAAAGCATCTAACAATAGGGGGCTATTCATGAAACCAGCCTATTTCTGTTTTTTGGATGTCCAATAGCTAAAGAGTTGGCTGAGTCCGAGACAGGCTAACCAAGCTCTCAAATCTTAGGTGCCATCATTGCAAAAAGAAAAGTGCATGATGTGAGTTTGTTTAACTCTCCTCTCATTTTGCAGGGCCACTGTTTCTACCATGGTGATGTCCGGGGTGTGGAGGGGTCCAGTGTAGCACTCAGCACCTGCTCAGGTCTCAGGTAAGCGTTTCCACCAGTAACCCTGCTGATGGAAGTGGTGATCACTAACTGCATGGAATAGGACAGCACTCCAACAGATTAATTCAGTTGATTTTAATGGCCATTCAGACATATATTTGTCACACGGTCATTTGCAATCAAACATAATAGGAGAGCAGGCACTGTCAAAAGCAGGTGTAGAAAGCATCTGGAGAAGGGTTGCCCACAGCCCCTGGTATGACGCCTCTCTCTGATACAATCTTCACTGAGCCAGAACCTGCTATGTGCTGGGTGTCTATTGGGAGAAGCTTCAGCAGCATAGCCAATGGTACACTGCAGGAAGCCTACAGACCTACAGCACTATATGTCCCAGCTGACTGAGTGGAAACATCAGAAATCTCCCTGAGGATCTCTCCTCCTCCTCCTCTGTCTCTCTCTCTCTCTCTCTCTCTCTCTGTCTCTCTGTCTCTCTGTCTCTCTGTGTCTCTGTGTCTCTGTGTGTCTCTCTCTCGCTCTCTGTGTGTCTGTCTCTCTCCTTCTTCTCTCTCTCTCTCTCTCTCTCTCTCTCTCTCTCTCTCTCTCTCTGTGTGTCTGTCTCTCTCCTTCATCTTCTCTCTCTCTTTCTCTCTCTCTCTGTGTGTCTGTCTCTCTCCTTCTTCTTGTCTCTCTCTCTCTCTCTCTCTCTCTCTCTCTCTCTCTCTCTCTCTCTCTCTCTCTCTGTGTGTCTGTCTCTCTCCTTCATCTTCTCTCTCTCTGTCTCTCTCTCTCTCTGTGTGTCTGTCTCTCTCCTTCATCTTCTCTCTCTCTGTCTCTCTCTCTCTGTCTCTCTGTCTCTCTGTCTCTCTCTCTCTCTCTCTCTCTCTCTCTCTCTCTCTCTCTGTGTGTCTCTCTCTCTCTCTCTGTGTCTGTCTCTCTCCTTCTTCTTCTCTCTCTCTTTCTGCTCCATCCATCTGGTATCATAATTTATATACACAGTTCAGTCATGATGTAGTTGTCTAAGACCTGACATGTAAATCCCTGCTGCTTCTAGTTTTACATTCTGACATATGTAACTTATATATATATGCCATTTAGCAGACGCTTTTATCCAAAGCGACTTACAGTCATGTGTGCATACATTCTTCTCGCAATAGATATTTGAGTTTTAAACACTAGCTACGTTCCCAGCTATAATAGTTTTAGTTAGTTAGGTAATATAAATCTTTTATGTTTTCTAGCCTGGAACTGATGTGACCCAGATCTCTGTTTCTCTAGGGGACTGGTTACGGTGAACACCAGTGTCAGCTACCTGATAGAACCCCTGCCCTCTATCACCATGGATACACAGCCTCCTCACGCCGTGTTCCGAGCCGAGAACCTCCGTTTGCCCAACGGAACCTGCGGGCAACGCCATAGCAACCAAGGCCAGGGGGAGGGGCTGGGTGACCTCATCCAGGGAATGATGTCACCGTGGGGCAGAAGGGTGAGTGGAGGAGGGACAGATAGACTGGTTGGTATCTGATATGAGAACCACCACTATCTTCTTCAGAGAATAGGGAGCGCTACTTTGTATCAGTGAAATATCAGCCATTTTAAGTCCCATGGAAAACAGGCATAACATGCTATGAGTTGATAATGAAACATTATAGGGGTACATGTGTGTGGCGCGCGCTCATAACAAGTAATAATGCACTGTAATAGTTGGCTATGAAGTTCTCTACTATGTCCTGATATTTCTCCAGGAGCGGAGAGACGTGGGTCAGAGTATGAAGTATGTAGAGCTGCTGCTGGTAGCTGACCATGCTGAGGTAAGAGGCCAGACATTTTACTTGGCCGTTTATTCCAGTTCGTCAGTTGTATCGGTGAGAGGATAGAAAGGATGCACGACCTCCATCTCCTCTTCTGACCTGTGACTCATACTGCAAGGAAAGACTGAACTAGAGACACTTCATCTCTCTGTTACATCCCCCCATCCCTTCATCTCTCTATCGTCATACTTCAACCACATCCTCCCCACTTCCCTCTATTGAGACCTGACAGGGTCTGTTCTAATGAGACCTAACAGGGTCTGTTCTAATGAGACCTAACAGGGTCTGTTCTAATGAGACCTAACAGGGTCTGTTCTAATGAGACCTAACAGGGTCTGTTCTAATGAGACCTAACAGGGTCTGTTCTAATGATACCTAACAGGGTCTGTTCTAATGAGACCTAACAGGGTCTGTTCTAATGAGACCTAACAGGGTCTGTTCTAATGAAACCTAACAGGGTCTGTTCTAATGAGACCTAACAGGGTCTGTTCTAATGAAACCTATCAGGGTCTGTTCTAATGAGACCTAACAGGGTCTGTTCTAATGAGACTTAACAGGGTCTGTTCTATTGAGACCTAACAGGGTCTGTTCTAATGAGACCTAACAGGGTCTGTTCTAATGAGACCTAACAGGGTCTGTTCTAATGAGACCTAACAGGGTCTGTTCTAATGAGACCTAACAGGGTCTGTTCTAATGAGACCTAACAGGGTCTGTTCTAATGAGACCTAACAGGGTCTGTTCTAATGAGACCTAACAGGGTCTGTTCTAATGAGACCTAACAGGGTCTGTTCTAATGAGACTTAACAGGGTCTGTTCTATTGAGACCTAACAGGGTCTGTTCTAATATCCTTCATTGCTGTCTGATGTGTCTGATTGGTTGAGGTCATCCTGCTGCCCTGACTCACATCCTGTGTGAAATTTTACAAGCATGGCAGTAACTGTGTGTGTGTGTGTGTGTGTGTGTGTGTGTGTGTGTGTGTGTGTGTGTGTGTGTGTGTGTGTGTGTGTGTGTGTGTGTGTGTGTGTGTGTGTGTGTGTGTGTGTGTGTGTGTGTGTGTGTGTGTGTGTGTGTGTGTGTGTGTGTGTGTGTGTGTAGTTTCAGAAGCACGGCGGGGACTTAAAAAGGACGAAAAGGAAACTGCTGGAGGCGGCTAACTACGTAGACAAGGTGAGAAAAGCCCACACACGGTGGTTCATTTGGGATTAGTTTGGGGGCGTGGCCAGATGGAGATACAATATAATACCGACAAAAGGCACATATCACAGCATACTACCATTTTGAGGGATAGAAGAACTGTGAGATGGTCTGCTGACTTTTTATAAGGACATTCTACTGCAAAATGAATGAAAGTAAAATGTTATAAAATACCATTTCCCCCCAAAATGAGCCCAATAACATATAGGTCCATATGATCAGGCAGGCTAGATCACAAACTTTAAAGTGTCAACAATAGGCTAGTTAGAAACATATTACTGACTTGTCCCAACAACAACAAAACATGTTCCACTGGCACTCAGCCAACCAAAGATCATGTACGGTGAATGTTATGTACCTGTTACACCTGATCCCTGTTACATCTGATCCCTGTTACACCTGATCCCTGTTACACCTGATCCCTGTTACACCTGATCCCTGTTACACCTGATCCCTGTTACACCTGATCCCTGTTACACCTGATTCCTGTTACACCTGATCCCTGGTACATTTAGCCCCGGTCTCCCCTCTACCTTCAACGCCCACTGGCACAATTGGCGAGCGCGGACGCGCATAAACCATGCAGCTGTTAAGCACTCTGGTTCTAAACACTCTGGTACTAAATATTCTGGTTCTAAACAATCTGGTTCTAAACACTCTGGTTCGAAACAATCTGGTTCTAAACACTCTGGTTCTAAACACTCTGGTTCTAAATATCCTGGTTCTAAACACTCTGGTTCTAAACACTCTAGTTCTAAACACTCTGGTTCTAAACATTCTGGTTCTAAACATTCTGGTTCTAAACACTCTGGTTCTAAACACTCTGGTTCTAAACACTCTGGTTCTAAACACTCTTGTTCTAAACATTCTGGTTCTACACATTCTGGTTCTAAACACTGGTTCTAAACACTCTGGTTCTAAAATTGTGTATTTTAGGCCTACTAATTTCTTGGATTTGAGAATTAAGTATAGCCTGATAACACTAGAAAGCGCAGTGGCCATCAAAATTGATTTCAAAGGTGTGTTTTATCAGGACTGCATTAAGAACGTTGTACAATGACTGGGCAAGCATATTTATCTCCCTGTGCAGCAATCTCAATTTGACAGAGCCTCTAGAGGAATGTTATTTTCTCTCATAGATTGCGACAGGTTGAACAATTGAATAGGTCAACTATTCTACTATGGGATTGTCTAATTTAGCTGTTGTTTACTCGTGTTGTTGGCTGTGGAAAATAATTTTTCATTAGATAATTCAAATAACCATAGGTACCGGGTCTCAGCTCCGTCTGGCTCTCATCTGGATCATAGGTGCCGGGTCTTGTACCCGGCGGGACCCGACCCAATTTAACCCCTACACACACTCAGACATTCACTACTGTATCCTCACTGAACATAATTAACAATTATATTGTACTTCCATGTTAGTCAAATTGTCTTTTGGTGTGTGTGTGTGTGTGTGTGTGTGTGTGTGTGTGTGTGTGTGTGTGTGTGTGTGTGTGCGTGCGTGCGTGCGTGCGTGCGTGCGTGCGTGCGTGCGTGCGTGCGTGCGTGCGTGCGTGCGTGCGTGCGTGCGTGCGTGCGTGCGTGCGTGCGTGCGTGCGTGCGTGCGTGCGTGCGTGCGTGCGTGCGTGCGTGCGTGCGTGCGTGCGTGCGTGCGTCGGTCTGCGTGCGTGCGTGGTGCGTGCGTGCGTGCGTGCGTGCAGGATCAGTGCGTGCGTCTGGTAACGTGCGTGCGTGCGTGCAGCGTACGTGCGTGGGAGTGTTCGTGCGTGCGTGCGTGCGTGCGTGCGTGCAGCTGCGTGCGTACGTGCGTGCGTGCAACGCTCAACGTGCGTGCGTGCGTGCGTGTGTGTGTGCAGTACTACAAGTCTCTAAGTATTCGTGTGGCAGTGATCGGTCTGGAGGTGTGGTCTGATCAGGACAGGATCAGTGTGTCTGGTAACCCCTACAGTACCCTGGGAGTGTTCCTGGCTTGGAGACGCAAACAGCTACACACACTACCTAACGACAACGCTCAACTCATCACGTTAGTGTGACACACACACACTACCTAACGACAACGCTCAACTCATCACGTTAGTGTGACACACACACACACACTACCTAACGACAACACTCAACTCATCACGTTAGTGTGACACACACACACACACTACCTAACGACAACACTCAACTCATCACGTTAGTGTGACACACACACACACTCCTCAACGACAACACTCAACTCAACTCATCACGTTAGCGTGACACACAGATACACACACACACACACACACTCTTCAATGACAATGCTCAGCTCATAACATTAGTGTTACACACACTCCTTGCTGCACTCTCCTTTGATCCATCCATCCTTAATCCATCCATCCTTAATCCATCCATCCTTAATCCATCTCTCTTCCTTCCATTAAAACCATTCAGTGGAACTACACAGCAGTGTTTTTTGTTCCCACAGGGGCGTGGCGTTTCAGGGCACCACCATTGGGCTGGCCCCTCTCAGAGCCATGTGCTCAGAGTACCAGTCAGGGGGAGTCAACTCAGTAAGACTACAACAGAACTCTGTCGTTTGAGATTTGACCATAGCCAATAGCAGCCCAGTAAAGATGTCTCTAAAGTTGTAATGAAGTTGTGATGTATTTGTAATAGCACACATAGATCTAGAACCAAGCTAACATGAGATGTATGTCCGTTTGACTTTCATTACGGGAATTCACCTGTAACCCCCTGACCTCTACCCCCCCTGCAGGACCACTCTGACAGTGCTGTGGGCGTGGCAGCGACCATGGCCCACGAGATGGGGCATAACTTTGGCATGAGCCACGACAGCCCTGGGTGCTGCCAGGCCAAGGCTGATGATGGAGGCTGCATCATGGCTGCTGCCACTGGGTGAGAGAATCTATCTATGTTGAAAATCTATCTTTCTATTAAAGAGATGTTATCTCAATGACAATAAAGCATTTATGAATAAAGGTTAAATAACTAATGTTACAATGATTGATCCTGCTTTGTAAAAGACCGTCCTGGGACATGTTCAGCTGAGCAAAATGTTGTGCAATATGATTGTCTGTATAGAAATATATTACTTAGAACATACTTTCTTCTCTGACATGTAGAGTAGAAGGAATCACCTAGTCTATTCATAGCATGTTCTATCTGTAACGTTGGCATCGTTGCTCCTTACCGAATACACCCCTGGTGTGTGTGTCGCAGCTACCCATTCCCACGTGTGTTTAATGGCTGTAACCACCGGGAGCTGAGCAGGTATCTGAGCTCTGGAGGGGGGAAGTGTCTGTTCAACCTCCCCAACACCAGAGCCATGCACGGGGGGCAGCGCTGTGGGAACGGGTACCTGGAGGATGGAGAGGAGTGTGACTGTGGAGATGAGGAGGTGAGGAGGGGGGGGGGGGGGTACGTGCGTGCGTGCATACTGATTGTCCATCCTCTCTCTACAGGAGTGTTCCAGTCCCTGCTGTAATGCCAACAACTGTACTCTGACGGCTGGAGCAGAGTGTTCCCACGGAGTCTGCTGTCACAACTGTAAGGTACTGTACACTGTCCTCTCTCTCTCTGTCTGACGTCTTCTCTCGCTGTGTCTCTCTCTCTTTCTCTGTCTCTGTGTTTCTCTGTCTCTCTGCCTGTGTCTCTCTGTCTCTCGCTCTCGTTTTCTCTCTCTCTCTCTCTCTCTCTCTCTCTCTCTCTCTCTCTCTCTCTCTCTCTCTCTCTCTCTCTCTCTCTCTCTCTCTCTCTCTCTCTCTCTCATTGAAGAGTCCAGATGTGTTGTGTCGTTTAATAGTCCACACTGTCCTCTATCTCTCTTTCTGGTCGTACTCTCGCTCTCTCTCTCCCCCACTCAATTCAATTCAAAGGTCTTTATTGGCAGGGGAAACACATGTTTACATCGCCGAAGCAAGTGAAATAGATAGTAAACAAAAGTAAAATAAACAATCAAAATTAACATGAAATATTACACAAGTCTAATAAAAATAAAGACATTTTAAATGTCCTATTATGTCTACATACAGTGTTGTAATGATGTGCTAATATTTCAACTATTTTAATAAGGGAAAATAAATAAATATGGGTTGTATTTACATTGGTGTTTGTTCTTCACTGGTTCCCATTTTCTTGTAGCAACAGGTCAACAGGTCACACATATTGCTGGTGTGGTGTGATTTCACTGAGTAGATATGGGAGTTAATCTGAGGGAAATATGTGTCTCTAATATGGTCATGCATTTGGCAGGAGGTTAGGAAGTGCAGCTCAGTTTCCACCTCATTTTGTTGGCAGTGTGAGAGAGCCAGGTCTGCCTGCTGTGGCCTCTCTCAATAGCAATGCTCTGTACATAGTCAAAGCTTTCCTTCATTTTGGGTCAAATAGCATTTTAGTTTGCTCAGTGTTTTTGTTAATTCTTTCCAATGTGTCAAGAAATTATGTGTTTGTTTTCTCATGATTTGCTTGTGTCATTGTGTTGCTGTCCTGGGGCTCTGTAGTTGTATATGTATTTATTACGGATCCCTTTTAGCTGCTGCCTTGACATGCTTCTCCTCTTAGCCACTGTTGTATCAAAATGTTTTGACCATGACAGTTTACAATCCAGGGTTTCTCCAAGCACTTTAGTTACATCAACTTTCCACATGATTTATTACGATATTTAGTTGAAGTTTAGGGTTAACTGAATGATTTGTCCCAAATACAATACTTTTAATGTTATGGCTCTCTCTGGCAGGAAGAGTGGACCAAAGCGTGGAAAGTGTTCATGATTCTTTTCTTTCAAAAAACACTCAAACAAAATAACAAACGTGAAAACGAAAGCGCACAGTTCTGTCAGGCAGAAACACTAAACAGAAAACAAGATCCCAAAAAACCCAAAAGGAAAATGACAACTTATATGTGATCCCCAATCAGAGACAACGATAGACAGCTGCCTCTGATTGGGAACCACACGGCCAAACACAAAGAAATAGAAAACATAGACTTTCCCACCCGAGTCACACCCTGACCTAACCAAACATAGAGAATAAAAAGGATCTCTAAGGTCAAGGCGTGACATTTAGTTTACGAAATATTTAGGACTAACTTATTCCTTGCCACACATTCTGAAACTAACTGCAACTCTTTGTTTAGTGTTGCAGTCATTTCAGTCACTGTAGTAGCTGACATGTATAGTGTTGAGTCATCCGCATACATAGACACGATGGCTTTACTCAAAGCATGTTATTAGTAAAAATTGAAAAAGGTAATGGGCCTAGACAGCTGCCCTGGGGAATTCCTGATTCTACATTCATTATGTTGGAGGGAAAAATTTTCAATTCCTCATCAATCCACAGGGATTTAACAGTTTTTACAGTAATTTTCTTAATGGGTGCATGCTTATTAGTAACTGTGATAAGCAATTTCATAAATGTGTCAAGCGCAGCGTCTAGTTACTGCTTTCAAGAAAATGTATATGGCATTAGTAAATAAGTGTTGATACATGTTGTTGATTTCATTCCTGTGCTGTTTGTAACTACCCTGGTAGGTTGACTGATAACCTGAAGCAAGCTTTTTCTTGAGTGGGCAGCTTGATGAATGCCAGTAAATATTTAAATCACCCAGAAAATATTCCTCTCTGTTGATATGACATACATTGTCAAGCATTTCACATGTTATCCAGATACTGACTGTTAGTGCTTGGTGGTCTATAGTAGCTTCCCACAAGAATGGCTTTAGGTGAGGCAGATGAACCTGTAGCCATATTACTTCAACAGTACTTAACATGAGATCATCTCTAAGCTTTACAGGAATGTGGTTCTGAATATAAACAGAAACACCTCCACCATTGGCATTTCAATATTTTATGTAAATGTTATAACCGTGTATTGCTACCACTGTATCATCAAAGGTATTATCTAAGCGAGTTTCAGAGATGTGAATATGAAATATGAACATGAAAGTTATCTGTTACTAGCAATTTATTGATTTCTTGAACCTTGTTTCTTCAGCTACCTATGTTAACGTGGGCTATTGTTAGCACTTTTCTTCTGGGATGCTTACTTGTTTTTATTGCTTTACTGAGAAGCATAGCAGAAGTAGACATGCTCATGTTATTTCTGTTAGTGTAGAGAAGCTGCACACAGTGGACTTCCTCCTAGGGAACACCGGCTCAGTGATAACAGAATAAATCTGGTTCATAGGCACATGATTACTGCGTACAATAGCTATAGGATCAGCAGTGGCTAACTACCCTGACCTGTCTGTCTGGGTAGTTAGAGGGACATAAATTAGGTTACTTACTTTGTGTCTACTAATGCTCCTGTTGTTATGTGCATTTGCTGAAGCCTTATGAAAACTCTACATCACAATGGTAGGGAGTAACTGAGCTGGGCTTGGGTCATTGATAAGTCATTGTCTCAACGCAGCCTTATAATGCTGTGAAAGGATCCAGGAACCCAAATGATTTGGGTGGATCCCATCCTCCTTATAAAACGTGTTTCTGTTTCCAAAAGGTATCAAAATTGTCAACAAAAGTTACACCCATTGAGCTGCAATAATCACGTAGCCAGTTGTGAAGAGAAAGAATCCTGCTGAAGCGTTCACTGCCATGATTCAGAGAGGGCACAGGGCCAGAAATTATGGGTCTTTTGTGAGAGTCAATCAGCTCTACATTCAGGAGCAGCTTAGTGCAGCTATAATGTCATTTACTCGAGCTCCGGGATAGGACATAGTTTTTGCACCAGGAATGGTCACATTTTTACCATGGAGCTGACCAAAATCAAGGCTGGCGAGAAGGTCAAGGAAATCTGTCCACTCACTCCCGCGCTTGCTGTGCCCCTTCGACTCCGCTATCAGCTGGGGGATCTCCGGGCAACACCGGCCAGTCGGATAAGGACAAGCGACAAGGAGGAGATGCATCCAACAAGCGCTAACGCCGTCCAGCCACCGGCGTAGAAAATTCTTCTGTAGGTCACGCTAGTGACCTGCGTGATCAAGGAAGCCACCTCAAGCCTTTAGTCCTCGGCAAGTAAACAACTGCCACATTGGAACTCCAAGTGATCCGGTTTGTCCCGAAACAAAGCTGGAACATTTCATTTATTTCTACAGACAAAGAGAGCTGGTACCAACTTCGTTAGCTTGCTGGCTAGCAGCTTAGCTTCTCTGTCAATCAGGCTTCAACGTGTCTGTTAAGCAGGCTTCAACGTGTCTGTTAAGCAGGCTTCAACCTGTCTGTCAAGCAGGCTTCAACCTGTCTGTTAAGCAGGCTTCAACCTGTCTGTTAAGCAGGCTTCAACCTGTCTGTTAAGCGGGATTCAGGGACAATAAATAGCAGTCCTAGCTGTTAAAAGCTAAAAACATTGCAGAATCTATGCAAAACCAAGTTCGGTATTCGTATTTAATGAATAGCGGTTTTGTTTTAATCAGAAATAACAAACCAAGTGTTTTCCAGCATAAAATGTTCAGCTGGGGTCTGGACCAGCTTGCTTAGGGGACTGTTCTCCAGGTTAATCTCTCTGTAGGTGATGGCTTTGTTATGGAAGGTTTGGGAATCGCTTCCTTTTAGGTGGTTGTAGAATTCAACGGCTCTTTTATGGATTTTGATAATTAGTGGGTATTGGCCTAATTCTGCTCTGTATGCATTATTTGGTGTTTTACGTTGTACACTGAGGATATTTTGGAGAATTCTGAATGCAGAGTCTAAATTTTGTGTTTTTCCCATTTTGTGAATTCTTGGTTGGTGAGCAGACCCCAGACCTCACAACCATAAAGGGAAATTGGGTTCTATAATTGATTCAAGTATTTTTAGCCAGATCCTAATTGTTATGTCAAATTTTATGTTCCTTTTGATGGCATCGAAGGCCCTTCTTGCCTTCTTTCTCAGATCGTTCACAGCTTTGTGGAAGTTACCTGTGGCGCTGATGTTTAGGCTGATGTCTGTGTAGTTGTTTGTGTGCTCTCGGGCAAAAGTGTCAAGATGGAGTTTGTATTTGTGGTCCTGACGACTGGACCTTTTTTGGAACACCATTATTTTGGTCTTACTAAGGTTTACTGTCAGGGCCCAGGTCTGACAGAATCTGTGCAGAAGATCTAGATGCAACACCACAGGCCTTTTTGGGTTGGAGGTTTTGTATTTTGTCCTGTAGTTCATTCAATGTAATTGGAGAATCCAGTGGATTCTGATACTCTTTAATAGCTGATTCTAAGACTTGTAATTGATCTCTCTGTCTCTTCCTTCAATCTCTCTCCCTCTGTTTTCCTCCAATCTTTCTCTCTTTCTCTCTTCCTCCAATCTCTCTCTCTCTCTGTTTATCTCTCTCTGTCTATCCCTCTCTGTCTCTCTCTCTTTCTCTCTAGTTGAAGAGTCCAGGTGTGTTGTGTCGTACTCCATCCGGGTCATGTGACCTTCCTGAGTACTGTGATGGGAAGGTGGAGTCTTGTCCTTCTAACTTATACCTGGTGGATGGTACTTCCTGTGCAGGGGGGCAGGCCTACTGCTACACCGGCATGTGTCTCACCCTGGAGCAGCAGTGTCAATCACTCTGGGGGTGGGGTTAGTACCTGTCAATCACTCTAGGGCGGAGATAGTAGACGTGTTATTGCATCCTGTTATAAAGTAAAAATTGGTTTTACAGCACTTTTCAATTTAACGCTCCCCTATTGAAATTCATTGTTTCCAAAATATTGCCCACACCTATCTGGGTGCTTCAGATTGGTTCGAAGGGAGAAGGATTAGGGCTTGTTAGTGGGCTTTCTGTTTGGTGTTGTTTCTGTTTTTATAATCAGTGATCTTCACAGGACCGGCTTTAACTGACCACAGGAACATCTGTCTGCTAGCAGGAGGTGATGTAACACTGTGTGTTTTATCCTCTTTAGATGGCCGTGCTGCTCCAGACCTGTGCTTTCAGAAGGTGAACGAGGCAGGAGACTCCTTTGGGAACTGTGGCAAAGACCTGCTGGGTAAATACAGAGGATGCAGAGACAGGTGAGGAGACACATTTACCAAACGTTGGCACCAAATACATGTGATCCTTCAACTTCCATTTATCCCTTTCTTTATCTTCCATCCCTACATACACGAATCCATATGACCTTTCTGCTGTTTCAGGGATGCTAGATGTGGTAAGATCCAGTGTGTGAGTTCAGCCTCCAAGCCCCTGGAGACTAACGCTGTTCCCATCGACACCACGGTCCGGGTGGGTAATGGGAAGGTCCTCTGTAGGGGGACACACGTTTACCGACCAGGCCAGGGGGACGAGGAACAGGGGGACACACTGGACCCGGGACTGGTCATGACTGGGACCAAGTGTGGAGAGGACTCGGTGAGGAGGGGAGAGGAGAAGGGACGGGTGTGGGGTGTGTGTGTGTGTGTGTGTCTCTGGGCTCTATGCTGCATCTGCAGATGTTCTGTCAGTGTGTCTGTATTTTAGTCCTCTAAAAGCTCTCTGTTGTGGCAGGATGGACTGGACTATCTACTTATGATAATGATTCTCTCTCTCTCTCTCTCTCTCTCTCTTCTCTCTCTCTCTCTCTCTCTCTCTCTCTCTCTCTCTCTCTCTCTCTCTCTCTCTCTCTCTCTCTCTCTCTCTCTCTCTCTCTCTCCTTCTCTCTCTCTCCTTCTCTCTCTCTCTCTCTCTCTCTCTCTCTCTCTCTCTCTCTCTCTCTCTCTCTCTCTCTCTCTGTAACAGATCTGTTTCGGAGGAGAGTGCCGCAACGCGTCTTTCCTGAGAGCGGATGAGTGCAATGCCAAGTGCCACGGCCATGGGGTATAGGAGGGGCTGGATGTGTGATAGGGGAAGGGTATGGGAGTGATGTGGGAGGGGGAGTTAGGCCTATGGGCTACTGCAGAATAAGGGAGGAGAAGGTGTTGGGTCTGAGGTTATGGATGGAGGGATTTAATAAAGCTGTTATAACACATTATATAGAGTAGGAGGAATATTGACAGGTTGTTGGTGTTGAAACCGTATTGTGGTTTCTTCTTCTCTCTCTCTCTATAACAATAACCACTACTTATCTCTCATTTATCTCTCCTCCTCCTCCTCCTCCTCCTCCTCCTCCTCCTCCTCCTCTCTCTTTCTCTTCTCTAGCTGTGTAACAACAATCACCACTGCCACTGTGACTTAGGCTGGGCCCCTCCCCTGTGTGACCAGGAGGGGACAGGAGGGAGTGTCGACAGTGGCCCTGTCATTAACCACAGTATGTTATCAATCAACGAGTCACTCAAATAATGATTCAGTTGGTCAGTCAATTAACTCTAATACAGTGGAAAGAAAATGTATGTGAACCTTTTGTATTTCTGCTTAATTTGGTCTTAAATGTGATCTGATCTTCATCTACATCACAACAATAGACACAGTCAACAATAGACACAGTCTTCATCTACATCACAACAATAGACACAGTCAACAATAGACACAGTCTTCATCTACATCACAACAATAGACACAGTCTTCATCTACATCCCCACAATAGACACAGTCAACAATAGACACAGTCTTCATCTACATCACAACAATATACACAGTCAACAATAGACACAGTCTTCATCTACATCACAACAATAGACACAGTCTTCATCTACATCACAACAATAGACACAGTCTGCTTAAACTAATAACACACAAACAATTCTATGTTTTCATGTCTTTATTGAACACACCGTGTAAACATTCACAGTGCAGGGTGGGAGAAGTATGTGCACCCTTGGATTTAATAACTGGTTGACCCTCCTTTGGCAGCAATAACTTCAACCAAATGTTTTCTGCCTTGCGGATCAGACTTGCACAATCTTGCTGAACTTTTTCAGTTCAGTAATATTCTTGGGGTGTCTGGTGTGAACCGGTTTCATAAGGTCATGCCACAGCATCTCAATCGTGTTGAGGTCAGGACTCTGACTGGGCCACTCCAGACAGCGTATTTTATTCCGAAGTCATTCTTTTCTTGATTTGCGTCTGTGTTTTGGGTCGTTGTCCTGTTGCATCACCAAACTTCTGTTGGGCTTCAATTGGCGGACAGACAGCCTTACATTCTCCTGCAAAATGTCTTGATAATCTTGGGATTGGATTTTTCCGTCGATGATAGCAAGCTGTCCAGGCCCTGGGGCAGCAAAGCAGCCCAAACCGTGACGCTCCCTCCACCAGACTTTACAGTTGGGATTTCGTTTTGATGTTGGTGTTTTTTTCTCCACACAAAGTGTTGTATGTTCCTTCCAAACAACTCAACTTTAGTTTCATCTGTCCACAGAATATTTTGCCAGCAGCGTTGTGGAACACCCATGTGCTATTTTGCGAACTTCAGACGCGCAGCAATGTTTTTTTGGACAGCAGTGGCTTCTACCGTGGTGTCCTCCCATGAACACCATTCTTGTTTAGTGTTTTAAGTATCGTAGACTCGTCAACAGAGATGTTAGCATGTTCCAGAGATTTCTGTAAGTCTTTAGCTGACACTCTAGGATTCTTCTTAATCTCATGAAGCATTCTGCACTGTGCTCTTGCACTCATCTTTGCAGGACAGCCAGTCCTAGGGAGAGTAGCAACAGTGCTGAACTTTCTCCATTTATAGACAATTTGCCTTACTGTGGACTGATGAACATCAAGGCTTTTAGAGATACTTTTGTAACCCTTTCCAACTTTATGCAAGTCAACTATTCTTAATCTTAGGTCTCTGAGATCTCTTTTGTTCGAGGCATAGTTCACATCAGGCAATGCTTCTTGTAAATAGTCAACTCTAATTTTGTGAGTGTTTATTATAGGGCAGGGCAGCTCTAACCAACATCTCCAATCTCGTCTCATTGATTGATTGGACTCCAGGTTAGCTGACTCCTGACTCCAATTAGCTTTTGGAGAAGTCATTAGCCTATGGGTTCACATGCTTTTCCCAACCTACACGGTGAATGTTTAAATGATGTATTCAATATTGCCTGCTTAAGAAACAGCCTGGCAGCTAGCCTAGTAGCCAGAGACAAGAAAAATAAAATAATTAGTATGTTATTAGTTTAATCACACTGTGTTTGTCTATTGTTGTGACTCAGATGAAGATCAGATCAAATTTTATGGACGATTTATACAGAAATTGAGTTAATTCCAAAGGGTTCACATACTTTTTTTTGCCAGTGTTACTGGTGTTGCAAAAGACTACTAGGTGAAACAACATATATTTGATTGTTTGTTTTCAAGTCATATCTTACAGGTTTGCTCTGACCTCCGTTGTTTATGCCATGTGTGTTTCTAGGCAGTATACGTCCTGTCCTGTTGCTCCTCCCCTTGGTTCTCTTTGTCCTATTGGCTGCTGTGGGACTGTGGTGCTGCTACAGCCATAAACTACATAAAAGCGTTCCTCTGAAGACCTCGGTCCCACCACCCAAGACAATGTGTGTAACTTAGTCTTTCTATTGTTTTCACATCTTTAACTGTTTGGATTTGTCATATTTTATTCAAAGCAAATATGCAACAGACATTGCACAGTAAACAACATCTCAAATTGAACTTCAAGAATGAAAAGCACTGTGTTTGACTCCTTAGTTGTCCGGTCAGATGTTCAGTCTCTGCTGAAGTCAAACATCTACAAGCCAACAGTCTTGCCAATGGTCACCTTGCCAACAGTCTTGCCAATAGCCATGGAAACCCTACCTTCCTACTGACAAGACATGGCTCAGACAGGCTGGTGAGGGGATCTGTTCATTCACCTGTTACACCACAGTACTTTGTATGTACAGTGCGGTACAGTCAATGCTAAAAAAAAGGGTACTCTTGACAGGTAAATAACAAAACAATACTTGTAAATGTTCTGACAGTAATGCTGTGAGTGATTGTTTGTCCTTCACAGAGTCCGTCCACACCTTGTCCCAGCCTCTCCACCAGGCACCCTGTCTTCTGTCCCACAGTTCAACCCCCTCCTTACATAGCCCAGCAGAGACGGGCTCTATCCCAGCCCCATCCCCAACCCTCCCTCCAGCCCTCCCTCCAGCCCCATCCCCAACCCTCCCTCCAGCCCCATCCCCAACCGTCCCTCCAGCCCCATCCCCAACCCTCTCTCCAGCCCCATCCCCAACCCTCTCTCCAGCCCCATCCCCAACCCTCCCTCCAGCCCTCCCTCCAGCCCAAGCCCCAACCATCCCTCCAGCCCAAGCCCCAACCCTCCCTCCAGCCCCATCCCCAACCCTCTCTCCAGCCCCAGCCCCAACCCTCTCTCCAGCCTCTGCCGCAGCCCAAGCCTAAACCTCCTCCCATCCCCAGCCACCTAGCCCAGCAGAAAGGACCCCTACAGGCAATTCTTCAAGCCATCAAGCCCCCCAGCCCCCAGTCCTCCCCCTCAACACCTCACACACACAGACCTGACCCTCCCAACAGACCCCCACCCCCCTGCCCGCTCTCCAAACCCCAAATATCATCAGATGTGTTACAGAGAGGAAAGTCCAATCTGGCGCCACCTGGTGGACAGAAGAAACCCAGCAGGTAAGCGCAGAATCTCAAGAACATCACTTTGTTAGGATGTGTCCCTAATGGAACCCCCTTTTCCTTTATAGTGCACTAGTTGTGAGTCTATTTTCTGTTCTAGATTCCAAAGCAACAGAAAAGTTAGGCTTAATTATCAACAGATCTGTTATTTTCATGACGTTCCACTTTCTTTTCTAGATCCCAAAACATGATCTCAGGGAGGAGATGAGGACCAACACTGGAACCCTGAGCTCAGTGCGATTACTGGACATCTAACTGGGTATCTCTTCTCTCTCTGTGAGCTGGATGTTTTTCCACCTGTGTCGAAAGAAGACCATCAGCCTTTATGAAGAACATGACACTGTGGGAAAGGAGAGAGGAGGGCCACAGCTGGGCACACAGGGTCTCAGTCCAAAATGGCAACCTAAAAGTACTACACTATATAGGGAATATGGTTCCATTTCAGATCTGTCCAGGGAAGCCTCCTCTGTTGGCCCATCTCAGTGTTTTTATTTCATTCCAACAACAAAGACAAAGGAGTTGCCTGATTAAGAAACATCTCTCGCTACTAGGCTAGATGCCAGGCTATGTCTTGCCTTACCTCTTGAAACCAGGTGTCCTGTATACTTGTAATATTTAAGACTGGACTTTATCGACTCATTTAGTTCTTGTGGATGCTACCTTATACCATGGGTTAACAGTATCATGTATTGATATGCTGTTTCAGGTGTATTTATTTGCAAAGCTTCAGAGCAAAGAAACTGGTGTTTAAAGTCAATGTACTGTATATGGTTTATATGAGTCTGAAGCGAACGTCTTATATTACGACAACGCCACACACAGAATGATGCTTAATGCTTCTAGTATGTGAATAAACGATAGGCTGGCCTAAGACGAGGGACATCTCAAATGTTGCAGTAACTATTAGAAAAGTATATATTGTTTTGGTAAGACTTTGTGGTTTTTTTTATGTTTTGTATATTGTGCTGTTCTTGTTGTGTTGGGTGCTAAATTCAGGTATTCTGACTGACTGAATTCATGTATATTTGTACACCTTGAAGGTTAATTGTTCCTGTATAACTACATACAAGTATGTTATCTTTTGAAATGTGATGCATAGGACAGCAGAATCAACCCAGTTATAGTCAAGCCCCTAAAATCTATGTATATAAAATAATCCCATTTTCTTTTGATTTATTGTTGAAATTCACCATCTACCATCGGACCTTTGCAAACAGTGTGCCTTCAGTTTGGTTTTAAATAAACTGTTTCAAAACAGGATGACAAGAAGAACATTCTGATCTACAGTACACTATTTCTACATGTTGCCTTTTCCAATTGGTGAGGAACTACAGTAGTTAGAAATGGAATGAGAAGTGACCTAGAATGATCTATAGATTGTAGTAGTGTCCTAGAATGATCTATAGATTGCAATAGTGACCTAGAATGATCTATAGATTGTAGTGGTGTCCTAGAATGATCTATAGATTGTAGTGGTGTCCTAGAATGATCTATAGACTGCAGTAGTGACCTAGAATGATCTATAGATTGCAGTAGTGTCCTAGAATGATCTATAGATTGCAATAGTGACCTAGAATGATCTATAGATTGTAGTGGTGTCCTAGAATGATCTATAGACTGCAGTAGTGACCTAGAATGATCTATAGATTGCAGTAGTGACCTAGAATGATCTATAGATTGCAGTAGTGACCTAAATTATCTATAGATTGCAGTAGTGACCTAGAATGATCTATAGATTGCAGTAGTGTCCTAGACTGATCTATAGATTGCAGTAGTGACCTAGAATGATCTATAGATTGCAGTAGTGACCTTGAATGATCTATTGATTGCAGTAGTGTCCTAGAATGATCTATTGATTGCAGTAGTGTCCTAGAATCATCTATAGATGGCAGTAGTGTCCTAGAATGATCTATAGATTGCAGTAGTGTCCTAGAATCATCTATAGATGGCAGTAGTGTCCTAGAATGATCTATAGATTGCAGTAGTGTCCTAGAATCATCTATAGATGGCAGTAGTGACCTAGAATGATCTATAGATTGCAGTAGTGTCCTAGAATCATCTATAGATGGCAGTAGTGTCCTAGACTGATCTATAGATTGCAGTAGTGACCTAGAATGATCTATAGATTGCAGTAGTGTCCTAGAATCATCTATAGATGGCAGTAGTGTCCTAGACTGATCTATAGATTGCAGTAGTGACCTAGAATGATCTATAGATTGCAGTAGTGACCTCGAATGATCTATTGATTGCAGTAGTGTCCTAGAATGATCTATTGATTGCAGTAGTGTCCTAGAATCATCTATAGATGGCAGTAGTGTCCTAGAATGATCTATAGATTGCAGTAGTGTCCTAGAATCATCTATAGATGGCAGTAGTGTCCTAGAATGATCTATAGATTGCAGTAGTGTCCTAGAATCATCTATAGATGGCAGTAGTGACCTAGAATGATCTATTGATTGCAGTAGTGTCCTAGAATCATCTATAGATGGCAGTAGTGTCCTAGAATCATCTATAGATGGCAGTAGTGTCCTAGAATCATCTATAGATGGCAGTAGTGTCCTAGAATGATCTATAGATTGCAGTAGTGTCCTAGAATCATCTATAGATGGCAGTAGTGTCCTAGAATCATCTATAGATGGCAGTCCTGTCATATATAAACTGCCTTTAGTTTAATCAGATCATTTCTCTCTACTGGCATGAATTAGCATTACATTCAAAACATAATACATTTTGTTCTTGTGGTGGTAGTAGCTATAGGGCTTCGTAGCACAGATTTCACACGTTACATATAAGAGATATAATATTAGAGAGATATAATAGTAGAGATATAATATTAGAGAGATATAATGTTATAGAGAATATTAGAGTGTAACAGCAGATTTCCTCCTCTTCGTCTGAAGAAGACGAAGGATCGGACCAAGATGAGGCGTGGTAAGTGTTCATGAAGATTTTAATAAGAAAAGCACTGAACACTATGAAATACAAAACAAGAAACGATAACGTGAAATAAACCAAACCGAAACAGTCCCGTGTGGCGAAAAACACTGACACAGGAAACAGTCCCGTGTGGCACAAACACTGACACAGGAAACAGTCCCATGTGGCGAAAAACACTGACACAGGAAACAGTCCCGTGTGGCACAAACACTGACACAGGAAACAGTCCCGTGTGGCACAAACACTGACACAGGAAACAGTCCCGTGTGGCGAAAAACACTGACACAGGAAACAGTCCCGTGTGGCGAAAAACACTGACACAGGAAACAGTCCCGTGTGGCACAAACACTGACACAGGAAACAGTCCCGTGTGGCACAAACACTGACACAGGAAACAGTCCCGTGTGGCACAAACACTGACACAGGAAACAGTCCCGTGTGGCACAAACACTGACACAGGAAACAGTCCCGTGTGGCACAAACACTGACACAGGAAACAGTCCCGTGTGGCACAAACACTGACACAGGAAACAGTCCCGTGTGGCACAAACACTGACACAGGAAACAGTCCCGTGTGGCACAAACACTGACACAGGAAACAGTCCCGTGTGGCACAAACACCGACACAGGAAACAGTCCCGTGTGGCACAAACACCGACACAGGAAACAGTCCCGTGTGGCGAAAAACACTCACACAGGAAACAGTCCCGTGTGGCACAAACACTGACACAGGAAACAGTCCCGTGTGGCACAAACACTGACACAGGAAACAGTCCCGTGTGGCACAAACACTGACACAGGAAACAGTCCCGTGTGGCACAAACACTGACACAGGAAACAGTCCCGTGTGGCACAAACACTGACACAGGAAACAGTCCCGTGTGGCACAAACACTGACACAGGAAACAGTCCCGTGTGGCACAAACACTGACACAGGAAACAGTCCCGTGTGGCACAAACACTGACACAGGAAACAGTCCCGTGTGGCACAAACACTGACACAGGAAACAGTCCCGTGTGGCACAAACACTGACACAGGAAACAGTCCCGTGTGGCACAAACACTGACACAGGAAACAGTCCCGTGTGGCACAAACACTGACACAGGAAACAGTCCCGTGTGGCACAAACACTGACACAGGAAACAGTCCCGTGTGGCACAAACACTGACACAGGAAACAAACACCCACAAACCAACAGTGAAACCCAGGCTACCTAAGTATGATTCTCAATCAGAGACAACTAACGACACCTGCCTCTGATTGAGAACCATACTAGGCCGAACTCAAAAACCAACATAGAAAAACAAACATAGACTGCCCACCCAACTCACGCCCTGACCATACTAAATAAAGACAAAACAAAGGAAATAAAGGTCAGAACGTGACATAGAGAGATATAATGCTAGAGAGATATAATATTAGAGAGATATAATATTAGAGAGATATCATGCTAGAGAGATATTTTAGATATAATGCTAGAGAGATATAATATTAGAGAGATATAATGTTAGAGAGATATAATGTTAGAGAGATATAAAGCTAGAGAGATATAATGCTAGAGAGATATGTTAGATATAATGTTAGAGAGATATAATGTTAGAGAGATATAAAGCTAGAGAGATATAATGTTAGAGAGATATAATGTTAGAGAGATATAATATTAGAGAGATCCACATTATAGTGCGACTGAAAATTAAGGGCAATGTTCCCACGTTTGCAGAGACTGCATTCACGTTAAACACTGCAGATGTCGACCCAATCAAAATTGAAAACACGCTATAACACAGGATCTTCCTCGCTACGGATTAAGTCTAGCACAGGAGGTTGGTAGCATCTTAATTGGGGAGGACGGGCTCATAGTAATGGCTGGAGTGCTATCAGACGAATAGTATCAAATACATGGTTTTCCGTTTTCTCCTCAGCAGCATCCACGGGAATCTAGCCCTATGTGTCTGTCTGTATTTTATTTTGCTAGGCAAGTCAGTTAAGAACAAATTCTTATTTACAATGATGGCCTACCCCGGCCAAACCCTAACCCGGATGACGCTGGGCCAATTGTGCGCCGCCGTATGGGATTCCCAATCACGGCTAGGGTCTGTAGTGACGCCTCTAGCACTGAGATGCAGTGCCTTAGACCACTGTGCCACTTGGGAGCCCGATCGTATGACGGGACCAGATCAGAAAACATGTCATAACTACCAGCTGCTGTTGTTGACTACTATAATATACCAGCCAGAATACTCCTCTCAACTACATAGATCAGAAACAGCTGACTCCTCTCAACTACATAGATCAGAAACAGCTGACTCCTCTCCCCCATCGATCAGAAACAGCTGACTCCTCTAAACTCCATCGATTAGAAGCAGCTGACCCCTCTCCCCCATCGATCAGATGCAGCCGACTCCTCTCAACTCCATCGATCAGAAACAGCTGACTTCTCTCAACTACATCGATCAGAAGCAGCTGACCCCTCTCCCCCATTGATCAGATGCAGCCGACTCCTCTCAACTCCATCGATCAGAAACAGCTGACTCCTCTCAACCCCATCGATCAGAAACAGCTGACTGCTCTCAACTTTATTGATCAGAAACAGCTGACTTCTCTCAACTCTATCGATCAGAAACAGCTGACTCCTCTCAACTCCATCGATCAGAAACAGCTGACTTCTCTCAACTCCATCGATCAGAAACAGCTGACTCCTCTCAACTCCATCGATCAGAAACAGCTGACTGCTCTCAACCACATCGATTGTCTTGTTGCTTTACGACCTCACTTACCAATTAGTCAATGTTACAGAAACGTCACTGTAAGAGCTATATACTTGAAGGGATTTCATTTGACCGCGGGTTGTTGACAATGTGGCTTTTAAAGGCAATGTTCCATTGTCCGCGGAGATCACATTCACAGGAATCGCTGCAGATGTCGGCTCAATCAGAAACTGTCTTTAAAAGCTGCATTGTCGACAACCCGAGATCAGAATGAATCCCAGCGTAACTCTGTGGTTTTGGATAAACAAAACAAATGTTTTCAGCAAATGTTTATTTTCTTTTAATGATTAATTTTAGATCGATGGATAAAGCAGAGAGTTAAAAAGATACCCCCTGTTAGTTCACAACGAGGGCCTGAAAGGTCCCTGTCCTTTGGCTCTTCATTGAGATGAAAGACAGATTTACTCCAATCAAAATACCCAAAGCATCAAGGCTAGACCCCCCTAACCCCCACTACACACACACACACACACACACACACACACACACACACACACACACACACACACACACACACACACACACACACACACACACACACACACACACACACACACACACACACACACACACACACACACACACACACACACAATATGTACTATGAGGTTGTGGATGTCTTCAGAGAGGGAGGTGAAGAGGTGAAGAGGGGGCGATATGGGTGACGTAAGTGTAAGGTAGGGGTGCAGGGGGAGACGTTAGTTTATCTTAATTACCCTCCTCCTGCACTGTGAGCTAATTATGGTGAGCATGTTGTGAGCACAGCGAACCCTGTGGCGCGTCATCCATTAGAGATGATTGGCTGTGGGATGAAACGCACGCCGGTGACATCCCCAGCTTCCCGCACACAGTGGGGGAGATAGAGAGGGTGGGGAGGGGGGGGAATGGGAAGGGTTGAGGGTCACAGTGATGAGCTCACCTGCTGACACCTCTACCAGCATGATCCCTGGTGGTTTAATGAGCTAATCAAGCCTGGGTTGGTTTCTCCTGTAAATGCAGATTTTCTCTCACTCTATCCATCCCTTTCCCTCTGCCTGAAACTCTCTCTCTCTTACGTCTTTCTGTGTCTGTCCCTGCTTTCTCTGTATTATAAAACCTCTCTCCATCTCATGCACTGCTATAAGAGGTGATCGGGAGAGGGGGATACATAGTCAGTGGTCCAACTGAATGTATTCAACTGAAATGTGTCTTTGGCATTTAACCCAACCCCTCTGAATCAGTCAGGGATTTCAGATGACAACATTTTTAAAAATGTAACCTTCATTTAACTAGGCAAGTCAGTTAAGAACAAATTCTTACTTACATTGACAGCCTACACCAGCCGAACCCGGACAACACTGGGCCAATTGTGCACCGCCCTATGGGACTTCCAATCACGGCCCGTTGATAGAGCCTGGAATCAAACCATGGTGTCTGTAGTGACGCCTCAAGCACTGAGATGCAGTGCCTTAGACCGCTGCGCCACTCGGGAGCCCAGGTCTTCATAAAGGATTATTGGAATTTTGCTATGTTAATTAAATTATGTTTGTCACTGTCTCTAATGTTATGCAAACACGACCAACATCACACTTCAGTTGAGTGCTATAGTTCCCTCCATCACAGAGTACATCTCCATGCAACACCTAGCCCAGGGCCTTGTGGAATGGAGGGTTAGCTTAGCATTAGCACAGGGGCCAGTGGTATGGTAATGAACCTAGCCTAGTGATAGCCCAGGGACCAGTGGTATGGTAAAGAACCTACACTAGCGGTAGCCCAGGGGCCAGTGGTTTGGTATTGAACCTAGCCTAGAGATAGCCCAGGGGCCAGTGGTATGGTAAAGAACCTACACTAGCTGTAGCCCAGGGGCCAGTGGTTTGGTATTTGACCTAGCCTAACGATAGCCCAGGGGCCAGTGGTATGGTATTGAACCTAGCCAAGAGACAGCCCAGGGGCCAGTGGTATGGTATTGAACCTAGCCAAGAGACAGCCCAGGGGCCAGTGGTATGGTATTGAACCTAGCCTAGCGATAGCTGAGGGGCCAGTGGTATGGTATTGAACCTAGCCAAGAGACAGCCCAGGGGCCAGTGGTATGGTATTGAACCTAGCCAAGAGGCAGCCCAGGGGCCAGTGGTATGGTATTGAACCTAGCCTAGCGATAGCTGAGGGGCCAGTGGTATGGTATTGAACCTAGCCAAGAGACAGCCCAGGTGCCAGTGGTATGGTATTGAACCTAGCCTAGCGATAGCTGAGGAGCCAGTGGTATGGTATTGAACCTAGCCAAGAGACAGCCCAGGGGCCAGTGGTATGGTATTGAACCTAGCCTAGCGATAGCTGAGGGGCCAGTGGTATGGTATTGAACCTAGCCAAGAGACAGCCCAGGGGCCAGTGGTATGGTATTGAACCTAGCCTAGCGATAGCTGAGGGGCCAGTGGTATGGTATTGAACCTAGCCAAGAGACAGCCCAGGGGCCAGTGGTATGGTATTGAACCTAGCCTAGAGATAGCCCAGGGGCCAGTGATATGGTATTGAACCTCGCCTAGCAATAGCCCAGGGGCCAGTGGTATGGTATTGAACCTAGCCAAGAGACAGCCCAGGGGCCATTGATATGGTATTGAACCTAGCCAAGAGACAGCCCAGGGGCCAGTGGTATGGTATTGAACCTAGCCTAGAGATAGCCCAGGGTCAGTGATATGGTATTGAACCTAGCCAAGAGACAGCCCAGGGGCCAGTGGTATGGTATTGAACCTAGCCTAGAGATAGCCCAGGGTCAGTGATATGGTATTGAACCTAGCCTAGCAATAGCCCAGGGGCCAGTGGTATGGTATTGAACCGAGCCTAGTGATAGCCCAGGGTCCAGTGGTATGGTATTGAACCTAGCCTAGTGATAGCCCAGGGGCCAGTGGTATGGTATTGAACCTAGCCTAGTGATAGCCCAGGGGCCAGTGGTATGGTATTGAACCTAGCCTAGT
The DNA here is from genome assembly GCF_021184085.1 of Oncorhynchus gorbuscha. Taxonomy (NCBI): domain Eukaryota; kingdom Metazoa; phylum Chordata; class Actinopteri; order Salmoniformes; family Salmonidae; genus Oncorhynchus; species Oncorhynchus gorbuscha. The sequence continues at coordinate 87,749,721 of NC_060185.1, forward strand.
GAAAGCCCCGGGGCTAGTGGTATGGTATCGAACCTAGCCTAGTGATAGCCCAGGGGCCAGTGGTATGGTATTGAACCGAGCCTAGTGATAGCCCAGGGGCCAGTGGTATGGTATTGAACCGAGCCTAGTGATAGCCCAGGGGCCAGTGGTATGGTATTGAACCTAGCCTAGAGATAGCCCAGGGTCAGTGATATGGTATTGAACCTAGCCAAGAGACAGCCCAGGGGCCAGTGGTATGGTATTGAACCTAGCCTAGAGATAGCCCAGGGTCAGTGATATGGTATTGAACCTAGCCTAGCAATAGCCCAGGGGCCAGTGGTATGGTATTGAACCGAGCCTAGTGATAGCCCAGGGTCCAGTGGTATGGTATTGAACCTAGCCTAGTGATAGCCCAGGGGCCAGTGGTATGGTATTGAACCTAGCCTAGTGATAGCCCAGGGGCCAGTGGTATGGTATTGAACCTAGCCTAGTGAAAGCCCCGGGGCTAGTGGTATGGTATCGAACCTAGCCTAGTGATAGCCCAGGGGCCAGTGGTATGGTATTGAACCGAGCCTAGTGATAGCCCAGGGGCCAGTGGTATGGTATTGAACCTAGCCTAGTGATAGCCCAGGGGCCAGTGGTATGGTATTGAACCTAGCCTAGTGAAAGCCCAGGGGCTAGTGGTATGGTATTGAACCTAGCCTAGTGATAGCCCAGGGGCCAGTGGTATGGTATTGAACCGAGCCTAGTGATAGCCCAGGGTCCAGTGGTATGGTATTGAACCTAGCCTAGTGATAGCCCAGGGGCCAGTGGTATGGTATTGAACCTAGCCTAGTGATAGCCCAGGGGCCAGTGGTATGGTATTGAACCTAGCCTAGTGATAGCCCAGGGGCTAGTGGTAAGGGGGGTTAGATATGTTAAATGTTCCTGTGATTGAGGTTGGTGCCTCTGGATGAGAAAGGTCACCATCAATGATAAATGAGAGATAAAGGTCTTCGAGAGAAAGGGAGTGGGGAGAAAGGAAGCGAGGGAGGGAGTAAGAAAGAGAGGTGCCGGGAGGCTGGGAGTGAGACCAACTCCTCTCCCTCCACTTTCCCTTTCAACTCATCTCTTCCCTCTACTCCACTGTTCCTCCTCTTCTCCTATTCCCCAATCATCTCCCTCCTGGGTAGCTAGGTCCCCACTACATAGCTGGGTAGCTAGGTCCCCACTACATAGCTGGGTAACTAGGTCCCCACTACATAGCTGGGTAGCTAGGTCCCCACTACATAGCTGGGTAGCTAGGTCCCCACTACATAGTTGGGTAGCTAGGTCCCCACTACATAGCTGGGTAGCTAGGTCCCCACTCCATAGCTAGGTCCCCACTACATAGCTGGGTAGCTAGGTCCCCACTCCATAGCTGGGTCCCCACTACATAGTTGGCTAGCTAGGTCCGCACTACATAGCTGAGTAGCTAGGTCCCCACTCCATAGCTGGGTAGCTAGGTCCCCACTCCATAGCAGGGTAGCTAGGTCCCCACTCCATAGCTAGGTCCCCACTCCATAGCAGGGTAGCTAGGTCCCCACTCCATAGCTGGGTCCCCACTACATAGTTGGCTAGCTAGGCCGCACTCCATAGCTGGGTCCCCACTCCATAGCTGGGTCCCCACTACATAGTTGGCTAGCTAGGTCCCCACTACATAGCTGAGTAGCTAGGTCCCCACTCCATAGCTGAGTAGCTAGGTCCCCACTGCATAGTTCAGTAGCTAGGTCAAATCAAATGTATTTATATAGCCCTTCTTACATCAGCTGATATCTCAAAGTGCTGTACAGAAACCCAGCCTAAAACCCCAAAAAGCAAGCAATGCAGGTGTAGACGCAGAGTGGATAGGAAAAACTCCCAAGAAAGGCAAAAACCTAGGAAGAAACCAAATCAAATCAAATTGTATTTGTCACATACACATGGTTAGCGAGGAACCAGGCTATGAGGGGTGGCGAGTCCTCTTCTGGCTGTGCCGGGTGGAGATTATAACAGACCATGGCCAAGATGGCCAAGATGTTCAAACGTTCATAGATGACCAGCATCACAGTGGTTGTCGATGGTGCAGCAAGTAAGCACCTCAGGAGTAAATGTCAGTTGGTTTTTCATAGCCGATCATTAAGAGTATCTCTACCTTTCCTGCTGTCTCTAGAGAGTTGAAAACAGCAGGTCTGGGGCAGGTAAGCAAGTCCGGTGAACAGGTCAGGGTTCCATAGCCGCAGGCAGAACAGTTGAAACTGGAGCAGCAGCACGGCCAGGTGGACTGGGGACAGCAAGGAGTCATCATGCCAGGTAGTCATGAGGCATGGTCCTAGGGCTCAGGTCCTCCGAGAGAGTGAAAGAAAGAGAGACTTAGAGAGAGCATACTTAAATTCACACAGGACACCGGATAAGACAGGAGAAGTACTCCAGATATAACAAACTGACCCTAGCCCACCGACACATAAAGTACTGCAGCATAAATACTGGGGGCTGAGACAGGAGGGGTCAGGAGACACTGTGGCCCCATCCGATGATAGCCCCGGACAGGGCCAAACTTCTGTAGCTCAGTTGGTAGAGCATGGCGCTTGTAACGCCAGGGTAGTGGGTTCGATTCCCGGGACCACCCATACGTAGAATGTATGCACACATGACTGTAAGTCGCTTTGGATAAAAGCGTCTGCTAAATGGCATATATTATTATTATATTATTATTACTATGTAGGTCCCAACTACATAGCTGAGTAGCTAGGTCCCCACTACATAGTTGGGTAGCTAGGTCCCCACTACATAGCTGAGTAGCTAGGTCCCCACTGCATAGCTGTATAGCTAGGTCCCCACTACATAGCTGGGTCCCCCACTACATAGTTGGGTAGCTAGGTCCCCACTGCATAGCTGGGTCCCCACTACATAGCTGGGTAGCTAGGTCCCCACTACATAGCTGAGAAGCTAGGTCCCCACTACATAGCTGAGAAGCTAGGTCCCCACTACATAGCTGAGTAGCTAGGTCCCCACTACATAGCTGGGTCTCCACCACATAGATGGGTAGCTGGGTCCCCACTACATAGCTGGGTCTCCACCACATAGATGGGTAGCTGGGTCCACACTACATAGCTGGGTCTCCACCACATAGATGGGTAGCTGGGTCCCCACTACATAGCTGGGTAGCTAGGTCCCCACTACATAGTTGGGTAGCTAGGTCCCCACTCATAGCTGGGTACCCACTACATAGCTGGGTAGCTAGGTCCCCACTACATAGCTGAGAAGCTAGGTCCCCACTACATAGCTGGGTCTCCACTACATAGCTGGGTAGCTAGGTCCCCACTACATAGCTGGGTAGCTGGGTCTCCACTACATAACAGGGTAGCTAGGTCCCCACTACATAACAGGGTAGCTAGGTCCCCACTACATAGCTGGGTAGCTAGGTCCCCACTACATAGCTGGGACCCCACTACATAGCTGAGTAGCTAGGTCCTCACTACATAACAGGGTAGCTAGGTTCCCACTACATAGCTGGGCAGCTAGGTCTCCACTACATAACAGGGTAGCTAGGTCCCCACTACATACCTGGGAAGCTAGGTCCCCACTACATAACAGGGTAGCTAGGTTCCCACTACATAACAGGGTAGCTAGGTCCCCACTACATAGCTGGGTAGCTAGGTCCCCACTACATAACAGGGTAGCTAGGTTCCCACTACATAGCTTGGTAGCTAGGTCCCCACTACATAGCTGGGTCCCCACTACATAGCTGAGTAGCTAGGTCCACTCTAAATAGCTGGGCAGCTAGGTCTCCACTACATAACAGGGTAGCTAGGTTCCCACTACATAACAGGGTAGCTAGGTCCCCACTACATAGCTAGGTAGCTAGGTCCCCACTACATAGCTAGGTAGCTAGGTCCCCACTACATAGCTGGGTAGCTAGGTCTCCACCACATAACAGGGTAGCTAGGTCCCCACCACATAACAGGGTAGCTAGGTCCCCACTACATAGCTGGGTAGCTAGGTCTCCACTACATAACAGGGTAGCTAGGTCCCCACTACATAGTGAGTCCACACAAATCGGTGGTCATGAAGGACAGGACTCACATTCATATCATCACATTAGCAGTACTCAGATATGTGAGTAGAGTTCAAAGCCAAGCGTAACCTTTAGCAGTAATTAGCACCCTCACATATTACCCTTTCTTTTGTTGTGGTGTGGTATTTTCACAAGTATGTGACGAATTTTCAAAACTCTTAGTACAGAACTCCTTACGGGTAGCATTTGTAATGCAGCCAGTCTTTTACCACACAACCAAAGATCCAAAATATAAGTTTAACATAATGAATACATTGGTTTCATCTCCAAAACACAACATAATGATATCTTCTCAATTTAGGTAAATTAACAAGCAGTTATTCTAATAGCAAAATAATGCAAGATACATGTTTAAAAAATTGCCCAATGAATATATGCTACACATGTAAATATGTGTAAATTGCAGTACACTTGCACTACCCATTACAATTGTCTGAACATCAAATGTATGTCCTTTCTATCTAATGTTTGTTGCAAAAAATAAATATATTGTTCAGATATCATTACAACAGAGGTGTACTCTAATCAAATGGACCAAATGACAGAAACATAACATTTAGCAGGCACTAGTTTGCATCAAGCCTGTCTTGAGAATTTGGCCATAGGTTCTCATAAAAATCAGAGTTAATGTCCTCATTGTTCATGCACCTGGGGAAAAACCTTTTGGCATGGTGAATCCAAGCCTGACACACACCACCGTTCAATAGTATGGTGTCACTTAAAAATTTCCTTATTTTTTAAAGAAAAACACATTTTTTGTCCATTAAAATAACATAAAGTTGATCAGAAATACAGTGTAGACCTTGTTAATGTTGTAAATGACTATTATAGCTGAAACTGGCTGATTTTTAATGGAATATCTACATAGGTGTACAGAGGCCCATTATCAGCAACCATCACTCCTGTGTTCCAATGGCACGTTGTCTTAGCTAATCCAGGTTTATCATTTTAAAAGGCTAATTGATCATTAGAAAACCCTTTTGAAATTATGTTAGCACAGCTGAAAACTTGTTCTAATTAAACAAGCAATAAAACTGGCCTTCTCTAGACTATATGAGTATCTGGAGCATCAACATTTGTGGGTTCGATTACAGGCTCAAAATGCCCAGAAACAAAGACGTTTCTTCAGAAACTCGTCAGTCTATTCTTGTTCTGAGAAATGAAGGCTATTCCACGCGAGAAATTGCCAAGAAACTGAAGATCTCGTACAACGCTATGTACTACTCCCTTCACAGAAAAGCGCAAACTGGCTCTATCCAGAATAGAAAGAGGAGTGAGAGGCCCCGGTGCACAACTGAGCAAGAGGACAAGTACATTAGAGTGTCTAGTTTGAGAAACAGATGCCTCACAGGTCCTCAAGTGGCAGCTTCATTAAATAGTACCTGCAAAACACCAGTCTCAATATCAACAGTGAAGAGGCGACTCCAGGATACTGGCCTTCCAGGCTTTTCACTAGATCTTGGAACATTGCTGTGGAGTCACTTCCATTTAGACACATGAGCATTAGTGAGGTTGGGCACTGATGTTGGGCAATTAGGCCTGGCTCGCAATCTGCGTTTCAGTTCATAAAAAAAGGTGTTAGGTGGAGTTGAGGTCAGGGTTCTGTGCAGGCCAATCAATTTCTTCCACGCTGTTCTCAACAAACATTTCTGTACTGACCTTGCTTTATGCACAGGGGCATTGTCATGCTGAAACAGGAAAGTGCCTTCCCAAAACTGTTTCCACAAAGTTGGAAGCACATAATTGTCTAGAATATCATTGTATACTGTAGCTTTAAGACTTCCCTTCACTGGAATGAAGGGGCCTAGCCCGAACCATGAAAAACAACCCCAGACCATTATTCCTCCTCCACCAAACATTACAGTTGGAACTATGCATTTGGCCAGGTAGCGTTCTCCTGGCATCCCCTAAACCGAGATTTGTCCATCTGACTGCCATGGCTGTGTGCTTGATTATATACACCTGTCAGCAATGGGTGTGGCTGAAAAAGCCAAATCCACTAATTTGAAGGAATGTCCACATACTTTTGTATATATTGTATATGTAACATTTACAATGAGTGAAACAGTGTATGATAGTTTATCATGAAGTAGTTCAGCTGTAATGAACTACTTTTTCTAAGTAACTTTAGTTAAGTCAACTATATTTTCAGAGGGGTAGAATTAGCGTGGCTTAACAGCAAGAGCGACATCATTGATGTATACAGAGAAGAGAGTCGGCCCGAGAATTGAACCCTGTGGCACCCCCATAGAGACTGCCAGAAGTCCGGACAACAGGCCCTCCGATTTGATACACTGAGCTCTATCAGAGAAGTAGTTGGTGAACCAGGTGAGGCAATCATTTGAGAAACCAAGGTTGTTGAGTCTGCCAATAAGAATGTGGTGATTGACTGAGTCGAAAGCCTTGGCCAGGTCGATGAATACAGCTGCACAGTAATGTCTCTTATCGATGGCGGTTATGACATCGTTAAGGACCTTGAGCGTGACTGAGGTGCACCCATGACCAGCTCGGAAACCAGATTGCATAGCGGAGATGGTGCGATGTGATTCAAAATGGTCAGTAATCTGTTTGTTAACTTGGCTTTCGAAGACCTTAGAGATGCAGGGTAGGATAGATAAAAGTCTGTAGCAGGTTGGGTCTAGAGTGTCTCCCCCTTTGAAGAGGGGGATGACCGCGGCAGCTTTCCAATTTTTGGGAATCTCAGACAATACAAAAGAGAGGTTGAACAGGCTAGTAATAGGGGTTGCGACAATTTCGGCAGATAATTTAAGAAATAGAGGGTCCAGATTGTCTAGCCCGGCTGATTTGTAGGGGTCCAGATTTTGCAGCTCTTTCAGAACATCAGCTATCTGGATATGGGTGAAGGAGAAATTGTGGGGGCTTGGGCGGGCTGCTGTGGAGGGTGTGGGGCAGTTGACTGGGGTAGGGTAGCCAAGTGGAAAGCATGGCCAGCCGTAGAGAAATGCTTACTTAAATTCTCAATTATAGTGGATTTGTCGGTTGTAACAGTGTTTCCTAGCCTCAGAGCAGTGGGTAGCTGGGATGAGGTGCACTTATTATCCATGGACTTTACAGTGTCCCAGAACTTTTTTGAGTTTGTACTGCAGGATGCAAATTTCTGTTTAAAAAAGCTAGCCTTAGCTTTCCTAACTGCCTGTGTATATTGGTTCCTAACTTCCCTGAAAAGTTGAATATTACGGGGCTATTCGATGCTAATGCAGTACGCCACAGGATGTTTTTGTGCTGGTCAAGGGCAGACAGGTCTGGAGTGAACCAAGGGCTATATCTATTCCTGGTTCTACATTTTTTGAATGGGGCATGCCTATATAAGATGGTGAGGAAGGCGCTTTTAAAGAATAACCAGGCATCCTCTACTGTCGGGATGAGGTCGATGTAGTTCCAGGATACCCCGGCCAGGTCGATTAGAAAGGCCTGCTTGCAGAAGTGTTTATGGGAGCGTTTGACAGTGATGAGGGGTGGTCGTTTGCTCGCAGACCCATTACGGATGCAGGCAATGAGGCAGTGATCGCTGAGATCCTGGTTGAAAACAGCAGAGGTGTATTTGGAGGGTGAGTTAGTTAGGATGATATCTATGAGGGTGAGTTAGTTAGGATGATATCTATGAGGGTGAGTTAGTTAGGAGGATATCTATGAGGGTGAGTTAGTTAGGATGATATCTATGAGGGTGAGTTAGTTAGGAGGATATCTATGAGGGTGAGTTAGTTAGGATGATATCTATGAGGGTGAGTTAGTTAGGAGGATATCTATGAGGGTGAGTTAGTTAGGATGCTATCTATGAGGGTGAGTTAGTTAGGATGATATCTATGAGGGTGCCCGTGTTTACGGATTTGGGGTTATATCTGGTAGGTTCATTGATAATTTGTGTGAGATTGAGGGCATCAAGCTTAGATTGTAGGATGGCCGGGGTGTTAAGCATGTCCCAGTTTAGGTCACCTAGCAGCACGAGCTCAGAACATAGATGGGGGGCAATCAGTTCACATATGGTGTCGAGGGCACAGCTGGGGGCAGAGGGTGGTCTATAGCAAGCGGCAACGGTGAGAGACTTGTTTCTGAAAAGGTTCATTTTTAGAAGTAGAAGCTCAAATTGTTTGGGTAATGACCTGGATAGTAAAGACAGAACTCTGCAGGTTATTTTTGCAGTAAATTGCAACACCGCCCCCTTTGGCAGTTCTATTTTGTCGGAAAATGTTATAGTTAGGAATGGAAATTTCAAGGTTTTTGTTGGTCTTCCTAAGCCAGGATTCAGACACGGCTAGGACATCCGGATTGGCAGAGTGTGCTAGGGCAGTGAATAAAACAAACTTAGCGAGGAGGCTTCTAATGTTAACATGCATGAAACCCAGGCTTTTACGGTTGCAGAAGTCAACAAATGAGAGAGCCTGGGGGATGGGAGTGGAAGTAGACACTGCAGGGCCTGGATTAACCTATACATCACCAGAGGAACAGAGGAGGAGTAGGATAAGGGTACGGCTAAAGGCTAACAGACCTGGACGCCTAGTACATTCAGAACAGAGAGTAAAAGGAGCAGATTTCTGGGCACGGTAGAATATATTCAAGGCATAATGTACAGACAAAGGTATAGTAGGATGTGAATACAGTGGGGGTAAACCTGTACATATAGTGATAATGAAAGAGATATTGTCTCTAGAAATAGCATTTAAACCAGGTGATGTCACTGCGTGTGTGGGAGGTGGAACTAAATTGTTAGCCGAGGCGTGTTGAGCAGTGCTAGAGGCTCTACAGTGAAATAAAACAATAGTTACAAAGCAGAACAGCAATCGACACAGCATGGTGACGTTAGGGAAAGGCATGCGTAGCCGGGTGATCATACAAGTCCAATGTGTGGCTTCAAGCAGCTAGCGGCACGGGGCTAGCAGGCTAACAGAAAGGCCCTAGAGGGATGACGCGACGGAGGGAAGTCTGTTGTGGCCCCCTCATGCAGTTACATCAGCGGACGGATCAGCAGGGCTCCGTGTGGTAAACCAGGCCAATTGGCAAAATATGTATAGTGGCCAAAGAAATATGTCCAAAGGGCCTCTTAAGTCAGCAATCCAATGTGCTTTAGACAGCTAGCAGGCCGCAGATTAGCGGCTATGCGTTCAGGGGTCGTTAGCTGCTATAATTCCAGGTGGATTTTTTTTTAAATATCATAATAAAAATTCATATAAAAAATATAAAAAATAGGTTCAGAGCTTGCGGTAGGAATCCGGAGATATCGAGGTGAATAAGTCCGACTAGCTCTGGTTTGAGTCACGCTGTACAGACTGGCGAGAGTTGTCTGGGATAAAGGTAGCTGATGACCGCGAGCAAAGGATAGCTGACTGCTAGCTAGTGGCTTCGGAATGTATTCGATGGGCCTCGTAAGCCAACAGTCCGTTGTGCTCTAGACAACTAGCATTCAGGGGATGTTAGCTGCGATGGTCGGAAGGTGAGAAGGTTCAGAGCTTGCGATAGGAATCCGGGGATATGGAGAGAAAAATAGGTCCGGTATGCTCTGGTTGAATCGCGTTGTACAACCTGGCGAGAGCTTTCCGAGCTAAAGTTTAGCTGATGACCGTTAGCTGGCTAGTTATCTGGCTAGTTTATGTTGGAGAGATTCCAGTAAGAGGCAAAGAAAAATAAGCTCGAGAAAAAGCAGGTCCACACCACATTGGGTGAGACGAGTTGCAGGAGAGTATTTTGAAATAAGGGTTTAGAAAAATATAAAAAGATATGCGAAGAAAAATATCTAAAAATATATATACATGGGACACGAAAAGACAAAGGACAAATACGTCTGACTGGTACGCCATCTTGGATGTCATTTACAAAGTAGCCTCAAACATTCTACTCAGCAAACTGGATGTAGTCTATCACAGGGCCATCCATTTGGTCACCAACGCCCCATATACTACCCACCACTGCGACCTGTATGCTCCCGTTGGCTGGCCCTCACTACATATTTGTCACCAAACCCACGGGCTCCAGGTCATCTATAAGTCTATGCTAGGTAAAGCCCCACCTTATCTCAGCTCACTGGTCACCATAGCAACACCCATCCGTAGCACGCGCTCCAGCAGGTATATTTCACTTGTCACCCCCTAAGCCAACACTTGCTTTGGCCGCCTTTCCTTCCAGTTCTCTGCTGCCAATGACTGGAACGAATTGCAAAAATCACTGAAGCTGGAGTCTTATATCTCCCTCTCTAACTTTAAGCATCAGCTGTCAGAGCAGCTGACAGCTAATCACTGTACCAGTACACAGCACCTGTACTTGTACACAGCCAATCTGTAAATAGCACACCCATCTACCTCATCCCCATATTATTACTTTCCCTCTTTCTCTTTTGCACCCCAGTATCTCTACTTGCACATCATCATCTTCACATCTATCATCTATTAATTCTAAATTGTAATTATTTCACCTCCATGGCCTATTTATTGCCTTACCTCCTTACTCTTCTACATTTGCACACACTGTACATAGATTTTCCTATTGTGTTATTGACTGTACGTTTGTTTATGTGTAACTCTGTGTTGTTGTTTTTGTCGCACTGCTTTGCTTTATCTTGTCCAGGTCACAGTTGTAAATGAGAACTTGTCCTCAACTGGCCTCCCTGGTTTAATAAAGGTGAAATAAATAAAACACACTTTTTAAATGATCCACCCCAAACCACAAATTACTATAATTAACAGTGATAAACAGTGTTAAATAACACTAACATGTGAAAACAATATTTATAATAACCTGCTTAACACAGGTTATAATGGCCGGCCCGTAAATGCCAACAGACAGGGGTCCATCCGGAGTGTGTGTGTGTGTGTGTGGTCATTAGTTCTGTAGCCAGCTGTGTTCTGTCCCAAGGTTGCTGACCCCCCCCCCCCTCCATTTCCCCATGTCCGTACCTCCGTATCCTAGCAACATCATCCACTGACCAGTGGTTATTGTTAAAGTCATTCTGAAGAGTACTACCTGCACTGATGTCGTGGTGTCTTTGATGGTCACACTCTGACATCCTTGGTCCAACTAATTTAATAGGACAAAACATGGAAATGTTACATAAATGAAGCACAGGGTCAATGTTATATATCACTTTAATGTAAACAACCTTTTTTACAAGCACATATCATTACAAAACCACTTCAAATAGGAGAATAAAACACTGATACCTGTAACAATAACATCAAATGCTGTTCAATAGCGTACGTAAATGCACATACTGATTCCTAAAGTCTATTTATTTTTCTATGTTGTTGCTGAATCAAATCATAACAGGCTTATCTAGAGTTTATTTTGTAACTCTTTGTGGTATTTACAAAGGACATTACTGTTGGTCATTACTTCAAGGATAAGTAGAATACCTGCAATATATATATATATATATATATATATATATATATATATATATATATATATATATATATATATATAGAGTGCATTCGAAAAGTATTCAGACCCCTTGACTTTTTCCACATTTTGTTACATTACAGCCTTATTCTAAAACTGATTCAATAGTTTTTTCCCTCATATATCTACACACAATACTCCATAATGACAGAACAAAAACAGGTTTTTAGAAATGTTTGCAAATGTATTACAAATGTATTTATAAAAAATGGAAATATCACATTTACATAACTATTGTGGCCCATTACTCAGCACTTTGTTGAAGCACCTTTGGCAGTGATTACAGCCTTGAGTCTTCTTAGCTATGACGCTACAAGCTTGGCACACTTGTATTTTCGGGAGTTTCTCCCATTCTTCTCTGCAGATCCTCTCAAGCTCTGTCAGGTTGGATAGGGAGCGTCACGGCACAGCTATTTTCAGGTCTCTCCAGAGATGTTAGATCAGGTTCAAGTCCAGCCTCTGGTTGGGCCACTCAAGAACATTCAGAGACTTGTCCCGAAGCTACTCCTGATTTGTCTTGGCTGTGTGCTTAGGGTCGTTGTCCTGTTGGAAGGTGAACCTTCACCCCCAGGCTCAGGTCCTAAACTTCATCAAGGATCTCTCTGTAATTTGCGTCATTAATCTTTCCCTCGATCCTGACTAGGCTCCCAGTACTTGCCACTGAAAAATATCTCCACAGCATGATGCTGGAGTACACCTGAGGACCTTCAATGCTGCAGACATTTTTTGGAACCCAAAGGTTTGTGCCTTTCAAAATCAGGTCCAATCAAATGAATTTACCACATGTGTACTCCAATCAAGATGTAGAAACATCTCAAAGATGATCAATCTTTTATTTTTAATACATTTGCAAACATTTCTAAAAACTCTTTTTTTTTCGCTTTGTCATTATGGGGTATTGTGTGTAGATTGATGAGGATATATATATATATATGTAATCAAAAAGGTGTTAAACAAATCAAAATATATCCTAGATTTGAGATTCTTCAAATTGCCACCCTTTGCCTTGATGAAAGCTTTGCACACTCTAGGCTTTCTCTCAACCAGCTTCATGAGGTAGTCACCTGGAATGCATTTCAATTAACAGGTGTGCCTTGTTGTAAGTTAATTTGTGGAATTTCTTCCTTCTTAATGTGTCTGTAGTTGTGTTGTGACAAGGTAGGGAAAGTATACAGAAGATCGCCCTATTTGGTAAAATACCAAGTCCATATTATGGCAAGAACAGCTCAAATAAGCAAAGAGAAATGACAGTCCATCATTACTTTAAGACATGAAGATCAGTCAATCCGAAAAATGTAAAGAACTTTGAAAGTTTCTTCAAGAACAGTCGCAAAAAACCATCAAGCGCTATGATGAAACTGGCTCTCATGAGGACCGCCACAGGAAAGGAAGACCCAGAGTTACCTCTGCTGCAGAGGATAAATTCATTAGAGTTAACTGCGCCTCAGATTGCAGCCCAAATAAATGCTTCACAGAGTTCATGTAACAGACACATCTCAACATCAACTGTTCAGAGGAGACTGTGTGGAATCAGGCCTTTATGGTCGAATTGTTGCAAATAAATCACTACTAAAGGACACCAATAAGAAGAAGAGACTTGCTTGGGCCAAGAAACACGAGCAATGGACATTTGACCGGTGGAAATCTGTCCTTTGGTCTAAATTTGAGATTTTTGGTTCCAACCGCCGTGTCTTTGTGAGACACAGAGTAGGTGAACGGATGATCTCAGCACGTGTGGTTCCCATCGTGAAGTATGGAGGAGGAGGTGTGACAGTATGGGGATGCTTTTCTGGTGACACTGTCTGTGATTTATTTAGAATTCAAAGCACACTTAACCAGCAGGCTACCACAGCATTCTGCAGCAATATGCCATCCCACCTGGTCTGCGTTTAGTGGGACTATCATTTGTTTTTCAACAGGACAATGACCCAAAATACACCTCCAGGTTGTGTAAGTGCTATTTGACCTGGGTCTCCACAATCACCAGACCTCAACCCAAATGAGATGGTTTGAGAGGAGTTGGACCGCAGAGTGAAGGAAAAGCAGCCAGCAGGTGCTCAGCATTTGTGTGAACTCTTTCAATACTGTCGGAAAATCATCTGGTTGACAAAATGCAAAAAGAGTGTGCAAAGCCTGTCATCAAGGCAAAGGGTGGCTACTTTGAAGAATTTAACATCTAAAATATGTTATGATTTGTTTAACACTTTTTGTGTTACTACATGATTCCATATATGTTATTTCGTCATTCTGAATTCTTCACTATTATTGTACAATGTAGAAAATAGTCAAAATAAAGAAAAACCATTGAATGAATAGGTGTCCAAACCTTTGACTGGTACTGTATTTATATATATATATAACCACATCTACAGTGAAATATAACAAAGTATTATTTTTTAACAATAGTCAACATGACAACAATAACCAATGTATCCCATCAAGCAATATCATAAACACAGTTGAATGAATACCAACCATTGTCTCCTGTGTTGACTCCTGTGTTGACTCCTGTGTTGACTCCTGTGTTGACTCCTGTGTTGACTCCTGGGTTGACTCCTGGGTTGACTCCTGGGTTGACTCCTGGGTTGACTCCTGTGTTGACGCCTGGGTTGACTCCTGGGTTGACCGGTCTTCAGTCCAGTGAGGTATAATCAAATGTCAGTCCATTACAGCTGCTGATATAGTCGCTGTGTGTGTTGTTTGAAGGTTGTTTGAACACTGTGGAGCTAGCTGAGAGGAAGAGAGAGGGGAGGCTTACTGGCTGGTCTCGATGCTAAATAGTGTATCAGGCATCGTTGAGGCAGTGTCCAACAACTCTCAAACAACCTTTTGCTTAAAAATCACTGGTGGTGGTGGGTAACACAATTTGATCACAAAAACCACACAAGACAGATACACAAAGCTCAGGGGTGAACAAGGACAGATGTAGCTGAATACTGAGTTGCCTTTTACAACCTGTCCTGTTGGTCGGTGTGTGTATCTGCTCCTTGCTTCCTTCCCTCACTTCCTCTCTTCACTTCCTCCCCTCGGCTGGTGCTCCCTCTTGGTGCTCCCAGGGTATGGGATCATTCTCCTCTGTCATCGAGCCTGTCTCTCTCTCATGCCAGAACTGCTCCACATCCAGCAGCACGATCCCATCCCGGGGGCTCTCTCCCTCCGCATCCACCTCCTCCACCCCTCCCTGCTCCGCCTGGTGCTGGGGATCAACTCTAGTCTCCTGGGTAGGGATGGGGCCTAGGCTTCCGTCACCTCCCTGCAGCTGGCCTGAGGTCTCTGGTCGTGGGCAAGGGGACTGGGGGGCGGTGGGTGCGTGGGGCCCGGGTTTGGGATTTGGGTTGGACGGGGTGTGTTTACGAAGAGTAAGGCGCCTCCACAGACCCCTGTACCCCTCTGTGAACTCCTCCGACAGAGAGAGGACGATGATGGGGTTCACCAGGGAGAGAGAGAAGGTGAGGAGCAAGGCGGAGATGGAGAAGAGGAGAGGGGGAGAGAAGACGACAAAGGGTTCCTCCTCTCTCGGTCCCTGTGCCTCTCGCTCCGCGGCGTGCCGCTCCCACACCCAGACCACCCACTGCGGCAGCCACAGCATCGCCATGGCTACCGTCAGACTGAACAACATCAGCGTGAGCTTCCTGGATCTGATCTGCGTTCGGAGGTTCTGGGTCTTACTACAGCGCCTCTGGCACCGCCCATATGCCCACCAGAAATACAGCAGGGCAAAACTCAAAGGGGCGCAGAACACACCGAGGGGGTACGCCTTGACGTAGACCGACATGAAGTCCTGCGCTTCGGGGGGAACCACCTGCACACACACCAGCCCCCGGGTCTCTCTCTGCAGTGAAGAGAACAGCCAGGTAGGGATGGGAGCGGAGCAGGCAGACAGCCAGAGGAACCACATCACCAATAGGATGGAGCGTAGACGGATGCTGACCTGTTTAGTCGGGTTAGAGACGTAACGGTAACAAGCCTTAGCCAACACCGCTACGGTAAAACTCTTCGCAGCCATGCAGCTCTGCAGGAACCAATCACAGGTCTTGCACACTGCCCAGCCAAGCGTCCAGGTGGGTTTGGAGAAGGCGGCAGCACGGAACGGGAGGGCAAACGCCAGGACAAGGCCGTCGGCAAACATCAGGTTGAGGATGAGAGCATTGATGAGGGAGAGTTTCCCACGGTGGGCGTTGGAGATCAGGATGCCTATGGCTGTGAGAGTACCGGCCAGCCCAAGGACACAGATCACCCCCAGGATGACAGGCACAAGGACATGCAGCTCGCCTGGATCCAGGTGCTCGTAGGAACCACGCTCTATGAACGAAGGACGAAGTCGGTCCACAGTCGAGATATTAGCAGTGGATATGTTCACCCCTGGCAGTTTATCCATCTCAGAAGAAACAGGCGGTGGAGAGAGAAGGCTTCGACTTGTCTTTTTATGTAGAGAATAGTATATTGAAAGCCGACTTAATACAAGAAGCCTACACCGATGGAAATGAAAACTGCTGGAGAAATTGACTTATAAAAAAGACTGACTAGTCAAAAAAAAGTATTTTGAGAAAAATATTTTCAAAGATTAAACAACAAACAAGTGAATGGATCTATCTCGTTCTAAAACTCAACTCCTGATTGTAGCCTAATCTGCTTATCAAACATCGATTTGCTTCCAGACACTCCTGTCCTGTCTGTTTGTCTCCTGGTGGGTTTATCCGCGGTTATAAAGGCTGCAGTTTGATTGACAGTTGCCATCCCCAGCTGAATAAACTGCGCGAAACTCGCCGGGCCAATTAGAACGCTGTACCTTTTCCAACTGTACTCAACAGGCGCTGCGCTGCACGACGTAGGGATTCAGTCCCCAGTGCATCAAATTAAACACGACTTTCTCATTTGGAGCGACAGCAGGCGAGTTTGACGCTATGAATGAATCATCTCTGTTTTGCCTCGGACTAGAAGACCAAGGGCCAGTGTGAATAATAAACCCAACAGGTAATATCCATGTATAGGCCTTTACTATGTCTAAGACTTTATGATTTATATAATATTTCCTCAAAATGTGTGAACACGTTATTATTTCTTCAAAATGCCTTAAACTGTCGACTCAGAATCATCATTTCTCTTTTGGGAATAGCCTGAAAATAAAGAGTTGTGTCCCCTAAATTAGTTTAATTTGTAACAACAACAAAAAATAACTGAATCTAAATGTATGTTTATCATAATGATTATCATTTACATTATAAGATAGGAGAACGTCACACGAGGAAGACCAGCAAGACATTCTTGGCTTGTCTTTTGTCCAGATGAGGGCGCTCTTCATCTTTCAAACACCACTACCACTACTTCTACACTGAGCAGTTCTATGAACAGTGAACACAATGGAAAACACACCCATACATTAGTTTACTGATCTATTACAACCAAAAAAAGACAGAATACGCATGCTTAAACTTACACAAACCTTTTTATTCAAAATAATTCCAGTAAGCGCGAGGACTGCAGGGTAAATGACTTGCATTTCATTACATTCTGAGCCATACAAACTGTTTGTTTCAAAACTGAATTTGTCTAGAAGACATTACTTTGTAAAGGAATCATAGAGTTCCTCGCAAATGGCACCCCATTTCCTGTAATGTGCACTGTGTTTGACCATAGTCCTATGGGCCTTAGTCAGAAGTAGTGCACTATAAAGGAAATAGGGTGCCATTTTGGGATGCTAGAAGTCCCTGATATCATTGAGTCCTCATCACTGGGTGTTCAGCTTGAAGACATGATTTACCATCCTCTTTCGTTGGACGCTGCCAGCTTGAAGTAGTCTGTTGGTACAGATCTAGGATCAGCTTCCCCTTCCCCAATTCTAACCTTCCCTTAAGAGGGAAAAACACAAAACTGACCTAAGATCAGCATTTAGGGGCAACTTCATCCTACCCCTGGTTACAGAAGAGAAACATATGGATATATTCGGAGTAGGGCCCAGAGGTGTTTCTCATGGCGTGGCCTGATTAGGGAAAACTCTGGTTATGAGACACTGAACCGGCTGTCTTTTACTGTGTTATAATATGACCATAGCTGCAGGAAGTAGTTTGGTGGTGGGGGTGCTGAGATGATTATTTTTGTGTCTTGTCATTTAGCTGGTCATATTAATACACTGCATGGTAAGACTACTGCAGAGTGGTCCAATCAGGGACATCCCATGAATTATAACTGTGCAGTGGGTTGCTAACATGAAGTGATAAAGTAAACAGTACTTCTAACTGGGAACTGACATTTGCTTAGCTTTTTTCCCCTATGTTAATATTGTTGGGTAAAAAACATTCACACTTGTATTGTTTTCACCATCCTCCTCATCCTCTCCACCCTCCCCATCCTCCCCACCCTACCCATCCTCCCCATCCTCCTCATCCTACCCATCCTCCTCATCCTCCCCATCCTCCCCACCCTACCCATCCTCCCTATCCTCCTCATCCTCCCCACCCTCTCCACCCTCCCCATCCTCCTCATCCTAATCCCCACCCTACCCATCCTCCTCATCCTCCCCATCCTCCTCATCCACCCCACCCTCCTCATCCTCCCCATCCTCCTCATCCTCCCCATCCTAATCCCCACCCTACCGATCCTCCTCATCCTCCCCATCCTCCTCATCCTCCCCATCCTAATCCCCACCCTACCCATCCTCCTCATCCTCCCCATCCTCCTCATCCACCCCACCCTCCTCATCCTCCCCATCCTCCTCATCCTCCCCATCCTAATCCCCACCCTACCGATCCTCCTCATCCTCCCCATCCTCCTCATCCTCCCCACCATCCTCATCCTCCCCACCCTCCCCCACCCCACATCAACCCTGCATAAGAAAAAATAAGGCACCACAGCTTCAAAAACGGAATCATTGACAAGAAAAAGAAACTCACAGTAAAAACTACATAATTAAATAAAATAAAAACATCGATCTGGCCTCAAAGAAGCCTAATCACATCATTCACATTATTAAAGACAGTCTCATACCAGAGACAGGCTGAAACATCCATACTGTTAGACTGTATTTGTCCCAATATCCACAGCATACTATCTAAGACATTGGTTTACGGTCAGTGGTATGAAGTGAGGATACTGTGAGACAGACCCCCTTCAGTGCTATAATGAAGGTTCAGTTAGTTGTCTAACAGTTATGTCCATGTCCAGTGGCCTCCTGTCTAAACCTTTAGATGGGATGGGAAGATCTGGCCTGATGGCTGGAGAGGACAGGAGGACAGGAGGACAGGATGAAAGAGGGTTGGAGATACTTTTTTAGCCTCCGTAAATGTCTGTGTTCTCGAAAAAGTGTCCTCTCACATCTTGCAACCGAAACAAAATGGCACCTGGTCAGACAGCGTGTTCTGCTACATCTCTGTTCATCTCAGTTCATGTGTGACTTCAGTCTAGTCAAGTCCAGTCTTACTCTGGTTGCATCACAATGCTCCAGCGCTCCTTCATGTGTGATCCAAATGAATAAATAAAACAGTTAACTGAAGGCCACGGAGAGGCTTGTTCAGGCCAGAGCAGGCGGCTAGCTTCATTCCACTCAGGACTAGAAGAACCATCTGTCTTCATCTTTATCCAGGCTGAACACTGCCACATTCGGAGCGGGAATTCTCAAGTGTGTTCTAGAAATTCCTATTCCGGGAATTCCAGCATTCCCTCCAGCCATATCTGGCTTACAGCAACAAGGCAGGCAAGAGGAGAGGAGGAGGAATGGAGGGGAGATAGAGAGACAAGAGGAGAGGAATGGAAGGGAGATAGAGACAAGAGGAGAGGAGGAGGAATGGAGGGGAGATAGAGAGACAAGAGGAGAGGAGGAGGAATGGAAGGGAGATAGAGAGACAAGAGGAGAGGAGGAGGAATGGAAGGGAGATAGAGAGACAAGAGGAGAGGAATGGAGGGGAGATAGAGAGACACGAGGAGAGGAATGGAGGGGAGATAGAGAGACACGAGGAGAGGAATGGAGGGGAGATAGAGAGACAAGAGAAGAGGAGGAGGAATGGAGGGGAGATAGAGAGACAAGAGGAGAGGAATGGAGGGGAGATAGAGAGACACGAGGAGAGGAGGAGAAATGGAGGGGAGATAGAGACAAGAGGAGAGGAGGAGGAATGGAGGGGAGATAGAGAGACAAGAGGAGAGGAGGAGGAATGGAAGGGAGATAGAGAGACAAGAGGAGAGGAGGAGGAATGGAAGGGAGATAGAGAGACAAGAGGACAGGAATGGAGGGGAGATAGAGAGACAAGAGGAGAGGAGGAGGAACACTTAGTGAAGAGATAAACAAACATCCATCTCTCTTTCTCTCTCGTTTCCTCCATTCCTCTCCTCTTGTCTCTCTATCTCCCCTCCATTCCTCCTCCTCTCCTCTTGTCTCTCTATCTCCCCTCCATTCCTCCTCCTCTCCTCTTGTCTCTCTATCTCCCCTCCATTCCTCCTCCTCTCCTCGTGTCTCTCTTTCTCTCTCGTTTCCTCCATTCCTCTCCTCGTGTCTCTAACCCCTCCATTCCTCTCCTCATCTCTCTAACCCCTCCATTCCTCCTCCTCATCTCTCTAACCCCCCCATTCCTCTCCTCGTGTCTCTCTATCTCCCCTCCATTCCTCTCCTTGTGTCTCTCTATCTCCCCTCCATTCCTCTCCTCATCTCTCTAACCCCTCCATTCCTCTCCTTGTGTCTCTCTATCTCCCCTCTCCTCATCTCTCTAACCCCTCCATTCCTCTCCTCGTGTCTCTCTATCTCCCCTCCATTCCTCTCCTCGTGTCTCTCTATCTCCCCTCCATTCCTCTCCTTGTGTCTCTCTATCTCCCCTCTCCTCATCTCTCTAACCCCTCCATTCCTCTCCTCGTGTCTCTCTATCTCCCCTCCATTCCTCTCCTCGTGTCTCTCTATCTCCCCTCCATTCCTCTCCTCGTGTCTCTCTATCTCCCCTCCATTCCTCTCCTCTTGTCTCTCTATCTCCCCTCCATTCCTCTCCTCGTGTCTCTCTATCTCCCCTCCATTCCTCTCCTTGTGTCTCTCTATCTCCCCTCATTCCTCTCCTCTTGTCTCTCTATCTCCCCTCCATTCCTCTCCTTGTGTCTCTCTATCTCCCCTCATTCCTCTCCTCTTGTCTCTCTATCTCCCCTCCATTCATCTCCTCGTGTCTCTCTATCTCCCCTCCATTCCTCTCCTTGTGTCTCTCTATCTCCCCTCCATTCCTCTCCTCGTGTCTCTCTATCTCCCCTCCATTCCTCTCCTCATCTCTCTATCTCCCCTCCATTCCTCTCCTAATCTCTCTATCTCCCCTCCATTCCTCTCCTTGTGTCTCTCTATCTCCCCTCATTCCTCTCCTCTTGTCTCTCTATCTCCCCTCCATTCCTCTCCTCTTGTCTCTCTATCTCCCCTCCATTCCTCTCCTTGTGTCTCTCTATCTCCCCTCATTCCTCTCCTCTCGTCTCTCTATCTCCCCTCCATTCCTCTCCTCGTGTCTCTCTATCTCCCCTCCATTCCTCTCCTCGTGTCTCTCTATCTCCCCTCCATTCCTCTCCTCGTGTCTCTCTATCTCCCCTCCATTCCTCTCCTCATCTCTCTAGCTCCCCTCCATCTTCACTCCATCCTTTTCCTCTTCTGCCTAGGTGACCTTGTCCTGGAAGATGTAGAGGTTGTTACTGGCTGCCACGGCGATGATGTTTTCCTGTGGGTGCCAGGCGGAGTGGAGGATCTTCTTACTGAAGTCCAGACTGTCAACAGTCACCTCGTCTTTACGACGCTTCCCACCCACACACACCTAGAGAGGAGAGGAAGTGGGAAGAGGAGGTGAGAAGAGGAGGTGAGGAGAAGTGAGGATGGTTGAGGAGAGGAGATGAGGAGAGGTGAGATGAGTAGAGGAGGTGAGGAGTTGAGGAGAGGAGGTGAGGAGAGGAGATGTGAGGAGAGGAGGTGAGGAGAGGTGAGGAGAGGTGAGGAGAGGAGATGTGAGGAGATGTGAGGAGAGGAGGTGAGGACAGGAGAGACTTCATGAGCACATACTAACACAGATTGTTAGTATTTCCTCCTCTTCAGTTTCATGTAAAAAAAAATCCTAACATTGGACATTTGCTAATCTTACACAAATCCATTAAAACAAATCCATCAATGGCCTAGGGTTGTCTAGCAATCTGCACACATACCATGGATTACAATCTGGCCTCTGCTATTTCAGCACTCTATCTTTCAACTCTAACTCTCTCTATCCAATAACCATACAAAGACTTACAAAATATACCGCATAGAATCTTTTTTTGGACATACCATCAACCCGAAAGAAACGAGTTTTGGCACATATTTGACATGTAAATGTGTTACAGTATTACCTTGCGTGGTTTGAGGATGGCCCGGGGTTTGCTGTTCTCTCTGGACGCCTCCAGAGTCACATCTTTCTTGGTGTTCCGATCAAACATCCGGAAGAAATTATTATATGACCCCGTCATTATGACACTGGAGAGAGACAAGAGGAGATTTACACACAGACACACACACATACTGTACACACACACACACACGCACACACGCACACACACACTAACACACGCACACTAACACACACACACTAACACACGCACACTAACACACACACACGCACACTAACACACACATACTAACACACACACACGCACACTAACACACACACACTAACACACACACACGCACACTAACACACACACACGCACACTAACACACACACACACACTAACACACACACACACACACACACGCACACTAACACACACACACGCACACAAACACACACACACTAACACACACACACACGCACACTAACACACGCACACTAACACACACACACACACACACTAACACACACACAAACACACACGCACACACGCACACACTAACACACGCACACTAACACACACACACACAAACACACACACGCACACACTAACACACACGCACACGCACACACACTAACACAAGCACACACGCACACACACACTAACACACGCACACTAACACACACACACTAACACACGCACACTAACACACACACACACACAAACACGCACACGCACACACACAAGATCACACTCACCTGTCTGACCCGTTCCAGACACACTCAAACTTGTCAAAGATGCAGTCGTTCTCGTACAGAGAACACAGCTTACCCCTCAGGTAGTCATGGACCTGGGAACAAACAACAAGATCACTATTGTTACATTGTCACTGATATGAACGATGAAACTACCCTTCTGTAGAGCAAGGTGTTTAGATAAATCAAATCAAATGACATAGACAACCTCCCCTTCACTCAACCCAATCATCTGTCTTCCCTACCAATTACCCCAGGGAAGACTTACTGAACCCTGGATTCATTTGTAAGACTAATACTGACTGTTAGTAAACCCCCCACAGTGACCCACAGTGACAGGTGACTCCCGGTCTACACTATCTGTTCAAAGACAGCCATACTGGGAAGGTCAGATCCTGTCAGGCGCAGAGTGATCGTGTCATCAGTCAGGCACGGGATGAACATGTCATCATGAAGCATGTCTAGGGTGTGAAGTAATCAAAAGTCAATCAATAGTCACACACACATGCACGCATCCACACACGGCCACAAGCATGGCAAAAAAACACACAGCGTACACTACCTGGTATGTCTGGACCGGTCTGGTCTCCATGTTGAGGTCCCACACCTTGACCGTCAGGTAGTCCCGTGTCATCAAGAAGCGCCCGCTGTGACTAAACTTGATGTCTGAGATGGAAGAGATGATCTCTGAGAAAAATGAACGAGTGGAGGGGTCCTCTGGCTCCTCAAAGACTGAGGGAGGGAGGGAGGGAGGGAGGGAGGGAGGGAGGGAGGGAGGGAGGGAGGGAGGGAGGGAGGGAGGGAGGGAGGGAGGGAGGGGGAGGGAGAGAGAGGGAGAGAGGGAGAGAGGAGGGAATGAACAGTTACACCACAGTAATAACCAGCTGAATTGAATGAATTCTCTGTCTGCTTGGTGTGTGTGTGTGTGTGTGTGTGTGTGTGTGTGTGTGTGTGTGTGTGTGTGTGTGTGTGTGTGTGTGTGTGTGTGTGTGTGTGTGTGTGTGTGTGTGTGTGTGTGTGTGTGTGTGTGTGTGTGTGTGTGTGTGCGTGTCCCCTACTATGTTGACACAGGGAGATCAGCTCTGTGTTGTGTCAGTGGGGAGTCTAACGAGGGATGTAAAACGAGGGGATAAAGGGATGAGCGAGAAAAGAAAAGAAATCAATGTCACGGCACTGGGCTTACTGGAGTCCTGCTGGATTAACAGGTGGTATTCATCACAGGGCTGTGTGTGTGTGTGTGTGTGTGTGTGTGTGTGTGTGTGTGTGTGTGTGTGTGTGTGTGTGTGTGTGTGTGTGTGTGTGTGTGTGTGTGTGTGTGTGTGTGTGTGTGTGTGTGTGTGTGTGTGTGTGTGTGTGTGTGTATACCTCTGTCAACAGTAGTACACTATATAGGGAATATGGACTCAACAGTAGTACACTATATAGGGAATATGGACTCTGGTCAACAGTAGTACACTATATAGGGAATATGGACTCTGGTCAACAGTAGTACACTATATAGGGAATATGGACTCTGGTCAACAGTAGTACACTATATAGGGGCTCTGGTCAACAGTAGTACACTATATAGGGAATATACCTCTGGTCAACAGTAGTTCACTATATAGGGAATATGGACTCTGGTCAACAGTAGTACACTATATAGGGAATATGGACTCTGGTCAACAGTAGTACACTATATAGGGGCTCTGGTCAACAGTAGTACACTATATAGGGAATATACCTCTGGTCAACAGTAGTTCACTATATAGGGAATATGGACTAGTACTATATAGGTCACTCTGGTCACAGTAGTACACTATATAGGGAATATGGACTCTGGTCAACAGTAGTTCACTATATAGGGAATATGGACTCTGGTCAACAGTAGTACACTATATAGGGAATATGGACTCTGGTCAACAGTAGTACACTATATAGGGGTCAACTCTGGTCAACAGTAGTACACTATATAGGGAATATACTCTGGTCAACAGTAGTTCACTATATAGGGAATATGGACTCTGGTCAACAGTAGTACACTATATAGGGAATATGGACTCTGGTCAACAGTAGTACACTATATAGGGAATATGGACTCTGGTCAACAGTAGTACACTATATAGGGAATATGGACTCTGGTCAACAGTAGTTCACTATATAGGGAATATGGACTCTGGACAACAGTAGTACACTATATATATAGGGAATAGGGAATATGGACTCTGGTCAACAGTAGTACACTATATAGGGACTCTGGTCAACAGTAGTACACTATATAGGGTTCAATATGGACTCTGGTCAACAGTAGTACACTATATAGGGAATATGGACTCTGGTCAACAGTAGTACACTATATAGGGAATATGGACTCTGGTCAACAGTAGTACACTATATAGGGAATATGGACTCTGGTCAACAGTAGTACACTATATAGGGAATATGGACTCTGGTCAACAGTAGTACACTATATAGGGAATATGGACTCTGGTCAACAGTAGTTCACTATATAGGGAATATGGACTCTGGTCAACAGTAGTACACTATATAGGGAATATGGACTCTGGTCAACAGTAGTTCACTATATAGGGAATATGGACTCTGGTCAACAGTAGTACACTATATAGGGACTCTGGTCAACAGTAGTACACTATATAGGGACTCTGGTCAACAGTAGTACACTATATAGGGAATATGGACTCTGGTCAACAGTAGTACACTATATAGGGAATATACCTCTGGTCAACAGTAGTTCACTATATAGGGAATATGGACTCTGGTCAACAGTAGTACACTATATAGGGAATATGGACTCTGGTCAACAGTAGTACACTATATAGTGAATATGGACTCTGGTCAACAGTAGTACACTATATAGGGAATATGGACTCTGGTCAACAGTAGTACACTATATAGGGAATATGGACTCTGGTCAACAGTAGTACACTATATAGGGAATATGGACTCTGGTCAACAGTAGTACACTATATAGGGAATATGGACTCTGGTCAACAGTAGTACACTATATAGGGAATATGGACTCTGGTCAACAGTAGTACACTATATAGGGAATATGGACTCTGGTCAACAGTAGTACACTATATAGGGAATATGGACTCTGGTCAACAGTAGTACACTATATAGGGAATATGGACTCTGGTCAACAGTAGTACACTATATAGGGAATATGGACTCTGGTCAACAGTAGTACACTATATAGGGAATATGGACTCTGGTCAACAGTAGTACACTATATAGGGAATATGGACTCTGGTCAACAGTAGTACACTATATAGGGAATATGGACTCTGGTCAACAGTAGTACACTATATAGGGAATATGGACTCTGGTCAACAGTAGTACACTATATAGGGAATATGGACTCTGGTCAACAGTAGTACACTATATAGGGAATATGGACTCTGGTCAACAGTAGTACATATAGGGAATATGGACTCTGGTCAACAGTAGTACACTATATAGGGAATATGGACTCTGGTCAACAGTAGTTCACTATATAGGGAATATGGACTCTGGTCAACAGTAGTACACTATATAGGGACTCTGGTCAACAGTAGTTCACTATATAGGGAATATGGACTCTGGTCAACAGTAGTACACTATATAGGGAATATGGACTCTGGTCAACAGTAGTACACTATATAGGGAATATTGACTCTGGTCAACAGTAGTACACTATATAGGGAATATGGACTCTGGTCAACAGTAGTACACTATATATAGGAATATGGACTCTGGTCAACAGTAGTACACTATATAGGGAATATGGACTCTGGTCAACAGTAGTACACTATATAGGGAATATGGACTCAACAGTAGTTCACTATATAGGGAATATGGACTCTGGTCAACAGTAGTACACTATATATAGGGACTCTGGTCACAGTAGTTCACTATATAGGGAATATGGACTCTGGGGAATATGGACAACAGTAGTACACTATATAGGGAATATGGACTCTGGTCAACAGTAGTACACTATATAGGGAATATGGACTCTGGTCAACAGTAGTACACTATATAGGGAATATGGACTCTGGTCAACAGTAGTACACTATATAGGGAATATGGACTCTGGTCAACAGTAGTACACTATATAGGGAATATGGACTCTGGTCAACAGTAGTACACTATATAGGGAATATGGACTCTGGTCAACAGTAGTACACTATATAGGGAATATGGACTCTGGTCAACAGTAGTACACTATATAGGGAATATGGACTCTGGTCAACAGTAGTTCACTATATAGGGAATATGGACTCTGGTCAACAGTAGTACACTATATAGGGAATATGGACTAACAGTAGTACACTATATAGGGAATATGGACTCTGGTCAACAGTAGTACACTATATAGGGAATATGGACTCTGGTCAACAGTAGTACACTATATAGGGAATATGGACTCTGGTCAACAGTAGTACACTATATAGGGAATATGGACTCTGGTCAACAGTAGTACACTATATAGGGAATATGGACTCTGGTCAACAGTAGTACACTATATAGGGACTCTGGTCAACAGTAGTTCACTATATAGGGAATATGGACTCTGGTCAACAGTAGTACACTATAGGGGACTCTGGTCAACAGTAGTTCACTATATAGGGGACTCTGGTCAACAGTAGTACACTATATAGGGAATATGGACTCTGGTCAACAGTAGTACACTATATAGGGAATATGGACTCTGGTCAACAGTAGTACACTATATAGGGAATATGGACTCTGGTCAACAGTAGTACACTATATAGGGAATATGGACTCTGGTCAACAGTAGTACACTATAATAGGACTCTGGTCAACAGTAGTACACTATATAGGGACTCAACAGTAGTACACTATATAGGGAATATGGACTCTGGTCAACAGTAGTACACTATATAGGGAATATGGACTCTGGTCAACAGTAGTACACTATATAGGGAATATGGACTCTGGTCAACAGTAGTACACTATATAGGGAATATGGACTCTGGTCAACAGTAGTACACTATATAGGGAATATGGACTCTGGTCAACAGTAGTACACTATATAGGGAATATGGACTCTGGTCAACAGTAGTAGTACTATATAGGGAATATGGATATCAACAGTAGGACTCTGGTCAACAGTAGTACACTATATAGGGAATATGGACTCTGGTCAACAGTAGTACACTATATAGGGAATATGGACTCTGGTCAACAGTAGTACACTATATAGGGAATATGGACTCTGGTCAACAGTAGTACACTATATAGGGAATATGGACTCTGGTCAACAGTAGGGAATATGGACTCTGGTCAACAGTAGTACACTATATAGGGAATATGGACTCTGGTCAACAGTAGTACTACTATAGGGAATATGGACTCTGGTCAACAGTAGGGACTGGACTGGTCAACAGTAGTTCACTATATAGGGAATATGGACTCTGGTCAACAGTAGTACACTATATAGGGAATATGGACTCTATATAGGTCAACAGTAGTACACTATATAGGGAATATGGACTCTGGTCAACAGTAGTACACTATATAGGGAATATGGACTCTGGACAACAGTAGTACACTATATAGGGAATATGGACTCTGGTCAACAGTAGTACACTATATAGGGAATATGGACTCTGGTCAACAGTAGTTCACTATATAGGGAATATGGACTCTGGTCAACAGTAGTACACTATATAGGGAATATGGACTCTGGTCAACAGTAGTACACTATATAGGGAATATGGACTCTGGTCAACAGTAGTACACTATATAGGGAATATGGACTCTGGTCAACAGTAGTACACTATATAGGGAATATGGACTCTGGTCAACAGTAGTACACTATATAGGGAATATGGACTCTGGTCAACAGTAGTACACTATATAGGGAATATGGACTCTGGTCAACAGTAGTACACTATATAGGGAATATACCTCTGGTCAACAGTAGTACACTATATAGGGAATATGGACTCTGGTCAACAGTAGTACACTATATAGGGAATATGGACTCTGGTCAACAGTAGTACACTATATAGGGACTCTGGTCAACAGTAGTACACTATATAGGGAATATGGACTCTGGTCAACAGTAGTACACTATATAGGGAATATGGACTCTGGTCAACAGTAGTACACTATATAGGGAATATGGACTCTGGTCAACAGTAGTACACTATATAGGGAATATGGACTCTGGTCAACAGTAGTACACTATATAGGGAATATGGACTCTGGTCAACAGTAGTACACTATATAGGGAATATGGACTCTGGTCAACAGTAGTACACTATATAGGGAATATGGACTCTGGTC
Source organism: Oncorhynchus gorbuscha (assembly GCF_021184085.1). Classification (NCBI taxonomy): domain Eukaryota; kingdom Metazoa; phylum Chordata; class Actinopteri; order Salmoniformes; family Salmonidae; genus Oncorhynchus; species Oncorhynchus gorbuscha. The sequence continues at coordinate 87,778,536 of NC_060185.1, forward strand.
AACAGTAGTACACTATATAGGGAATATGGACTCTGGTCAACAGTAGTACACTATATAGGGAATATGGACTCTGGTCAACAGTAGTACACTATATAGGGAATATGGACTCTGGTCAACAGTAGTACACTATATAGGGAATATGGACTCTGGTCAACAGTAGTACACTATATAGGGAATATGGACTCTGGTCAACAGTAGTACACTATATAGGGAATATGGACTCTGGACAACAGTAGTACACTATATAGGGAATATGGACTCTGGTCAACAGTAGTACACTATATAGGGACTCTGGTCAACAGTAGTTCACTATATAGGGAATATGGACTCTGGTCAACAGTAGTACACTATATAGGGAATATGGACTCTGGTCAACAGTAGTACACTATATAGGGGATATGGAATCTGGACAACAGTAGTACACTATATAGGGAATATGGACTCTGGTCAACAGTAGTACACTATATAGGGAATATGGACTCTGGTCAACAGTAGTACACTATAGGGAATATGGACTCTGGTCAACAGTAGTACACTATATAGAATATATAGGGAATATGGACTGGTCAACAGTAGTACACTATATAGGGAATATGGACTCTGGTCAACAGTAGTACACTATATAGGGAATATGGACTCTGGTCAACAGTAGTACACTATATAGGGAATATGGACTCTGGTCAACAGTAGTACACTATATAGGGAATATGGACTCTGGTCAACAGTAGTACACTATATAGGGAATATGGACTCTGGTCAACAGTAGTACACTATATAGGGAATATGGACTCTGGTCAACAGTAGTACACTATATAGGGAATATGGACTCTGGTCAGTAGTACACTATATAGGGAATATGGACTCTGGTCAACAGTAGTACACTATATAGGGAATATGGACTCTGGTCAACAGTAGTACACTATATAGGGAATATGGACTCTGGTCAACAGTAGTACACTATATAGGGAATATGGACTCTGGTCAACAGTAGTACACTATATAGGGAATATGGACTCTGGTCAACAGTAGTACACTATATAGGGAATATGGACTCTGGTCAACAGTAGTACACTATATAGGGACTCTGGTCAACAGTAGTTCACTATATAGGGAATATGGACTCTGGTCAACAGTAGTACACTATATAGGGACTCTGGTCAACAGTAGTTCACTATATAGGGAATATGGACTCTGGTCAACAGTAGTACACTATATAGGGAATATGGACTCTGGTCAACAGTAGTACACTATATAGGGAATATGGACTCTGGTCAACAGTAGTACACTATATAGGGAATATGGACTCTGGACAACAGTAGTACACTATATAGGGAATATGGACTCTGGTCAACAGTAGTACTATATAGGGAATATGGACTCTGGTCAACAGTAGTTCACTATATAGGGAATATGGACTCTGGTCAACAGTAGTACACTATATAGGGACTCTGGTCATAGGGAATATGGACTCTGGTCAACAGTAGTACACTATATAGGGAATATGGACTCTGGTCAACAGTAGTAGTACACTATATAGGGAATATGGACTCTGGTCAACAGTAGTACACTATATAGGGAATATGGACTCTGGTCAACAGTAGTACACTATATAGGGAATATGGACTCTGGTCAACAGTAGTACACTATATAGGGAATATGGACTCTGGTCAACAGTAGTACACTATATAGGGAATATGGACTCTGGTCAACAGTAGTACACTATATAGGGAATATGGACTCTGGTCAACAGTAGTACACTATATAGGGAATATGGACTCTGGTCAACAGTAGTACACTATATAGGGAATATGGACTCTGGTCAACAGTAGTACACTATATAGGGAATAGTGGACTCTGGTCAACAGTAGTACACTATATAGGGAATATGGACTCTGGTCAACAGTATAATATGGACTCAACAGTAGTAATATAGTACACTATAGGGAATATGGACTCTGGTCAACAGTAGTACACTATAATATGGACTCTGGTCAACAGTAGTACACTATATAGGGAATATGGACTCTGGTCAACAGTAGTACACTATATAGGGAATATGGACTCTGGTCAACAGTAGTACACTATATAGGGAATATGGACTCTGGTCAACAGTAGTACACTATATATGGACTCTGGTCAACAGTAGTACACTATATAGGAATATGGACTCTGGTCAACAGTAGTACTCTGGTCAACAGTAGTACACTATATAGGGAATATGGACTCTGGTCAACAGTAGTACACTATATAGGGAATATGGACTCTGGTCAACAGTAGTACACTATATAGGGAATATGGACTCTGGTCAACAGTAGTACACTATATAGGGAATATGGACTCTGGTCAACAGTAGTACACTATATAGGGAATATGGACTCTGGTCAACAGTAGTACACTATATAGGGAATATGGACTCTGGTCAACAGTAGTACACTATATAGGGAATATGGACTCTGGTCAACAGTAGTACACTATATAGGGGACTCTGGTCAACAGTAGTACACTATATAGGGAATATGGACTCTGGTCAACAGTAGTACACTATATAGGGAATATGGACTCTGGTCAACAGTAGTACACTATATAGGGAATATGGACTCTGGTCAACAGTAGTACACTATATAGGGAATATGGACTCTGGTCAACAGTAGTACAGTAGTACACTATATAGGGAATATGGACTCTGGTCAACAGTAGTACACTATATAGGGAATATGGACTCTGGTCAACAGTAGTACACTATATATGGACTCTGGTCAACAGTAGTAACACTATATAGGGAATATGGACTCTGGTCAACAGTAGTACACTATATAGGGAATATGGACTCTGGTCAACAGTAGTACACTATATAGGGAATATGGACTCTGGTCAACAGTAGTACACTATATAGGGAATATGGACTCTGGTCAACAGTAGTCAACAGTAGTTCACTATATAGGGAATATGGACTCTGGTCAACAGTAGTACACTATATAGGGACTCTGGTCAACAGTAGTTCACTATATAGGGAATATGGACTCTGGTCAACAGTAGTACACTATATAGGGAATATGGACTCTGGTCAACAGTAGTACACTATATAGGGAAACAGTAGTGGACTCTGGTCAACAGTAGTACACTATATAGGGAATATGGACTCTGGTCAACAGTAGTACACTATATAGGGAATATGGACTCTGGTCAACAGTAGTACACTATATAGGGAATATGGACTCTGGTCAACAGTAGTACACTATATAGGGAATATGGACTCTGGTCAACAGTAGTACACTATATAGGGAATATGGACTCTGGTCAACAGTAGTACACTATATAGGGAATATGGACTCTGGTCAACAGTAGTACACTATATAGGGAATATGGACTCTGGTCAACAGTAGTACACTATATAGGGAATATGGACTCTGGTCAACAGTAGTACACTATATAGGGAATATGGACTCTGGTCAACAGTAGTACACTATATAGGGAATATGGACTCTGGTCAACAGTAGTACACTATATAGGGAATATGGACTCTGGTCAACAGTAGTACACTATATAGGGAATATGGACTCTGGTCAACAGTAGTATGGACACAACAGTAGTACACTATATATAGGGACTGGACTGGTCAACAGTAGTACACTATATAGGGAATATGGACTCTGGTCAACAGTAGTACACTATATAGGGAATATGGACTCTGGTCAACAGTAGTACACTATATAGGGAATATGGACTGGTCAACAGTAGTACTGGTCAAACAGTAGTACACTATATAGGGAATATGGACTCTGGTCAACAGTAGTTCACTATATAGGGAATATGGACTCTGGTCAACAGTAGTACACTATATAGGGAATATGGACTCTGGTCAACAGTAGTACACTATATAGGGAATATGGACTCTGGTCAACAGTAGTACACTATATAGGGAATATGGACTCTGGTCAACAGTAGTACACTATATAGGGAATATGGACTCTGGTCAACAGTAGTACACTATATAGGGAATATGGACTCTGGTCAACAGTAGTACACTATATAGGGAATATGGACTCTGGTCAACAGTAGTACACTATATAGGGAATATGGACTCTGGTCAACAGTAGTTCACTATATAGGGAATATGGACTCTGGTCAACAGTAGTACACTATATAGGGACTCTGGTCAACAGTAGTACACTATATAGGGAATATGGACTCTGGTCAACAGTAGTACACTATATAGGGAATATGGACTCTGGTCAACAGTAGTACACTATATAGGGACTCTGGTCAACAGTAGTACACTATATAGGGAATATGGACTCTGGTCAACAGTAGTACACTATATAGGGACTCTGGTCAACAGTAGTACACTATATAGGGACTCTGGTCAACAGTAGTTCACTATATAGGGAATATGGACTCTGGTCAACAGTAGTACACTATATAGGGACTCTGGTCAACAGTAGTTCACTATATAGGGAATATGGACTCTGGTCAACAGTAGTACACTATATAGGGACTCTGGTCAACAGTAGTCACTATATAGGGAATATGGACTCTGGTCAACAGTAGTACACTATATAGGGAATATGGACTCTGGTCAACAGTAGTACACTATATAGGGAATATGGACTCTGGTCAACAGTAGTACACTATATAGGGACTCTGGTCAACAGTAGTTCACTATATAGGGAATATGGACTCTGGTCAACAGGGAATATGGACTAGTCACAGTAGTAGTACTATATAGGGACTCTGGTCAACAGTAGTTCACTATATAGGGAATATGGACTCTGGTCAACAGTAGTACACTATATAGGGACTCTGGTCAACAGTAGTTCACTATATAGGGAATATGGACTCTGGTCAACAGTAGTACACTATATAGGGAATATGGACTCTGGTCAACAGTAGTACACTATATAGGGAATATGGACTCTGGTCAACAGTAGTACACTATATAGGGACTCTGGTCAACAGTAGTTCACTATATAGGGAATATGGACTCTGGTCAACAGTAGTACACTATATAGGGACTCTGGTCAACAGTAGTTCACTATATAGGGAATATGGACTCTGGTCAACAGTAGTACACTATATAGGGAATATGGACTCTGGTCAACAGTAGTACACTATATAGGGAATATGGACTCTGGTCAACAGTAGTACACTATATAGGGAATATGGACTCTGGACAACAGTAGTACACTATATAGGGAATATGGACTCTGGTCAACAGTAGTACACTATATAGGGACTCTGGTCAACAGTAGTACACTATATAGGGAATATGGACTCTGGTCAACAGTAGTACACTATATAGGGAATATGGACTCTGGTCAACAGTAGTACACTATATAGGGAATATGGACTCTGGTCAACAGTAGTACACTATGTAGGGAATATGGACTCAGGTCAACAGTAGTACACTATATAGGGACTCTGGTCAACAGTAGTACACTATATAGGGAATATGGACTCTGGTCAACAGTAGTACACTATATAGGGAATATGGACTCTGGTCAACAGTAGTACACTATGTAGGGAATATGGACTCAGGTCAACAGTAGTACACTATATAGGGAATATGGACTCTGGTCAACAGTAGTACACTATATAGGGACTCTGGTCAACAGTAGTACACTATATAGGGAATATGGACTCTGGTCAACAGTAGTACACTATATAGGGACTCTGGTCAACAGTAGTACACTATATAGGGAATATGGACTCTGGTCAACAGTAGTACACTATATAGGGACTCTGGTCAACAGTAGTACACTATATAGGGAATATGGACTCTGGTCAACAGTAGTACACTATATAGGGACTATGGACTGGTCAACAGTAGTACACTATATAGGGACTCTGGTCAACAGTAGTACACTATATAGGGACTCTGGTCAACAATAGTTCACTATATAGGAGATATGGACTCTGGTCAACAGTAGTACACTATATAGGAGATATGGACGCTGGTCAACAGTAGTACACTATATAGGGACTCTGGTCAACAGTAGTACACTATATAGGGACTCTGGTCAACAATAGTTCACTATATAGGAGATATGGACTCTGGTCAACAGTAGTTCACTATATAGGAGATATGGACGCTGGTCAACAGTAGTACACTATATAGGGAATATGGACTCTGGTCAACAGTAGTACACTATATAGGGACTCTGGTCAACAGTAGTACACTATATAGGGACTCTGGTCAACAGTAGTACACTATATAGGGACTCTGGTCAACAGTAGTACACTATATAGGAGATAGGGTGCCGTTTGGGAAGCAGCCGTAGTATTTCCACTGGGAGGTATTTATTTAACATCTTACACGATCAATCCTCAGGCTTAAATGTCAATGTATTCATTATTCATTATCATTATTCATTTCCTTCAGAGGGATATGCATATTATCAGACGCTCCCAGAGACAGACAGAGACATTGAGACATTCCTTGTCTTGACTGGGAGAGAAGACAGACAGAGACATTGAGCCATTCCTTGTCTTGACTGGGAGAGAAGACAGACAGAGACATTGAGCCGTTCCTTGTCTTGACTGGGAGAGAAGACAGACAGAGACATTGAGCCGTTCCTTGTCTTGACTGGGAGAGAAGACAGACAGAGACATTGAGCCGTTCCTTGTCTTGACTGGGAGAGAAGACAGACAGAGACATTGAGCCGTTCCTTGTCTTGACTGGGAGAGAAGACAGACAGAGACATTGAGCCATTCCTTGTCTTGACTGGGAGAGAAGACAGACAGAGACATTGAGCCATTCCTTGTCTTGACTGGGAGAGAAGACAGACAGAGACATTGAGCCGTTCCTTGTCTTGACTGGGAGAGAAGACAGACAGAGACATTGAGCCGTTCCTTGTCTTGACTGGGAGAGAAGACAGACAGAGACATTGAGCCGTTCCTTGTCTTGACTGGGAGAGAAGACAGACAGAGACATTGAGCCGTTCCTTGTCTTGACTGGGAGAGAAGACAGACAGAGACATTGAGACGTTCCTTGTCTTGA